>NC_040099.1:27186993-27498515 GCF_003369695.1 Bos indicus x Bos taurus
CACACACATGCACACATTTATATATGGTAGTTTAGTTGCTAAGTCATGTCTGACTTGTGAAACCCCCATGGACTTTAGCCTGCCAGGCTCTTCTGTCCATGGAATTTTTCAGGCAAGAAAAATGGAGTGGATTGCCATTTCCTTCTCCAGGGGATCTTCCAGACCCAGGGAGCAGACTCATGCCTCCTGTGTCTCCTGCACTGCAGGATTCTTTATCAACTGAGCAGGCCTTTTCTAAATATCTTTGCCCAGATCAACACAATATTGGATTAGCAAGGCCATTTTGGTGGCTATCTGTGCCCATTTTCTTTGCATTCACCATATTTTCCCATTCCTGTTACAGCATTTGAAAACTGATAACCACAGCTATTTTGGAAGTTACTTGGGGAAAAAAAAATTTAAGATTTTCTTTATCATATTAGCATATGATTTCCTACAAAAGCAACAGTTTTGTTATGAAACAGCTGAAGCATTATGTAATGATCTACAATGAAAAGTGATCATCTCCATCAAAGGATGAGCAGCTTAAGAAGATTTTAATAATAATTAAAAGTTTATAACTAAATATTGAATGATAAACATCATTTAATATGATACATTTAATCTTCTCTTATAGCTGTCATCTAAATGAAATCTAACATCATTAGATATTGTTGAAATTATTCCATTTAGTAATTAGGATTTCCACTTGAGTACTTCAGTTTATTTCTAGTTCACTACCTTGAAATCTTGTCCTTTGAAGAGGTCAATTATATGAAGCTCTGGTTAAATTTAACTAGAACTAAAAGCAGTCATTTTTTAAGTATTTCTTACATTTTGTTAAACATTTGTCCTAGCCTAGTTCAGTTCATTTTAATGGGTGTGTTAGTTTGCTAGGGCTGATGTAACAAAGTACCGAGGACTTGTTGGCTTAACAACAGAAATTTGTTTCTTCAAAGTTCAGAGGGCTACCCATCCAAAATCAAGGCATCAGTAGGGTTGGGTTTATTTATTTTTCTGATGGCCTCTCTCCTTGACATGTAGATGGCCACATTCTCCCGGTCTTTTTTTTTTTTTTAATTTTATTATTATTTTTTTATTACTTTACAATATTGTATTGGTTTTGCCATACATCAACATGAATCCACCACGGGTATACACATGTTCCCCATCCTGAACCCCCCTCCCACCTCCCTCCCCATACCATCCCTCTGGGTCATCCCAGTGCACCAGCCCCAAGCTTCCTGTATCCTGCATCGAACCTGGACTGGTAATTCGTTTCTTATATGATATTATACATGTTTTAATGCCACTCTCCCAAATCATCCCCCAACTTCCTCTGCCACAGAGTCCAAAAGACTGTTCTATACATCAACCCTGTATGCGAGACAGCAAAAGAGACACAGATGTATAGAAAAGTCTCTTGGACTCCTGATGTCTTTAGATTGTTTTCTTGCATGCTTATTATAGTTCTTAGCTAGTTTTGAGACCATGAACTATAAATAAAGGGACAAGCAGAAACCAAAAGAATCTTATTTGCTTCTATTTATTTATTCAAAGAGAGTGTAAGCTTCTTAAAGGCAGAACTCAGTCTCTCTCATCTTTGTACTCAACATATTCACTAATGTGATGCTTCAGTAAAGTGAGATACCATTAGACTCTGATAAATTAAACCAAGTACACTTGACAGGGCAGCCATGTTATGCAAAATATTTAATCAATCATTCTGAACAACCAAGGTAAGGATTTTTTGAGTATCTAAGGATTGATTCAAAGCAAGTCAGTCCTTAGTGCAGGAATTCTCCTCTCCCGTACAACTAAGGCAAAACATCGTAATTATGTGAATACATTCATTTCCTGGGGAAAGCAGCTGCAATTTCTTCAGAAAAAGTTATATATCTCCATCACAAAAATAAAAGGTTATGATAAAATTTGCAGATGGCTATCTAAACACTTTCCTAAAGACATAACTTGCAGTCAAAATTCTAACTATTTTAACTCAAATACAGCTTGCAGCATTCATATATCAAACAGAAGTGTGTTTGTATTAGTCTGCTTGGGCTAATAACACAATACCACATACTGGGTGGCCTAAACACTTCAACTTATCTCTCACATTTCTGGAGGTTGAGAAGTGTAAGATCAAGGCACTGGCAGGATTGTTTGCATTCTGATGCCTCTTCCCTTGGTTTGTTGTTTAGTTGCTGTTCAGTCTCTAAGTAATGTTTGACTCTTTGCTACCCCATGAACTGCAGCAACCCAGGCTTCCCTGTCCTTCACCATCTCCCAGAGTTTGCTCAAACTCATTTCGTTGAGTCATTGATGCCATCCAGCCATCTTATCCTCTGGCTCCTCCTTCTCCTTTTGCCCTCAATCTTTTCCAGCATCAGGGTCTTTTCCATTGAGTTGGCCCTTTGCATAATGTGATCAAAGCATTGGAGCTTCAGGTTCAGCATCAGTCCTACCGGTGAATATGCAGGTTGATCTCCTTTAGGATTGACTGGTTGGATCTCCTTGCTGTTCAAGGGGCTCTCAGGAGTCTTATCCAGCTGATACTTATCCAACTGATACTGAAAGTATCAGTTCTTTGGTGCTCAGCCTTTTTATGGTCCAGTTCTCACATCTGTACATGACTACTGGAAAAATCATAGCTTTGACTCTATGGAACTTTGTTGCCAAAGTGATGTCTTTGCTTTTAAAAATGCTAAGTTTGTCATAGCTTTTCATCTGAGGAGCATGTGTCTTTTATTTTCATGGCTTCAGTCACCATCCACAGTGATTTTGAAGCTCCAAAACATAAATTATGTCACTGTTTCTACTTTTTCCCATCTATTTGACATGACATGATGGGACCTGATGCCATGATCTTAGTGTTTTGAATGTTGAGCTTTTTTTTTTTTTTTTTTTAAACTTTACATAATTGTATTAGTTTTGCCAAATATCAAAATGAATATTGAGCTTTAAGCCAACTCTTTAATTCTCTTCTTTCATCCTCATCAAGAGGCTCTCTAGTTCCTCTTCACTTTCTGCCATTAGCGTAGTAGCATCTGCACATCTGAGGTTATTAATATTTCTCCCGGCAATCTTGATTCCAGTTTGTGCTTCATCTAGCCTGGCATTTCACATGATGTACTCTGCATATAAGTTAAATAAGCAGGGTGACAATATACAGCCTTGATGTACTGGTTCCCAATTTGGAACCAGTCAGTTGTTCCATGTCCAGTTCTAACTGTCGCTTCTTGATCTGCATACAGATTTCTCAGGAGACAGGTAAGGTCATCTGGTACTCTATCTCTTGAAGAAATTTCCACAGTTTCTTGTGATCAATACAGTCAAAGGCTTTAGCATAGTTAATGAAGCAGAAGTAGATGTTTTTCTGGAATTCCCTTGCTTTTTCTTTGATCCAGCGAATGTTGGCAATTTGATCTCTGGTTTCCTTTCTTATCAAAACCCAGCTTGTACATCTGGAGGGTCTCATTTCATGTACTATTGAAGCCTAGCTTGAAGAATTTGGAGCATAACTTTACTAGCTTATGAAATGAGCACAATTGTGTTGTAGTTTGAACCTTCTTTGACACTGCCCTTCTCAGGGATTGGAATGAAAACTGAACTTTTCTAGTCCTGTGAGCACTGTTGAGTTGTCCAAATTTGCTGGCATATTGAACACAGCACCTTAACAGCATCATCTTTGAGGATTTTAAATACCTCAGCTGGAATTCCATCATCTCCCATAGCTTTGCTTGTATCTTGGTTTGTAGGTGGCAGCTAATTTTGAGTGTTCACATGACCTCTTCTTCCTGTGTGCACAGAAAGAGAAAAAATGCTCCCTGATATCTCTCCTTTTAAAAACAATAGTCCTACCAGCTCAGGGCTCCACCCTATGATCTCATTTAATCTTAATCACTCCCTCAGAGATCCCATATCCAAGCACCACACTCTAAGAGTTAGTGCTTCACCATGTGAATGTCAACGGAGACACAAATATTCAGCTCCAGAATTCAAAATATATCCATTAAATTCCAACAGCCCCCAAATTCTTAACTCATTCAATTGACTCATTTCATTGACTCATTCCAAAATCTAAAGTTGAAAGTGTCATGTCCTGAATTATGTCAGAGGGTGAGAAGAGAGTGATGATTCTTCAGTTCAGTTCAATTCACTCGCTCAGTCATGTCCGACTCTTTGCGATCCCATGAATCGCAGCACGCCAGGCCTCCCTGTCCATCACCAACTCCCGGAGTTCACTCAGATGATTCTTTCTGAGGCAAAATTCATCTTCACCTGCAAATCTGTGAAACCAAACATTATGTGCTTCAAAAATCACAATGGTAGGAGAGACATAGGATACACATTTCTCTTCCTAAAGTGAGAAATCAGAAAGGAAGAAAGGGATGACAAGTTCCAGCAGGTCTAAGACTTAGAAGGTAAATTCCGTTAGATCTGAAGTGTTGAACATAATCCTCCTTGGCTTCATGCCCTGCCTTCTAGACCCACTGGAGCTGAAGCCCCACCTTCCAGGGTCACTAGAGGTTGAAACTGCCTTGGTGTTCCTGATAATCTCTGAATACCTTTGGGGTCATTCTTCCCTTTTCTTGAAGACTAGCATGTGTTTGTAGACAGGTAACTATGGTTCTGTTGTGCAAAATCCAAAAATCTGACACTGTTTATTTTGTATAGTAACCATCTCCTTCAGTTCAAACTGGCTGAGTGTCCCTTCACATAATCACATAATCTCGTTTTCTAGTGACAGTCCAGCCACATCTTTGGTATTCTTCCAGAAGCTTCTTGTTATCTTTTAAAATATGGGCAGACTGAGCATTTCCCAAATCCTCAAGTTCTGGTTCCTTTTTGTTTAACAATTCTGTGTTCCATTTATTTCCACTCTTGAATTGCCATGTAAGTAGTCAGGAATATCCAAGTGACGCCTTAAATATTTTGCTTAGAAATGTTCAGTTCAGTTCAGTTCAGTCACTCAGTCATGTCCGACCCTTTGTGACCCCATGAATTTCAGCATGCCAGGCCTCCCTGTCCATCACCAACTCCCGGAGTTTACTCAAACTCATGTCCATTGAGTCGGTGATGCCATCCAGCCATCTGATCCTCTGTTGTCCCTTTATCTTCCTGCCCCCAATCTCTCCCAGCATCAGGGTCTTTTCCAATGAGTCAACTCTTCACATGAGGTGGCCAAAGTATTGGAGTTTCAGCTTCAGCATCATTCCTTCCAAAGAACACGCAGGACTGATCTCCTTTAGAATGGACTGGTTGGATCTCTTTGCAGTCCAAGGGACTCTCAAGAGTCTTCTCCAACACCACAGTTCAAAAGCATCAATTCTTTGGTGCTCAGCTTTCTTCACAGTCCAACTCTGACATCCATACTTGACCACAGGAAAAACCATAGCATTGACTAGACAGACCTTTGTTGGCAAAGTAATGTCTCTGCTTTTGAATATGCTGTCTAAGTTGGTCATAACTTTCCTTCCAAGGAGTAAGCGTCTTTTAATTTCATGGCTGCAATCACCATCTGCAGTGATTTTGGAGCCCCCCAAAATAAAGTCAGACACTGTTTCCACTGTTTCCCCATCTATTTCCCATGAAGTGATGGGACCAGATGCCATGATCTTTCTTTTCTGAATGTTGAGCTTTAAGCCAACTTTTTTACTCTCTTTTTCACTTTCATCAAGAGGCTTTTTAGTTCTTCTTCACTTTATGCCATAAGGATGGTGTCATCTGCTTACCTGAGGTTATTGATATTTCTCCCAGCAATCTTGACTCCAGCTTGTGCTTCTTCCAGCCCAATGTTTCTCATGATGTACTCTGCATAGAAGTTAAATAAGCAGGGTGACAATATACAGCCTTGACGTACTCCTTTTCCTATTTGGAACCAGTTTGTTGTTCTATGTCCAGTTCTAACTGTTGCTTCCTGACCTGCATACAAGTTTCTCAAGAGGCAGGTCAGGTGGTCTGGTATTCCCATCTCTTACATAATTTTCCACAGTTTATTGTGATCCACACAGTTAAAGGCTTTGGCATAGTCAATAAAGCAGAAATAGATGTTTTTCTGGAACTCTCTTCCTATTTCCATGGTCCAGCAGATGTTGGCAATTTGATCTCTGGTTCTCTGCCTTTTCTAAAACTAGCTTGAACATCTGGTAGTTCATGGTTCACATATTGCTGAAGCCTGGCTTGGAGAATTTTGAGCATTACTTTACTAGCGTGTGAGATGAGTGCAATTGTGCAGTAGTTTAGCTAATATTAAATTTCATGATTAAAATGTTATATCTTTTGTAAAAACACTAGAAAACAATTCAGCCAATGTTTTTGCCATTGGAAAATAAAGATCGCCTTTTTTCTTGTTTCCAATTACCTTTTCCTGATTTCCATTTGAGACTTCACCAGAATATCCATTAATATCTATATTTATACCACCATTTTGTTCATGACTATTTATATATCTATTTATATAAATAGTTCATGACTATTTATATATATATCATGATTATTTATATAATCTTCTAAGAAGATGGAGGCTTTCTCTCCAGCTCTCTTTTTAAAATTCCTGAGCCCTTACCAAAATCACTTCTAACATTCATTTTCTACTACACCCCCTTCACTATGATCTGGGCTTTTTCGAGCATGTACTTTTAAACCTAGTTTCAAAGTTGCTTATATATTTTGAGGAGTTTGTCACAGCAACACCCCCCTTTCAGTACCAAAATTCATACTAGTTTGCTAGGGCTGCCATGACAAAACATCACAGACCTGGTTGCTTAAGAGTAATTTATTTCTCACTGTTCTGGAAGCTGAGGAGTCCATGATCAAGTTGCCAGCAAGACAGGCTTCATTTTAAGATTGCTTCTCTTTGCGTTTAAGCAGCTGCCATCTCTCTATCATGTGATGTTTTCTTTGTGGATACGGACAGAAAGAAAGAGAGAAGCTGCTTCTTCTTATAAGGATACTAATCCTACAATCTCATTTAACTTTAACTATTTCCTTAGAGAATCCATCTCCAAATGTAATTAAACTGGGAGTTAGTTCTTCAATATATGCACTTCATGAAACAAAACATTTTGTCTTTAACAATGTTTCAACAGAAAAGAGGGCTGCAGAAAAAGTGAGTATCCAAGATAATAAAAGCAAAGGGTAATACACTTCATCAGAGGACAGGAGATTCTGCTTCCTTAGCTACCGACATGCCCTTATACTTGACTTATTTATAAACTGAACTTCTTGCATAATTCAACCACAGGAAATGTAATTCATTAGTTAACTTAAAATATTTAGGCAATATATTTCAGTTCTATGAGCTTGGTGAACACATCAGGATACAACTGTTATCATTAGAAGCATTTTTTAAGTATAAATAAATTGTTCAACTTGATCACTACCACACAAAATGAAAAGAAGATTCCATCATTTTCTAGAGAAACAATGCTATATAAAGTAGCAAATCCAGAAAAATCAGTCACTTTGCCTAGTCCTTAGGCAGTCATGCCCACCATTCATATTCACGCATAAATCCTGTTATTGATTTCATGACCATGGAGAAGTTAACCAAGAAAGAGGACTTAAGCCATTTTGCTTTTTTTCATTTCACCACACATATAATTAGTAAAAGAGCATAAATTGGAAGAGCATTTTTGTGCAAGGGCCTCTGAAGACTTCCTTTAACTCTATTTTTTTCATATATATATATATATCACTGAAATGGTAAGGAAAAATTCCTTACTTAGTAATCAGCATGTTTATGAACTACAAATCACAAAATACAAAAGTATGAGAGAGATAATTAAGATCACTTTGTTATAACTTGTTATTTCACAACTTAAGAAATATGAGGCTCAAGCAGATTAAGAGGTTTGTCTAAGTTCACAAACCTAATTAGTGACAAATTGGACAAAATCTCTGTTGTACTTTTTTCTAATGATTTTTGAAAAATATGTTTTGCTGGTTTTTTTATTTTCAAGAATTTAGAACAGTGAGAATATAGTTAGAGATGACAGAGAATGAGCTGTACTTTCGGAAAAATCTTTCTGTGAAATTTGAAATCTCGATTTGAAACTTTGAAGACAGAGAATGTCATCTCTATATAATTAAGCAAGAGGAGAAAGAAGTCTTGGCATGTTGATTACCTGGGACAGAGCACTGATGTATGTGTTTGCAGTTATAGCATCAAATAAAATGCTAGCAAAGACAAGAGGAAATAATCTATTTTAGGGAGCTGGCACCTTGAACATTGACAGAGTCTCAAAGGTTATTTCTTTCATCAGAATAGGCTATAACTATATATAGACAATAAATTCTATTTCTATTTCAGCACTATACATAGTACTAAAATCTTTTTTTTTTCCTCCTGGTGTCTATGAAAAATTCTCCTCACTATACTAATGAGAAAACTGCTATTTGTATACAGATAGTGAAATACTAAAGTGATACCTCTATATAAGTTATCATAAGCAATATGCTTATGCTTATTAACTATTTATGTGTATTTCATTAACTAATGAAATGTATACCAACCGTGGTGTTGAAGAAGACTCTTGAGAGTCCCTTGGACTGCAGGACGTCCAACCAGTCCATCCTAAAGGAGACCAGTCCTGGGTGTTCGTTGGAAGCACTGATGCTGAAGCTGAAACTCCAATACTTTGGCCACCTCATGCGAAGAGTTGACTCATTGGAAAAGACTCTGATGCTGGCAGGGATTGGGGGCAGGAGGAGAAGGGGACGACAGAGGATGAGATGGCTGGATGGCATCACTGACTTGATGGACATGAGTTTGGGTGGACTCTGGGAGTTGGTGATGGGCAGGGAGGCCTGGCATGCTGCGGTTCATGGAGTCACAAAGAGTTGGACATGACTGAGCAACTGAACTGAACTGAGACAAATCATAATGTTACATTTTATAAATTTAATAACAAATTTCATTCCTCTTATATTTTGTGAAAAGAAGCAAATCGTTATCTAGAAACACCAAATCAACAATTCCTATTTTTTTCCTGAAGATGTTCAAAATTGGAAAATGTAATTTTTTTTAATAGAAATTATTTTTTTTAATAGAAATTATTTACTGAATGTGTCAAGCTGTGATATACCAGCTTGAAAGAAAATGAGAGCATTATTGACAGACATAAAATCCAGATAGCTCTAAAAGAAAAAAATATATATATAGTCAAATATATTGGGAAAAATATATATGCATTGTGATCAGAAACATATATGCTAAGAGAGTCCTTGGATATTAACTAATTCAGGATGTGTTTCTGATGAAGATATGCTGGACCAACAAATAATTCAAATTTAAAATTATGAAAAAATACTAAATTAATTTTTAAAAAATATTTCATTAAAAGTGTCTGGCTGAGAATGTACATGACATTTACATACATACATTAAGCACACTAATTTGAGTTTAATGACTCTTGAAAACTGGATGAGAGGTCATCTTATATCAGATTTTAAACATCTAACGTTGTGCCCATGGGCTTCCCAGCTGGAGCTAGTGGTAAAGAACTGACCTGCCAATGAAGGATACACAAGAGATGTGAGTTCAATCCCTGGGTGGATAAAATCTCCTGGATGAGGGCATGGCAATATTCTTGGCAATATTCATGGCACTATTCCACTCTGATATTCTTGCCTGGAGAATCCCATGGACAGAGGAGCCTGGTGGGCCACGGTCCACAGGGTTGCAAAGTGTGGACAGGATTGAAGAGACTTGGCACACACGCACTCACGTTGTGCCCACGTGAGACAGTTGGTATAACTGAAAACTAAGATCCAGAGGAAACTGGGAAAACAGAGTTGTGATACATTAAATGAATGGAAAAACAGTATTTATTTTTTATCTCTGCAATCTGAAATACAATTGAAAGGCAAAAAAGCAATCAAGTGGCACAGAAATCACAAAGAAAAGGTTCTAAAGAATAAAATAGCTGTTATTGTTTTGAATATTAACATGAATATTTAATAACATCTAAGGATTATAGAATTTCAATTATTTGGATTATCATAATATGTGAGTTATGGATGCAATTTTTAGCTCAGAATAAAATTTGTACTTCATTACATAAATGAGTATTATGTGAGATAATTTGTCCTTAAGATTAAATATACATCATATGTGTGTGTTTTGAGGGTGTATGTATTGCATTTTAATAGAATCCTCTTCTAAAAGTTAAAATCAGCTTGATACCAACTTATTGTTATAAAATCTGGGGAAAATATCAGTATTAACAATTCAAAGATGATTCCCTCTCTGGAATCCTCTAGAAGCAGCATGTTGCTGAGGAATTGTGTGCACCTTATAGATCTTAAAAAGAACCTCAGAAGATTAATTTCAATAATAGTGCAAACTGAATAACTCTTCTCTTGTTTTCTTCACTTCTCTGAGTTTAAAGTCAAAAAATTAATCGTCATTCTGAGTAGTCAGAATTCGATAAAATTAGTCCTAATTTCATATAGTCCATTGATAATTTACACTTATTTTATCATTAACATTTTTGACTCATTGACACTTAGAAAAAATTAATCAGAGAGAAGAACATCTGAGAAATAAAGGTTTATTTGAATATGAGGCTGAAATATATCTGAGAATGTGGCTCAGGGTTTTCTGGAACCTATTTTTCTCCCTACCTTGTTACTTGTTATGCTTTTTGCAAGAATAACAACCCCTGTCTCATTTTCTTTTGGGGGCTTGTATTTTCTCCAACTCATCAATTTGTTTTCACTGTGTGTGTGTGTATGCTAAGTCGCTTCAGTCATGACCAACTCTTTGTGATCATATGGGCTATAGCCTGCCAGATTCTTTGGTCCATGGGATTCTCCAAGCAAGAATACTGGCATGGGTTGCCTTGCTTTCTTCCAGGGGATCTTCCTGACCCAGGGATCAAACCTGTGTCTTTTGCATCTCCTGCATGGGCGGAGGGATTCTTTACCACTAGTGCAACATGGGAAGCCTTATTTTCACTGGGAACCTCTATGTCTTTGCCTGACTCCAACTCTCTGTTCATAGTTGACTAGTTCAAGAATAGATTCAAGTCCAGCAAAGATTTTTCTTTAAAGTTTTCAAAATTTTCAGGTTTTGTGGTGATAGATATTACAAGATGAAGAACTGGAGATGTGTGAGTATTTGTGTCCTCCTTAAGGGAAATAAGCTTGAAGAGAGACAAAAAAATGAAGTATACAACTGGAGATAAGCATAATTGAAATACTAAGACAGAGACTTGATGGCATCCAAGTTCCTGATATGGTGTGGTTTTCATTTGTTTGCTTACTTTTAAGTTTTATATCTATTGATGCTGGTTAAGATGGAGGTCAGGAGGAGAATGGGGTGACAGAGGATGAGATAGTTGGATGGCATCATTGACTCAATGGACATGAGTTTCAGCAAACTCTGGGAGATAGTGAAGGACAGGGAAGCCTGGCATGCTGCAGTCCATGGGGTTGCAAAGTGTTGGCCACAACTGAGCAACTGAACAACAGAAACACATATATATGTATGTGTATATATATTTATCATTTGGTCAATTTGTCTTTGGAATTTCCTGTTTGTTTGCTTTTTTCTGTATGAGTTCAAGTACAAATTCTGTACCTTCTAACCTGAATAGTCATGAACAATGGAATTGGCCCTGACAGGATTTTGTTTATAAATATTTTAGTAGGATGGATTAAAAAAACAAAGACATGCTGAATAATTCATTTAGATAATTTTATTCAGCTATTTCATTAATAATTTTATGCAATTATCCTATATTGTCTTCATAGTGGTCAAGTTATGGGTGGGATATTCCTCTCTCAGATAACTTTCTGCCTCACAAGAAACACCTTCTCAGTTTCCAGTGCTGGTTTCTCCACTGCTTCTTGAACCCTAAAATTTTTCAGAAATCTGGCATTCAGTCTTGGAGTCTCTATTCTTTACTATCTTTACTCACTTATCAGTGATCTCAGGGATTTAAATATTATGTGTTATGCATCCAAAATTTAATCCCCTAGCTCAAGTCAGGCATATTCTCTGCATGAAAGACATGTACATCATATGCTTTACTGGACATCCTCATGGGGATGTCTAGAAGTCAATTCAAGTTTAAAGTTCAGATGTAGTCTCAGCACCCTCTTGTGCTTAATGTACTTTTCCTGCCATCTTCATCTCAATAAATGCCACTGCAGTCTCCAAGTTACACAAGAAAAACAAAAAAACCAACCAAGAGTTGAAATGATTTTGAACTTAAAATAATACACATATTTATTATTTTCTGTACAAAATCAATTTCTATTTATTCTAAATAAAATATTTATTCAAAATGTGGTCATCAGAATCTAATTAGCCACTACTTTGGTCAAAATGTTCCTCATCTCTTCCAACTTTTGTAACAACCCCTGACACGTCACCCTGCTTTGAACTCCTGCAAATGAATTATTCTAATAGCTTCAGAATGACTTTTCACTCTATATGGCAGGAGAAGAGAATCTTTCATTGTTCCATTCAGATCCACCAGGAGCATCCAATCTCTTTCTAGATAAAAGCCTACACCCTCACAATGGCTTTGGAAATCTAAATTAATTCGGATGAGGGCTAACTCTGATTTCTTCTCCTACAATTCTCTTCAGCTCTCTAACCAAACCACACATGCCTTATTCCTCTCCTTGCATTTTAATAGAACCCTGTTCTAAAAGTCAAAACAGGCTTAATACCATCTTATCTTTATAAAAATCCAGTCACTTATGCCTTCTTCCTGTCCTTTGAACACAGCAAAAATATGAGTCCACTTTGTGACCTGGAATTTCCTATCTCTTCAGTCTGGAAAGGACAAAAATATTTGTAAGATTTAGTCCACTAAATTATTATACTTTTCTTTTAATGTAACATCCTATAATTCTTATCCTTGATATTTTATAATTCTTTTTAAAGATTGCCTTATTTTATTTAAAAATCCTTAATTTAGTCATCTGCATTTTTATCTTTATAAATCATTGTGTATTGACAAGCAGAATTTAGGAGAATTCAGCACCACCAAATCAGCCTTGCAACAAATATGAAAGGAACTTACAGAGTTAGCAAACACAAGAGAAAGGAAAGACCTACAAAAACAAGCCTAAAACAATCAAGAAAATGCCACTAGGATTATAGGTGTCACTACTTACCTTAAAAGTAAATGGATTAAATGCACCAACCAAAAGATACAGACTGACTGAATGGATACAAAAATAAGATCCTTATAAATGCTGCCTACAAAAGACCCATTTCAGACCTAGAGATACAGACACTGAAAGTAAAAGGATGGAAGAAGATATTCCATGCAAAAGAAAACCGAAAGAAAGCCAGAGTGGCAATCCTTATTCCAGATAAAATACATTTTAAAATAAAGACTATTATAAGAGACAAAGAAGGGCACAACATAATGATCAAGGGATCAATCCAAGAAGAACACATAATAATTCTAAGTATTTATGCACCCAACATAGGAGCACCTCAATACATAAGAAAAACACCAACAGGCATAAGAGTAACACAATAATAGTAGGGGACTTTAATACCCCACCTACACTAGTGGACAGAACATCAAAACAGAGAATCAATAAGGAAACACAAACCTTAAATGAAACATTAGACCTAATGGACCTAATTGGTATCTTCAGGACTTTCTACCCAAATGCAGACAAATACACTTTATTCTCAAGTTCAGATGGAACATTTTCCAGGATAGACCACATGTTGGGCTACATATCAAACCTCAGTAAATTTAAGAGAATCGAAACTGTATCAAGTATCTTCTCTTATCACAACCCTATGAGTAAAAGTCACTCGGTAGTGTCCAACTCTTTGCAACCCCATGGACTGTAGTCCATGGAATTTTCCAGGCCAGAACACTGGAGTGAGTAGCCTTTCCCTTCTCCAGGAGACTAGATATCAACTACAGAAAAAACAAAACAAAACAAAACAAAAAACAGCAAAAAACACAAACTCATGGAGATTGAACAATACATTACTAAATAACAAAAAGTTACTGAAGAAATATTGCTGCTACTGCTAAGTCGCTTCAGTCGTGTCCGACTCTGTGTGACCCCATAGACGGCAAGACCAGGCTCCCCCACTCCTGGGATTCTCCAGGCAAGAACACTGGAGTGGGTGGCCATTTCCTTCTCCAATGCATGAAAGTGGAAAGTGAAAGTGAAGTAGCTCAGTCATGTCCAACTCTTAGCGACCCCATGGACTGCAGCCTACCAGGCTCCTCCATCCATGGGATTTTCCAGGCAAAGTACTGGAGTGGGGTGCCATTGCTTTCTCCAAAGAAATATTAAAGGAAATCAAAAGATTCCTAGAATCAAATGACAATGAAAACACGATGACCCAACACCTTCACAACAGCCAACACATTTAGCATAAGCAGTTCAATGAGGGAACGTTATAGTGATACATTCATACCTCAAGAAACAAGAAAAGCATCAAATAGACAACCTAACTCAGCATCTACAGCAGCTGGAAAAAGAAAAACAAAAAAACCTCAAAGTCAGCAGAAGGAAATAAATCATTAAGATCATAGCAGAAATAAATGAAAAAGAAATGAAGAAAACAATAGTAAAGATTAATAAAACTAAAAGCTAATTCTTCCAGAAGATAAACAAAATTGACAAACCACTAGCCAGACTCATCAAAGAAAAAAAGGGAGAAAAATCAAATAAATGAAATTAAAAATAAAAAAGGAAAGGTTAAAACAGACAACACAGAAATTCAAAGGATCATAAGAGAATATTATGAGAAACTATATAACTAATAAAACAGACAACCTAGAGGAAATGGACAGATTCTTAGAAAAGTTCAACCTCCCAAGACTGAATCAGGAAGAAATAGGAATTATGAACAACCCAATTACAAACAAGGAAAATCAAGACAATGACCAAAATTCTCACCAAAAACAAAAGCTCAGGGCTGGATGATTTTACAGGGTAATTCTATCAAACACTTAGGAAAGAGCTCATGTCTATTTTTCTGAAACTCTTCCAAAAAACTACAGAGGAAGGAATACTTCCAAACTCAATTTACAAGGCCACAATCACCCTGATACCAAAACCAGGCAAAGAAAACATGAAAAAAGAGAATTACAGGCCAATATCACTGAATATAGACACAAAAATCCTCAACAAAATTCTAGGAAACAGAATTCAGCAACACATTGAAAAGCTCATGTGGTACATGTATAAAATGAAATACTGCTGCTGCTGCTGCTGCTAAGTCGCTTCAGTCCTGTCCAACTCTGTGCAACCCCTTAGATGGCAGCCCACCAGGCTCCCCCATCCCTGAGATTCTCCAGGCATTTCCTTCTCCAAAGCATGAAAGTGGAAAGTGAAAGTGAAGTCGCTCAGTCGTGTCCAACTCTTAGCGACCCCATGGACTTCAGCCTACCAGGCTCCTCCATCCATGGGATTTTCCAGGCAAGAGTACTGGAGTGGGGTGCTGTTGCCTTCTCCAAAATGAAATACTACTCAGCCATAAAAAGGAACACATTTGAACCAGTTCTAATGAGGTGTATGAATCTAGAACCTCTTATGCAGAGTGAAGGAAGTCAGAAAGAGAAATAAATATCATATACTGATACATACATATGGAATCTAAAAAGATCAGATTAGATTAGTCTCTCAGTCATGTCCGACTCTTTGCAACCCCATGAATCGCAGCATGCCAGGCCTCCCTGTTCATCACCAACTCCCGGAGTTCACCCAGACTCATGTCCATCGAGTCAGTGATGCCATCCAGCCATCTCATCCTCTGTCGTCCCCTTCTCCTCCTGCCCCCAATCCCTCCCAGCATCAGAGTCTTTTCCAATGAGTCAACTCTTCGCATGAGGTGGCCAAAGTACTGGAGTTTCAGCTTTAGCATCATTCCTTCCAAAGAAATCCCAGGGCTGATCTCCTTCAGAATGGACTGGTTGGATCTCCTTGCAGTCCAAGGGACTCTCAAGAGTCTTCTTCAACACCACAGTTCAAAAGCATCAATTCTTTGGTGCTCAGCCTTCTTCACAGTCCAACTCTCACATCCATACATGACCACAGGAAAAACCATAGCCTTGACTAGACGAACCTTTGTTGGCAAAGTAATGTCTCTGCTTTTGAATATACTATCTAGGTTGGTCATAACTTTCCTTCCAAGGAGTAAGCGTCTTTTAATTTCATGGCTGCAGTCACCATCTGTAGTGATTTTGGAGCCCAGAAAAATAAAGTCTGACACTGTTTCCACTGTTTCCCCATCTATTTCCCATGAACTGGTGGAACCAGATGCCATGATCTTTGTTTTCTGAATGTTGAGTTTTAAGCCAACTTTTTCACTCTCCACTTTCACTTTCATCAAGAGGCTTTTGAGTTCCTCTTCACTTTCTGCCATAAGGGTGGTGTCATCTGCATATTTGATGAATTTATTTTCAGGGCAGCAATGGAGAAACAGACATAGAGAACAGGCCAATGGACCTAGGGGAGGGGAGGAGGGAGAAAGCGAGATGTATGGAGAGAGTAACATGGATATTTACAATATATGCAAAACAGATAGTCAGTGGGAATTTGCTGTATGACTAAGGAAATGCAAACTGGGACTCTGTGATAGGCTGAAGAGTGGGATGGGGAGGGTGATGGGAGGGAGGTTCAGGAGGGAGGGGGCATGGGTGTACCTATGGCTGATTCTTGTTGATGTATGACAGAAAAAAATCTGTAAAGGAATTATCCTTCAATTAAAATATTTTTTTAAAAAAGAAAAAAATCATCATGTATTGATAATATGTACATTTTTAATCTCCTATTATATTCAAAGAATATGTTTACTATTATATACAGCATTTTAATAGTTGATACATTAGATTGTAAGCTTAGTTAAGCTATATAATTCAGTGCAGTAAGTATTAATTTTCCATTTAATAGGAACATAAAACTCAGGAAAATCCCCCCAGTTATTCAGTCATACAACCAAATATTTGGGAAATATGACTTAAACACATATCTTGGGCTTTCTCATTGGACCAAAGTTCTATTCCACATCTTATGAGTGGTGCAAAAGAGTCTGTCATCTCTTGATTTAAGTCCTTTCCTTTAAGTTCAACCTTTATAATGTGTACAAAACAATTACTTGATTTCTGTGATCCTTAATCTTTTATGTATGCAAAATGATGATTTAATTTATGTAAGCCTAACAGTACTTAGGCCACCTCATGCGAAGAGTTAACTCATTGGAAAAGACTCTGATGCTGGGAGGGATTGAAGGCAGGAGAAGGGGATGACAGAGGAAGAGATGGCTGGATGGCATCACTGACTCGATGGATGTGAGTCTGAGTGAACTCCGGGAGTTGGTGATGGACAGGGAGGCCTGGCGCGCTGGGATTCATGGGGTCACAAAGAGTCGGACACGACTGAGTGACTGAACTGAACTGAACAATTATTTCATTAGTGAACTTGGTACATAGGAAAGTGCATGATGCCCAAAGCATGCATACTGAATTGCATATATTAGTCCTTCATATTTCATAGAAAACTTTATAAAACTATAATTAAAACTTTATAATTCACTAGCTATTTATAATTTAAGAAAGAGCTAATTTTTCTTCTTGACTATTTATATGTTTGAAGGCAAGATTCTTGTCTTCATTTGTTTTTGATGCAAATTGCTGCTCTTTAACACAAACTACACAGACAATATGGATAATCTCTACCCCTCTCACCACCCAAAATGTAATCAATGCAGTCTGGTTTTACTATTTTAAGATGTGATAAAAGTTAGCAACAATTGAAAACATAACACATTTATCATTAAGATAGCTGAATTGGGAGATGACTGTTAAATGATTAAATTGGAACATTGCTTATTCTAAAATAAATTATATTTTACTTATTTACTAAGTATTCACCCTGGTCATTGGAGAAGGCAATGGCAACCCACTCCAGTACTCTTGCCTGGAAAATTCCATGGACAGAGGAGCCTGGTAGGCTGAAGTCCATGGGGTTGCTAAGAGTTGGGCATGACTGAACAACTTCACTTTCACTTTTCACTTTCATGCATTGGAGAAGGAAATGGCAACCCACTCCAGTGTTCTTGCCTGGAGAATCCCAGGGACAGAGGAGCCTGGTAGGCTGCCGTCTATGGGGTCGCACAGAGTCGGACACGACTGAAGTGACTTAGCAGCAGCAGCAGCAGCACCTTGTTCATAACTGAGTATTTTTAATTTTAGTAATAATGCCAAATTTTCATAGTTTTATGGTTTTACAATATCCTATCCTGTTTGATTTATGATTTACGGTCTTAATTTTGTAACATAGGGAAGTGGAAGAAATATTACCTTCATTATATATATTAATAAACTATATCCCATATAAAGTAAGATGTACTGATGGCCAAATAACTAGTGCATGAGCAGCCTAAATTGGAACAAGGTTATTTGGACTTTTAGTTTATTACAACTGAATATTATACATATAGTATGAAAGTCACTATGTAAAAAGTTCTCTTCAGAAGCAAAAAATTGAGTTTACATTTCTATTTATTTTCCATAATAAATAATTGTATAAATGATGTATACTCTTGCTGTAAAATATATTTTAATGTTTCCTAAGTTAAGATAATGTTATATTGAAGATAATGGTCTTTGAATTGATAACATAATCAACTAGCAGCAGTATCAGTAAGTGGCTCTTATACCAGACATTTTCAATATTTATATGGCTTTACTGGAGAACTTTAAAAGTATTAGTAACTAAAATATTCATTGATGGCTTATTATAACTATTCTTTTGGACCCATACACTGCTTATTCAAATACAGTGAAAAGAGATAAATGATAGAGAGCAGAAAGTAATCATAATTTTCTCTTTCAAGACATGATTAAAAGGGCAATTTGGAATGTAATAATTAATGTCACTGATAATTGTAGTACCGTATGACATGCTGAGACATTCTGTGTCATTTAACAGGTTTGGATTTTCAAGGCAAACTTCTAAAAGTGGTTAATTCTTCCCAGGCAGTATGCCTACAATTTAGATAGCAGATTCATTATTTTGGATACAATGAGTTGGACATAAATGAATAAGTTAGATTTACACCAAGCAATACTCTGAGAATATTCTCCACATCATTCAGTAAGCATTAGATTTTTAATAAGAATATTTTGACTAAAGTCATAATATAACATAGTCATAAGCTTAAAATTATAGTAAGGCAGAAACTACCTTAAGTAAGTGGTAAAATGTAGGTACACATACACATATCTGCTTACACATTGGCAAAAGGTAAGTACCTATATTCCCTGGTAGCTCAGCTGGAAAGAATCCACCTGTAATGTGGGAGACCCTGGCTCAATTCCTGGGCCAGGCAGTTCCCCAGGTGAAGGGATAGGCTACCCACTCCAGTATTCCTGGGTTTCCCTAGTGGCTCAGATGGTAAAGAATCTGCTTTCAATGCAGAAGACATGGGATGGGAAGATCCCCTGGAAGAAGGTATGTCAACCCACTCCAGTATTCTTGCCTGGAGAATCCCCATGGACAGAGGAGCCTGGTGGGCTACAGTTCATGAGGTCACAAAAAGTTGGACATGACTGAGTGACTACGAACAGCACAAATACCTATATTCATTCATTAATTTATATATTACTTTTGAATATCAAGTGACTGATATGAAAATAAAGTTAGAGTCTAGTGAAAGATACTTACAATTCAAAAATAAATGACATCATTCAGTAGACTGACAAATGCTATGATTGAGGTTATTATGGATGCAAAGACAGCAAGAGCAATTAGTAATAGGAAACCTAATTTTATTGGTTCAGAAAAGACTTCCTCAAAAAGGCAACAGGTGCATACAGATAGGTAAAGAATGAACATGTTATTAACCAGATGGTGGCTCAGTGGTGAAGAATCTGCCTGTCAATGCAAGAGGCACAAAAGGTGTGGGTTCGATCCCTGGGTTGAGAAGTTCTCCTGGAGAAGGAAATGGCAACCCACTCCAGCATTCTTGCCTGGAAAAACCCATGGACAGAGGAGCCTAGGAGGCTATAGTCCATGAAGTTGCAAAGAGTTGGACATAACTTAGCAACTGCTGCTGCTGCTAAGTCTCTTCAGTCGTGTCCGACTCTGTGTGACCCCATGGACGTCAGCCCACTAGGCCCCTCTGTCCCTGGGATTCTCCAGGCAAGAACACTGGAGTGGGTTGCCATTTCCTTCTCCAATGCATGAAAGTGAAAAGTGAAAGTGAAGTCACTCAGTCGTGCCCGACTCTTAGTGACCCCATGGACTGCAGCCTACCAGGCTCCTCTGTCCATGGGATTTTCCAGGCAAGAGTTGTGTAGTGGGTTGCCATTGCCTTCTCCTACACAACAAAATAACAACGAACTAGGTAGAGATGGTACTGTCAATGAGGGAAAGTTCTCACTTACCCAAAAACAGGAGAAAGTAGGGTGTTTTGCAAGAACTTCATGTATATTTGTATGATAATTCATTGGAGGATAGAGAGATCAAAAACTAGATCATGAAGGGCCTGGTGAAACATATGAGGAGATTGGACTTTATCCTGAGGGTTATAGAAATGATTGAAGGGATTTATTATTAATTTATACACAGATTTGTCTCTTGGTATGGAAATTCTGACTGCAGTGTGGGAAATGAATTAGAGTGACTTTAGAAATAAAACGAAGTATTTATGAATTTATTGCTATGATCCAAAAATGTAATGAATCATAAAGCAAGGCAGTAGAGGTGTAAATGGGAAAAAGTAAATAGATTTGAAAGACAATGAGATATTTATCATAAATCTTATGAGAAAAGAAGATGTATTATTTTACTCTTGCTGCTAAAAATGAATTATCAGAAATGTAGTTGCTGAAAATAACTGGGTACATGCTCAGTCATGTCCAGCTCTTTGTGACCCCATGGACTGTAGCCCACCAGGCTACTCTGTCCATGGAATTTTCTAGGCACAGATAGTGGAGTGGGTTGCCATTTCCTACTCCAGGGGAGCTTCCCCATCCAGGGACTGACCCTACGTCTTCCTGCATCTCCTGCATTGGCAAGCAGATTTTTTTTTTACCACTGCACCACCCGGGAGGCCCTAAATAACTATCACAAAACTATTATTTTATAGTTCTATAGATTAGAGTCAACACAAGTCTTGCTGAATCTAAGGTTAAAAGGCAGCATTATGTCCTTTTCTGGATAGTTTAGGGGATAATCCATTTCCTTACTTTTTCTAGCTTATAGAGATAGTCCTGGCTCATGACCCCTTTTCTCCATCTTTGAAGCTAGTTTTGTTGCAACTTCTTGAACCAACTTCCATAACCATATCTCCCTCCCTAACCATGACTAGGCTAGATTACTGGATTTTAAAGACTGGGTTTGATTGGGTTGACCCAAATAGTCTTGGAAAATCTTTTCTTCCCAAGGTCCTTAACTTAATCACATCTGTATGGTCTTTTTTGTTACTTAAACTAACATATTCACATGTTCTGGAGATTGGGACATGGACATTTTTGAGGATTATTACTCTGCATATCACAGAACAGGAAAGGTCAAAAGTGAAATACTCATTTCTGATCTAGAAAATTCAGAAGTAGAGAATGTAAAAATTTCATTCACTGAGATAGATAAGAGAAATTATGAGCATTAGGCCACTATGACTAAAGTAATGGGGTTAAAAAAACTAAAAAGAAGATACAGATTATGAGAGAGGAATGTACTGGTGACTGATAATTGTAATACTAGTAATTGGAAAAGGAAATATATGATTAAGGCCAGATTTGGACAGTAATATATGGAAATATAACCCTTAAAATGTATCCTCTCAAATCCACACATATATGAATCATTATTTTTTGTAAGAAATCCTTTGAGAGTTTTGGACTGGGAGTCCCATAATACAGTTTTTTTTTTCCTTTTATGGAGGTAAAATTCACATAATATAAAATGAAAAGTATATGGTTCAGTGGCACTTAGTATGTTCACGATGCTTAGCAAACATCACTTTTAGCTAGTTCCAACTTTATTTGATTCAAAATATTTTTATAACCCTAACATAAAGCCCTGTACCCATCATGAAATTATTTTCCATTTCTTCCTACCCTCTGTGCTTAGTCACTCGATCATGCCTGACTCTTTGTGATCCCATTCACTGTAGCCGCCAGGCTCCTCTGTCCATGGGGATACTCCAGGCAAGAATACTGGAGTGGGTTGCCACCTTCCCAACCCAGTAATCGAACTCAGGTCTCTCGCATTGCAGGCAGACTCTTTTGTGGACTGAGCCACAAGGGAAGTCCAAGAATATTGGAGTGGGTAGCTTATCCCTTCTCCAGGGGATCTTCCTGACCCAGGAATCGAACCGGAATCTCCAGCATTGCAAGGGGATTCTTTACCAGCTGAGCTACCAGGGAAGCCCGGCTAGCTTCCTATCCTCAATTTCTGATAATCTACTAATCAGCATCTTGTATCCATATAAAATAATATAATTTTATACTTTGTGGTTATAACATATTTTATTTTTATTTCTAAAGCTGGATGGACTAGGACAACTATGTTCTGAAGTTCATTGAACATTTATTGAATAAGTAGTTTATGCAGAATATAAGTTAAGGAAAATATATAGGACATATACTATACTAAAAGCAAATCCTAATGAGAGAAAGTATCTTGATTAAGTATTATATTTGAAGAACAATATAACAGGTATCTTAAATATAGTACAAGAATATTACTGGAATATAGAGTCCATGAGTAGAATCTGGAAGTGGAAAAATGTCAGTCTGTAAAACAGCAATAAACCCAAGCAAAACTGTACAACATGGCTCTCAAACAAATTATTGTTTACATTTTCTATATATTCAAAATAAAACTTACATATGTGTTTATTATCAATGAAGCACAGTGATGGACTTTGAGAGCCACTGGAATCCAGGATCTATGGGTCGTTCAATGGTTGATGCAACATCACACAAAATTATATACCTGGAATGAAACAAATAGTATTAGGAAACTGGGAGGCAAGATGATTTATATTGTTTCAATATAAACCTCTTCCAAAGACCCTGGCATTGAGAGTAATAGAAGCATTGATACTTATCCTCATGTTGAGATAGGAACAGAAGAAATTAACCAGGGACCGCACATTTGAAAATTAAAAACATGAAGAGATATTGTTTGGACACTACAAAGAAGCTTCAGATGCACTGATTAAACAATAAGTCAAACACAGAACTGTTTCTTCTCTACTAGTTATTCTTATCTTCATCCATAGCTCACTATGGCCCACACAGGTCACTGAAATTTCTAACAGATGTTTTTTTATCAACTTCTTTGTAACAGAGAATCCTGCAAATACATTTGCTGAAGTCTCAGCTTGTTCACAAGTCTAACTTTAATAAAAAATAATTACATGAAAAATAATGCCTGATATTTGCGGAGTGGATACACTGTATCACACAGTCTTCTAGGCATTTAACCTAGGAAACTCCACTGCAATGCTTGCAGCAATACTATAAACAAATGTACTGTTACTTTTATATCCTTTTGATAATTAAAGGAATTGAGGTTTGTAGATTTGAGATTTGTAGAATTCAATGAAAAAAATGTTTGTACTTCCAGGGCTCGAACATTTTTGTGCAACACATAGAGATTGGTAGATTCACCCCCTCCTCATCAGCTTAGCAACACCCTTTTTCATCAAACTCCAAAACTTATCTCCTTGGATTTAGCACCTCACCTAATCTTTCTTGACCAATATCCCTTCCCACACTCACCGATATTTCACAAAATTAAACAGCTCTCACAGCTTCTGAGCCTCGGGCTTCTAAATAGAAAAATTTAAGCCCATGTGAGGAGGACACATTTTTAAAACTCACACGTTTTTTGACTGGGCCAGAGGCAAGAATCACCAGTATTCTTGCCTCTTCCCCTCTTCTAAAATAAAATAAAGCACAGCAAAAAGCCTCCATGTATATCAGCAATGCAAACAGTGAGGTGCCAATTACAGTAAACACATATGAACTCTGGCCTTTCTAGGGATAAGAGTATGTGAAATTTTGCCTAATCTGCAACACATATATCTAGACACCTCTGGATAGACATTAATAAGCATCTTATATAGGAAGAAAGTACTTATTGGAGCAAGTATCTATAAATATTTAGTTTTGCATTGATTGATATTTTTTAAAAATTTCATTTGCCAATGGAGTACTGTTTTGAAGTTTTAGAGAGCAGAAGACCTATTACTTAACTAAGAGCAAATATACCAGCATACTTACAGTTACCATTTAATTAGGTAAAATTCATTCAAAGGAGAATTAGATGAATCATACAGGATAAGCTCACATCTGACTATAAACTTCTTTAAGTAAAATCCATCAAGTGATATTGTAGAGACAGAAAGTTGATTATAAGGAGAATGTTAACATGTCAACAAATAAGTGGTTCAAAACTTTTCAGAAATACAATCTACTATATAAATATTCACTATTAATACACATTTAATTTAATATTTTACTATAGATACCATTTTCAAGCATTCATCTTTGAGTTTGCCATAAAATTCCAAAACAACTTGATTATTAAAAAAGAAAAAAGGAAAAAAGCAAACTGTAGCCATAAATGGGGGGAAATAGTCATGTCTGTTATTTACTGAAACATGGCTTTAAAATCTAAACAGATTTACTCTAAAATTTTTCAGAAGGCTTTGCTTTAGTTGCAAACTGAACTGTCTCAATAAACAACAACAAAACATATGAATAGAAACCTCAATGTTCACTATTACACTTAAAATTAATTTAAAAGGTATATAACCTTGACTTTTCACAATGGATTGTTGTTGTTTGGTTGCTAAGTTGTGTCCAACTCTTTGCAACCTCATGGACTGCAGCATGCGAGGCTCCCCTGTCCTCTACTATCTCCTGGAGTTTGCTCAAATTCACGTCCACTGAATCAGTAATACTATCTAACAAACTCATCCTCTGCCAGTCCCTTCTTCTTCTGCTTCAGTCTTTCCCAGCATCAAGGTCTTTTCTAAATATTCTATCACAAACTCTAGTATAACAATTGATTTTATATTGTACTTGCTTTCAGTTGGTTTTACTAATGCTTCATAGAAAAATTGTATCTTAATGAAGCTCCATTCAGAAAAAAAAATTGATTTGGATTGAAACAATGAATAAGACTATGACAATAGAATGTATTAGCAATCTTTTTCCACTCTTATCATTTTTTATTTTTATTATAAGTACCTTGGAGCCTCTGTATTGTACATCATTGAAATTTGCAAGCATAGTTAAGATGTACATGGGAATGATACCTTTCAGTACATTTCGCTTCAGCTAACTCCTTTTTTGGGGGTCTAATTCAGATCCTAATATAACAACTATCATTTTGGCAAATGCTGTATTCATTAAGAACAAACTTCCTCCCCTCCTTCTTTGAGTTTCCCTATTCTAGACATGCTAATTGGATAGTGATTGGCAATGCAATAGTATGATTACTTCTCTACTATGACCACCAGTATTTGATTTTCCTTAGATGGTTAATTTCCAGTTGTAAAGTGCATCATATCCCTCATTACTGCTTACTCTTCACAACAAACCTAGTTAAACAGGCAAATAAATATGACTTTCTCTTTATTAAAAAAGAGAATTTGATGAAGAAATAGAAAATTTCAATTCCTTCATTAATATCACACAGTTCAATTCAACTAAAATGAATGGATATTTTGAAAACTGTGATAATTACTGACAAGGAAATGATTTCTATGCATGTGCTACATAGTAAAGCAGAAATATGCACAGGATACTAGAGGAAGCACGCTGAGGGCTTGAAAAGCCAGAACTCTACCCTATGTCTTCTCTTATGTAGACTTTTTCTTTTTTTTACAATGTTTTATGTTCCTCTTCCGGAGAAGGCAACGGCACCCCACTCCAGTACTTTTGTCGGGAAAATCTCATAGACATGGATGGAGGATCCTGGTGGGCTGCTGTCTTTGGGGTTGCACAGAGTCGGACAAGACTGAGCGACTTCACTTTCACTTTTCACTTTCATGCATTGGAGAAGGAAATGGCAACCCACTCCAGTGTTCTTGCCTGGAGAATTCCAGGGATCAGGGAGCCTGGTGGGCTGCCGTCTATGGGGTCGCACAGAGTCGGACATGACTGAAGCGACTTAGCAGCAGTAGCAGCGTGTTCCTCTTCACCTATAAGAATATGAATAAAGTGATGAGGATCCAGTGCTTTCTCTGAAGAAGGAGGACACAGCAGTGGTCAATGCACTGGGCCAGAGAATTTGGAGACTGAGACTCTGGTCTAACTCTTTACTGGGTGATATTAGGCAGATTGTTTCTGATGCTTCTTTGGAACTGTTTCCTCATCTGTAATGCCAAGGCTCTGGATTAGATAGGTACTTTCAGTTTAAAAATCTGATCATTTAATCTCTGGACCTGATCACTATAACCCCCTTCCCTTGCATCCCATCCCTGATGGGGAGTTTGGCACTTGGGAGTACAGCGGGAGTACAGTAAACAAGGAAACTGAAGTCACTCCCTACTTTATCACAGCTCTGTTCAGAGTGCTGATCCTGTCCTTTATTCTTGGAGAGGCTTCCATGATTTTTCCCCACTGTTCAGCTTTCTCTCCCATATTTACCCATCAGTAACAATGAGCAAGGATAAGGGATTCTGATACCACTGCATCTGGAGGAAGCAGTTTTAGCAACTGCTAAAGTTGCTAAAAACTTAAGTTTTAAGTTTAGAAACTGATGTTCCCACAGATTTCCTGCCCTAGGAGAGCTTTTTGATTTGCTGTTGCTCAGCTGGTCCAGCTCTTTGTGACCCCATGGACTGCAGTATGCCAGACTCCTCTGTCCCACTATCTAAGAGTTTGCTCAAATTCATGTCCATTGAGTTGGTGATGATATCTAACCATCTTATGCTCTGCTGCCCCTTTCTCTTTTTTGCCTTCAATCTTTCCCAGCAACAGGGTCTTTTTCAATGAGTTGGTGCTTTGCATCAGGTGGCCAAGGTATTGGAGCTTCAGCATCAGTCCTACCAATGAATATTCAGGGTTGATTTCCTTTAGGATTGAATGGTTTGATCTCCCTGCTACTGAAGGGATTCTCAAGAGTCTTTTCTAGCATCACAATCCTAGCCCTGTGATTGTAAAGAGGAAAAGTTAAAATTTTACATAAGCTCCTGTTTGTTCTGCCTCTGTAACTCAGCTTGCTCCTTGCAAAGCCTGGATCACATAGTCACGTAGCCTCAGAAAGTGGGGACTGGAGCTTATCTCACTTGCCCTTGTCCTGCTCTTTGCAATCACCCAGCCTCTGCAAACCTGCTTAATAATGCCTGTCCGTGTAAGGGTCGGCACCATCCTCCCTGTCTTGACTGCTGTCCCCCCCTGCACTTAGTTTAAACCATCCTATTAACAGCCAGTGTTACCCACCATAGTCGGTCTATAAAAACCCTGTAATCCTTTGTTTGGGGCTCAGAGCTTGGAGTGTTAACTCCTCTGGGCCCACCAACGTAGTAAACCTGAGTTCTCCAACTCTCAACATGTGGTGCTTGGTTTCTTGATTACTGGTTTCTGCAACAATTGAAAAGTTACAGATTGCCTTGAGAAAGTCCTTGGTAGGGGAAAAGGGTTGGCTTACATACATAAAGGTGGTGAGCTTATCCTCTAAACATAAGAGTATCTCCTTACCACCAAAAACCAGATCTTATATTCCACCACACCCCTTGAATAAGGTTCAGTTCAGTTCAGTTCAGTCACTCAGTCGTGTTCGACTCTTTGCAAACCCATAAATCACAGCACACCAGGCCTCCCTGTTCATCACCAACACTGGGAGTTCACTCAAACTAACGTCCATCGAGTCGGTGATGCCATCCAGCCATCTCATTTTCTGTCATCCCCTTCTCCTCCTGCCCCCAATCCTTCCAGCATCAGAGTCTTTTCCAATGAGTCAACTCTTCACATGAGGTGGCCAAAGTATTGGAGTTTCAGCTTTAGCATCAATCCTTCCAAGGAACACCCAGGACTAATTTCCTTTAGAATGAACTGGTTGGATCTCTTTGCAGTCCAAGGGACTCCCAAGAGTCTTCTCTAACGCCACAGTTCAAAAGCATCAATTCTTCGGCTCTTAGCTTTCTTCACAGTCCAACTCTTGCATCCATACATGACCACTGGAAAAACCATAGCCTTGACTAGACAGACCTTTGTTGGCAAAGTAATGTCTCTGCTTTTGAATATGCTATCTAGGTTGGTCATAACTTTCCTTCCAAGGAGTAAGCATCTTTTAATTTCATGGCAGGAATAACTATCTGCAGTGATTTTGGAGCCCCCCAAAATAAAGTTTGACATTGTTTTCACTGTTTCCCCATCTATTTGCCTTGAAGTGATGGTACCAGATGCCATGATCTTAGTGTTCTGAATGTTGAGCTTTAAGCCAACTTTTTCACTCTCCACTTTCACTTTCATCAAGAGGCTTTTGAGTTTCTCTTCACTTTCTGCCATAAGGGTGATGTCATCTGCATATCTGAGGTTATTGATATTTCTTCTGGCAATCTTGATTCCAGCTTGTGCTTCTTCCAGCCCAGCATTTCTCATGATGTACTCTGCATATAAGTTAAATATACAGGTGACAATATACATACTCCTTTTACTATTTGGAACCAGTCTGTTGTTCCATGTCCAGTTCTAACTGTTGCTTCCTGACCTGCATACAGGTTTCTCAAGAGGCAGGTCAGGTGATCTGGTATTCCCATCTCTTTCAGAATTTTCCACAGTTTCTTGTGATCCACACAGTCAAAGGCTTTGGCATAGTCAATAAAGCAGAAAGAGATGTTTTTCTGGAGTTCTCTTGCTTTTTCCATGATCCAGCAGATGTTGGCAATTTGATCTCTGGTTCCTCTGCCTTTTCTAAAACCAGCTTGAACATCTGGAAGTTCATGGTTCACAAATTGCTGAAGCCTGGCTTGCAGAATTTTGAGCATTACTTTACTAGCATGTGAGATGAGTGCAATTGTGCAGTAGTTTGAGCATTCTTTAGCATTGCCTTTCTTTGGGATTGGAATGAAAACTGACCTTTTCCAGTCCTGTGGCCACTGCTGAGTTTTCCAAATTTGCTGGCGTATTGAGTGCAGCACTTTCACAGCATCATCTTTCAGGATTTAAAAGAGCTCCACTGGAATTCCATCACCTCCACTAGCTTTGTTCATAGTGATGCTTTCTAAGGCCCACTTGACTTCACATTCCAGGATGTCTGGATCTAAGTCAGTGATCACACCATCCTGATTATCTTGGTCGTGAAGATCTTTTTTGTACAGTTCTTCTGTGTATTCTTGCCACCTCTTCTTAATATCTTCTGCTTCTGTTAGGTCCATACCATTTCTGTCCTTTATCGAGCCCATCTTTGCATGAAATGTTCCCTTGGTATCTCTAATTTTCTTGAAGAGATCTCTTGTCTTTCCTATTCTGTTGTTTTCCTCTATTTCTTTGCATTGATCACTGAGGAAGGCTTTCTTATCTCTCCTTGCTATTCTTTGGAACTCTGCATTCAGATGGGAATATCTTTCCTTTTCTCCTTTGCTTTTCACTTCTCTTCTTTTCACAGTTATTTGTAAACCCTCCTCAGACAGTCATTTTGCTTTTTTGCATTTCTTTTCCATGGGGATGGTCTTGATCCATCTCCTGTACAATGTCACAAACCTCTGTCCATAGTTCATCAGGCACTCTATCTATCAGATATCCTTAAATCTATTTCTCACTTCCACTGTATAATCATAAGGGATTTGATTTAGGTCATACCTGAATGGTCTAGTGGTTTTCCCTACTTTCTTCAATTTAAGTCTGAATTTGGCAAAAACGATTTCATGATCTGAGCCACAGTCAGCTCCTGGTCTTGTTTTTGCTGACTGTATAGAGCTTCTCCATCTTTGGCTGCAAAGAATATAATCAATCTGATCAGTGTTGACCATCTGGTGATGTCCATGTGTAGAGTCTTCTCTTGTGTTGTTTGAAGAGGTTGTTGAATAAGGTAAAGTCTCTATATAGCAGGCATAAATTTTTGCAAATTCGCTGTTCATGTTCTTATTTACAAAAAAAAAATAGATTAGATTGAATTTATGCTAATATTTCTCCTGGATTCAGCTTTCTGGGAATTCATCTGATACAAGAGCATTCCTTATAGTATAAGAAGTCAGATGTATGCCATGTGTATAGTGATGCTTCTTTCATACCTGCATTTAGAAAGCCATTCATATTATTTACTTTTTGTGTTTTTTACTGCAACACATTTTATTTTAGTGTCAGCTTTCAGCCTGTTGAAATGATATTAGTTCATATTCAGTTCATTTTTTTATTTTCATGGTTCTCCTCCCTTGGGCCCAAAAAAAAAGCCTCAATCTATAGACATTCCTCAAATCATCTAACAGTTCTGCCTCATCTTCTAAAACATGGCTGTTATTACCCCTCTGCTCTGTGTTTTGTTTCTAGTTTAAAATTGGATTGGTGAGAGCATGCCTCAGGCACTGAAAGACAATTATTTCTCTATGTTATGCTCACACAATATTTTTCAGAAATTCCTTTTACAGACACATGAACTCCCAGCATTTTAAATGCTACAAAAACCATTGTCAAATTGTCACTGACATGATTTTAACGTAGGGACTGAAACAAGCAGGACTCTGTGGGGCTTCTGTGCACTAAGCCTTTCTGTCTCCTGTTTCTTATAGGAAACATACTCCAGACTCCATGACCTTTCCTGAGTTCCAAAGAGCAGATTTGAATGGTTGTTAGTCCAAGAAGGGAAGGGATACAAAGACAAGAAACCATAGTGCAGCCTTGGGGCAGGATCCTGGTATCACCCCAGGGGATCCTTATAACAATGTCTTTAAGCCCTTTAAGAAAGCTGAGCACCAAAGAATTGATGCTTTTGACTGTGGTGTTGAAGACTCTTGAGAGTCCCTTGGACTGCAAGGGGATCAAACCAGTCAATCCTAAAGGAAATTGGTCCTGAATATTCATTGGAAGGACTGATGCTAAAACTGAAGCTCCAATACTTTGGCCACCTGATGCGAAGAACTATCTCATTAGAAAAGACCCTGATGCTGGGAAAGATTGAAGGCAGGAGGAGAAGGGGACAGCAGAGGATGAGATGGTTGGATGGCATCGCCGACTATGGGATATGAGTTTGAGCAAGCTCTGGGAGTTGGTGATGGACAGGGAAGCCTGGTGTGCTGCAGTCCATGGGGTCACAAAGAATTGGACATGACTGAGCGACTGAACTGAACTGAACTGAAGCTCTTTAAGATGTCAGCATTCTTCATACCAGCGGAAAACTACCTGAGGTTACAGTAACCAAAGAAGCTCATCAAGAAGATTACCTGAGACCAGAACAAAGGAGTGCATGCACACACACACCGTAATCTTATCAGCAACACCGCCCTTGAATCAGTACTATAAAACTCCTCATCAAATCCTCCCAGGTTGGAGCAAACAGCTTTTTGGGGCAGGAGGATGTGTCCCCCTTTTATCTGGCAAAGCAATAAAGCTATTCTTCTCTCTTCCACCCAAAACTCTTGTCTTTGAGATTGGATTTAGCACTGGTGCACAGAGGCAGAACTTTAGCATCAGGATTACTAAACATTTTTGTAAGAAATGCTGACAAAGTCAGTATGAGCTAGAAATTGGACCTGGGATATATGTTTCTAATGTAACAATCATGTAAAGCAGGTATTATCCAAGCAGTCTGAAGAGACTGCAAGAATAAGTTCAAAATATTCACTATTATGTGCACAAACACACCTATTCTCTGCCCTATTTTGTCTCCCCCAGACCCCATTTGTTTGGGGGTACCTTGGTCACTGAGTTTGGTGGTTTAGTCTCTAAGTCATGTCTGACTCTTGCAACCCCATGGATTGTAGCCTGCCAGGCTCCTCTGTCCATGGAATTCTCCAGGCAAGAACACTGGAGTGGATTGCCATTTCCTTCTCCAGGGACCAAGTTTAGCAGCCTTTGTTTGAGTATCACTGGAGGAAAACATGGATGTTCAACCTTATGTTAAAAAAAAAAAATAGAAAAAATCAGACCTTGGGGGCTATTTTTTTGAGATTTAACAACACAACAACAAGAAGATAACCAAATGTATTGGGCTTAGAATCAAAATAACCTGTTTGAATCCTAGTTTTCCATGAGTTTAGGCAATTTTCTAAACCTCAAAGTTCAGATTCCTACACTTGGAATTACAGAAAATGAATATTCATCTAAGAACGAATTTTCAAATAATCTCATCAAGTTAGTATGTGAAAATGCAAATCAGAGCATATATTCATTGAGCAAATAAGTACATGTGATTTCTTTGGTCTAGGCACTGTTGTCTGTGTTTTACCTATGCTATATTTCTCTCATTTACAGATGAGAAAGTTTAGGAGCAAGTGTTCTGAGTTCTCGAAACTCATAAGTGGGACATCATGATTCAAAAGGGTTTCGCAGGTGGTATTGCAGTGAAAAGAAAAAAAAAAGAGGAATAAGTTTTTCACTTTCCCTTTCCTGTGAATGAAGAAGACGGAGTGAACAGTGAGCAGGCCCGAATATTCCTTTTTTTTTTTTTAACCTTAACTGTTTCTAACTCTGCATGCTTGTAACTAAGTTTGCTTTTCTGCTCCCTAAATCTGAAGGAGCTATAATTCACATTTTTCCTTTGACTCTCCACTGAATACATCCTGTATCTGGTGTTTACCCTTACAACATCCTTCCCCTTGTAAGTTACATATCAGAAAGAAGACCACAAAGTCACCAAACTGCCAGATTGACTTACTGGGTTACTGATGCCAGTCTATGACTATCTCTGAAATAATGCAAGAGGAAGAAATCAAGACCCTATCACCTTTATTCCTCATCACTGACTCCTGACTGCAAGCCCTTGCCTTAAATAAGCCCCTAGATTCATAGAGCGGGGGAACAGTTCTTGAGGCATGAGCTTATTGTCTTTCCCTCTCCACTCGCTGATAATTAAAGCCACCTTTCTATTTCCTTCAAACCCTGTCTCTACATTTTTTTATTTGGCCTTGATGGGCAGAGAAGGCCAAAATTTTGGCCAGCAACAGTGGCACAAGTCGTAAAGTATCTGCCTACCAATGCAGGAGACCTAAGAGACAGGGGTTTGATCTCTGGGTTGGGAAGATCCCCTAGAGGAGGGCATGGCAAACCACTAAGTGTTCTTGCCTTGAGAATCCCATGGACAGAGGAGCCTGGTGGGCCAGAGTCCATAGGGTCCCAAGAGTTAGACATAACTGAAGCAACTTAGCTCACATACACACATGATTCAAATCCAGGTAGTACAGCCCAGGATATATACCCCTACCTCTACTTTCAATAATGTATAATCCCTGTCTTTTTGCATCCATTCTCCTAGTGAGAGAAACAAAAGGTTTCCATTCTGGTCATAGTCCATGTACACAGTTTTTAAAGAATCTGCCTGCAGTGCGGGAGACCTGGGTTTGCTGCCTGGGTTGAGAAGATCCCCTGAGAAGAGAATGGCAACACACTCCAGTATTCCTGTCTTAAGGATTCCAAAGACAGAGGAGCATGTAGGCTAGAGTCCATGGGATCACAAAGAGTTGGACTCAACTGAGCGAATGAGCATACACACATTAGCCTGTTAGTTACGAACACCTTGTACTAATACTTCAAATTCATCTACGACAATTCATAACTCCCATGGAATTTTGATTTCTCTCATTCTTTTCTAGAACAGCCTAAGCAGTTTAGTAGTGCTCCATGTGACCCTAAGATTGTTTTTCCCTCTGGAACTGAAAATAGATTTAATTGGACATCAGGTACTTGTGAACCACTTATATCATTTCAAAGCAACCATATAGGACTTAGAAAGAACTGATAAGGTCAAAACCCATTAATGTCTCTTTTAATGGGTTTTGTGGATCACAGAACTTATAAGGCTAGAATGTCTAGGCTAGATTTCACTTGCACCTCTGAGAAGATGCTATAACTCTGGGAGTATCTGTTTACACATGATTGCATTTATTTGTTTCTTTGATTTCTCTCCATGGGTATGAAAATAAAGGGCAAGGAGAGAATGGGAAAAAGAGTTACCTGTGGGAGAGAGAGACAGGGACAAGTAGATCTGACACTTGGTTTTTAGTAGTATTATTATCATATATTTATTTATTTTCTGCACTGTGGCTTGCAGGATCTTAGTTTCCTGACCAAGGATTAAGCCCAGGCCCTCGACAGTGAAAGCACAGAGTCCGAACCACTGTTTTTAAATTTACACAAATTGGTACTTTTGTAAATATGAGGAGAACATCAGGCCTACCTTATTCTTTCTGATTAACACTACATCCTATGCCTGGTCACTAGAGGACATCGTAACATGGTTTCAGTGATTACTAGGAAGTTGTGAACTCAAAAATATTTGGCCAGTTGATATATACTAAAAATCTCAAAAAGAGGCAAAATCAGTTTATCCAAGGAGTCAGAGAGAACTGAGCAGCTGTGGTGGAGGTGAAGACATTTCCTGGTCAATTAAACCAAGGGTTTTGGCCAGTCGCCGGACCTTAGTTTTCATGCTTTCATAAAGTCTGTTTCTAGTTTTCCTCTTTGTTTTATAAGAATGAAATATTTCAATTTTCAGAATAATAATTAACACATAGTTAATTAAAAGTGACTATGTCCAATGTTTAACAAATTATACCCCTATTGAAACAAAAACTCTAAAATAAACCCTTGCTATTGAGACAACAGGTTTGATTTCACTTTTATTTAAGCTGTTGGCCTAAAAATATGCTTCTTTGACAAAGTTTTCTCAAATATTCTTTTTTTTTTCCTACTAAAGCGGAGGGAAAAAAAATCTTTATGAAAAGCGTACCTTTTTTTTTTTAAGAATTTCAACAGCTGCTCATAAAATTATGTAAACAGATTTTTGTAGGGCAGTCCATAATTCTATATAGTTTTCCCTGAACGCATTTAATTTATGAGCACCATAAGACATGAAATATCTGAACTAAATTCATAGCTAGAGGTGGCATATTTCATCTAATTAGGAACAAGAGAGATATTAACCTTTGCAACTGATATTTTGCTTATAGATTAAAAAATGCCTGAAGATAAATTAAGCAAGGGTGGAGGAAATTGAGATGCAAGAATTTACAAATGGCTGGTGAATGGCTTGCCTTTCTGGAGTGCATTATTTAGCTAACTTTTAAGATAACATTTTCAGATAGCATCTGTTATCCTGGTAACCTTTTCAATAAATGTATCTAATCAGAACATCTCACAAATATATGGAAGATGCTCAGAGAACAGATTTCAGGCTTCTCAGTTCCAGCTCTGTTTATCTGAGCTATGAAATAAAGACAGAAAATTTACTACATAACAAAATGTCCAAAGGAGGCTGATGTGAATATCTGAGGCATGTTGAATGCAATTTATGTCCCTTCATTAATAGTTACTTAATTAATAACATTACCTGATAGGTAAAACTGTCTTTAGAAAATGAGAAAAAATCTAAAATTATTAATGAAAAATTGAGGGTAAATTGTTCTTAAAACATTCATTTATTCAGTTCTCCCCAGGATTGAGCTTTGTTTTCAGTCTGTTCTGTATATGATTTAACTTAGTCTCTTAAGAACCCTATGAAGTGGGTACTAATATCAATATCACACCTACTTTTTAAAAGAGAAAACTGCTATTATATAATAGCCAGGACATGGAAGCAACCTAGATGCCCATCAGCAGATGAATGGATAAGAAAGCTATGGTACATATACACAATGGAGTATTACTCAGCCATTAAAAAGAATACATTTGAATCAGTTCTAATGAGATGGATGAAACTGGAACCTATTATACAGAGTGAAGTAAGCCAGAAAGAAAAACACCAATACAGTATACTAACACATATATATGGAATCTAGAAAGATGGTAACAATAACCCTCTGTATGAGACAGCAAAAGAGACACCGATGTATAGATCAGTCTTATGGACTCTGTGGGAGAGGGAGAGGGTGGGGAGATTTGGGAGAATAGCATTGAAACATGTATAATATCATATATGAAACGAGTCGCCAGTCCAGGTTCGATGCATGGTACTGGATGCTTGGGGCTGGTGCACTGGGATGACCCAGAGGGAGGGTAGCGGAGGGAGGAGGGAGGAGGGTTCAGGATGGGGAATGCGGGTATACCTGTGGCGGATTCATTTCGATATTTGGCAAAACTAATACAATATTGTAAAGTTTAAAAATAAAATAAAATTTAAAAAAAAAAAAAAAAGAAAACTGCACCGATGTGCAAAGATGGTACAACCAGTAAGGCACAGAGAATAGGGAAACTGACTCAGGCAGTGTGACTCTTTTAATTACCAGGCAATGCATTCTTTTCTGTTCTGCATCATTTTAAGCAATGATGCCTTCTTTGATATTCACATACATTCAATCTTCCCTTAGAATTATCATTAAAGCTTCATATTACAAAGACAATCTTAATCTCAATGTACAATTTGCAATTAGGTAATTCACTAAAAAGTAAAGCCATAAGGTTAAGGGACAATCATATTTATCAGCAATCAGGATAAGAGTGAAGTGATAGAAAAGAGAGAGAGATTAAGCACACACTTTATACCTTTACAGTTTTTATACTTATTTGCAAAAACAGAAAACCGATAATGTTGTTTGTGGGAATTTTGGCACATACACACGTTTGTGTACCTATCAGGAATATAAACAGGTGCAGTCATTTTAGCAAGCAATATGATAAAAGCCAACCTAAAAATAAAATAATATTATACATTATCTTATGAACAAGGAATTCCATCATATATACATATGTGTGTGTATATATATATATCACTCACATAAATCTATTAAGTGCTGTGCACAAAAAATATTCCTTGCAATACTGTTTGTGGTACATATTAAGTATATGGTAGGAATCTAGGTACTTATCATTGGGAAAGACACTGGGAAAAATGTAGGGGAAAACATCACACTGTATCATTAAGTTAAAAGTAAGTGACCAGATATAGTTTAGTCTCATGAACTGACCTTTAAAAATATGTCTCAATGAAATAAAAAGAAAAAAATGAGACATAGTAAAAATTACCTTCAGTTCACTTCAGTCACTCAGTCGTGTCCAACTCTTTGCGACCCCATGAACTGCAGCACACCAGGCCTCCCTGTCCATCACCAAACCTGGAGTTCACTCAAACGCACGTCCATCGAGTCAGTGATGCCATCCAGCCATCTCATCCTCTGTCATCCCCTTCTGTTCCTGCCCCAAATCCCTCCCAGCACCAGGGTCTTTTCCAATGAGTCAACTTTTCGCACGAGGTGCCCAAAGTATTGCAGCTTTAGCATCAGTCCTTCCAAAGAACACCCAGGACTGGTCTCCTTTAGAATGGACTGATTTGATCTCCTTGCAGTCTAAAGGACTCTCAAGAGTCTTCTCCAACACCACAGTTTAAAAGCATCAATTCTTCGGCGCTCAGCTTTCTTCAGAGTCCAACTCTCACATCCATACATGACCACTGGAAAAACCATAGCCTTGACTAGACAGACCTTTGTTGGCAAAGTAATATCTCTGCTGTTTAATATGCTCTCCAGGTTGGTCATAACTTTCCTTCCAAGGAGTAAGCGTCTTTTAATTTCATGGCTCCAATCACCATCTGCAGTGATTTTTGGAGTCCCCCAAAGTAAAGTCTGACACTGTTTCCACTGTTTCCCCATCTATTTCCCATGAAGTGATGGGACCAGATGCCATGATCTTAGTTTTCTGAATGTTGAGCTTTTTTTTAAAAATTTTATTTTATTTGACTTTACAATATTGTATTGGTTTTGCCATATATCAAAATGAGTCTGCCACATGTATACATGTGTTCCCCATCCTGAACCCTCCTCTCTCCTTCCTCCCCATCCCAGTGCACCAGCCCCAAGCATCCAGTATCGTGCATCGAACCTGGACTGGTGACTCGTTTCATATATGATATTATACATATTTCAATGCCATTCTCTCAAATCATCCCACCCTCTCCCTCTCCCACAGAGTCCAAAACACTGTTCTATACACCAGTGAGCTTTAAGCCAACTTTTTCACTATCCTCTTTCACTTTCATTAAGAGGCTTTTTAGTTCCTCTTCACTTTCTACCATAAGGGTGGTGTCATCACATATCTGAGGTTATTGATATTTCTCCCAGCAATCTTGATTCCAGCTTGTGCTTCTTCCAGTCCAGCGTTTCTCATGATGTACTCTGCATATAAGTTAAATAAGCAGGGTGACAATATACAGCCTTGACGTACTCCTTTTCCTATTTGGAACCAGTCTGTTGTTCCATGTCCAGTTTTAACTGTTGCTTCCTGACCTGCATATAGGTTTCTCAAGAGGCAGGTCATGTGGTCTGGTATTCCCATCTCTTTCAGAATTTTCCACAGTTTCTTGTGATCCACACAGTCAAAGACTTGGCATAGTCACTAAAGCAGAAAGAGATGTTTTTCTGGAACTCTCTTTCTTTTTTCCATGATACAGTGGATGTTGGCAATTTAATCTCTGGTTCCTCTGCCTTTTGTAAAACCAGCCTGAACATCTGGAAGTTCACGGTTCATGTATTTTTGAAGCCTGGCTTGGAGAATTTTGAGCATTACTTTACTTAAGGTATGTTAATAAAATAATTATTACTAATCACATTTTGCATGAACAAATGAATCTACCTATATAGTTCATGGTAGGATGAGAAATGGATGGGAGAATTATTTGTAAATAAAATCAAATTAATAGTCAAGAGAAGGTGCATTGGGTGCTTATGATATTGTTACAAGAACAGAAGACTATGATTAACTCAATCTTCTGCACTGTGGTCTAACTGGATTGGGCAGTTAGAATATAAAGGTGGATATGATTAAATTTTATTCAGAAGTCTCCCTTATATTCACATATTCTAGCATGCTATTCATTTCAGGCTAGTCTACATATATCATAACCAATTGCCCTAAGGAAAAAATATGTTTTCATTTTAGAATTAGAAAGAGAAGGACTACTTTTACTTTCACATGAATTTGGATTGTTGTTTCCTATATCATTTGAAACCCAAAATCCATTTTAATTCACTGGACAGATGGTGTCTTTGTATGGGACTACCTGATGGGTTAAATACAAGAGAATTTCTGGCCTTATCTCCTTAGGGGATCCCATCATTTTGCTTCTCTGTTTAGTTTGTTAATGATCTGCTTATGAGCTGTTTGGCATGAACATAGTTCTTCATATAGGCAACAATATTGTTTCACAACAGATTGTCTAATATTTTCAAGACAAATTCCATCAGTCCATCAGTTGGATTTTGGGGATTGACCTTTATATTTGAAACTGAACTTACTATAATTATGCTGTTCTTTTAACAAGTTTTGAAAGGGTTTCCTCTTACTTCAGTTTGCTCTTTTAGAAAACAGTCCATTAATGGGATTTAGCTTCCTACTTTTGGAGCACGATCATGATTCTGTATAATCACACACGTTTGGAGTATTAGCAGGTATCACTTAAACATTAAAATTCCTTTACCATTTCTGCTACTCCAAATTGTTTTGCTGCTCTAACTGTCCAGAATCAAATATTCTAGACTGACAGAAAGGATGTACCAGTTTTCAAAAGTTTTAAAATTATTTTATAGACAGGCTCAGAAATGTAAGAGAAAAGCAAATTTACCTTGTCAAATGTGATTCTCTTCATTTTTTTAATATAAAACTTAACTTCTGCTTCTAATTATCTTGTTTTGTTAGCTAGATAATCTATCTAGTTTTTCCTCAGCTTTTAAAAGCTTGTTTTTCTAAAGTCCATGCCTGCTATTGACCAGGATACCTTCAGTTTTATCAACATTATTATAGTCCACTTCTTGCCCTCCAAAATTTTGAATAGGTGTGCCACTCTCAGAATCAAAAGCTTCATTTCTTCTGGCCCTCACACTTACTTATAGTTGTTGGACATCACACATTATTCTCTTCATTAGCCCAGTTCTGACTACAGTTTATGTTCATCCAGATAGGACCACATCAGTTCAGTTCAGTTCAGTCGGTCAGTGATGTCCACCTCTTTGTGACCCCATTCACTGCAGCACGCCAGGCTTCCCTGCCCATCACCAATTCCTGGAGCTTGCTCAAACTCATGTCCATTGAGTTGGTGATGCCAATGAACCATCTCATCCTCTGCCTTCCCCTTCTCCTCCTGCCTTCACTCTTTCCCAGCATCAGGGTCTTTCCCAATGACTCAGCTCTTCGCATGGTGGCCAAAGTATTGGAGCTTCAGCACCACATTAAAACTTTGAGAACCTCTTTCATTTTTGTCATGTTTTGCTCACTAGTCGGAAATACAGAATCTTTTTTTTTATCATATATATACATATATATGATATATACATATGTACACAAACACATGTACATATAGAGATAATATGTTATATACACATATTTAAGTATTAACATATTTCTAAAAAGTATGTATGCTCAAAGAATAATTTGAAAAATATAGACTGCAGAATGATTTCTTCAAAACTTTTAAATCCAAGCAGAAAAATATAACAACTATTAACATTTTAATGTCTATATTTTTGGTAGTAGAAGCTTATTTCTTTTACCAAGCATACAGAAAAGGCATCAAAATGTACTACTGTACAATTATATTTTAAAAGGAACCTTAATCAAAATGAGTCTAACAGATATTTCTAAATGCATTGGAAATTTTGGGGCTGATACAGTCTGTGTAAACTATCAAGATAAGTTTTGTTTACACAGATTGAGAGGTGTTATCACCAACTTCCTCTCAAACTCACAACATTCTATCAGAATGATTAAAAAAATCCACAAGTATACTGTTAAATTGTAATTATAAACCCACAGAATTGAAAGGGGGAAGAGTTGAAGTGACCAGAATATTTTCATGTGTCTTAGAATATGTTCTTGTACTCTGCTTTTTTAAAATGCATGTTAATATGTAACTGTGTGATAGAGCTGATAATCTGTTTAACGTGAACTGTCCCTTCATCTCTATATTTTGTATCTTTCCTTCTCTGTTCCTTCTGTATCCAGGCATCTCCAAACTCCCCTATTCTCAACTTTTTTCTAAAGGAAATTCTGTGAAGAAATCATTTTCCTATTGGTAAAAAGCTTGATTGCTTTTTAAATATCAGTTTTATTTTCATTCCTTATTCCTTATGTAGACATGAAAATTTTCAATAGGGGAAGATAGCAAGCCATGAAATTTTGGCCTGTTACAATGTTACGTGTTATGTCTTCAATCATTTCCTGAGTGATGCTCAGTAATCTTCTTACTCAACTACACGAACTTCTCATAATGCTTATTCCCAGCAGCCATGCTCTCTGCAAACTCAAAATCGTATCTACCTTTGCCATCCTCAGAAATAAGAACTCTATTTACTGAAGACTAAAGTCAATTTTACCTTCTTCTTCCTAATGTAAACAGTTTGAGTGTGTGTTTGTGTGTGTGTGTGTATTATTATTTCCATCCTCTCCTCAAATGTCTACAGACTGCATATCTGGTCCTCCCCAATTTGCCTCCTACCTGTCTTTTTATGAAGTTCCTTAGGGTTTATCCTTGAAGATTATAAGTGGCTTGGATAAGATGTGAAATGAAGCTGAAAGGCCAAAGAGCTCTCAGAAATGAAGCCAAATGGATATGGCAAATGGGAAGGAGAGTTTTCACTTCTTTTCCACATTTATGGTAGGAAAATTGAAGATCCATCTTGCTAATAGAGTCACATTCTTTTTCCCTGACTTTCTCTTGGTTGGCAAGATTAGGTCTCTATTCACACTCTTCTTTGCATCATTTGTGTCCCCTAATCATCCCATTTTATGTAAAATCTTTATTTCTCTACTTAGTTCAATATTCTGTCTTTACTGCTTGTAAGCATATTTGGCTACTTCTAGAGTTTGCAAAAGTTCATTCCTTTTTATATTCCTTCCCTATAATGATTTTTCTCATTATTTAGTAATCCATACCAACAGTTCTATTTGCCAACTTGGTTTTGTACAGATAATTGCATAAATAAATGCATTCATGGAAGTCAATGAAATTATCCTTCATCAAAAAAAAGGGGGGGATTATCTTGACTTAATTTTCTGCAGCATTTGAAAATCTAAACAAATCCATTTGTACTTATTTGATATTCTTCTCCATCAATGTTAAACTTTAAAATTTGGCAAGAACTTAAGTTAATCGCTTTTACTCCTTCACAATGCTAACATTATTTTTCTCAATCTCTGTGTGAATATGCCAATATCAAGCTTGTGATCGTGTATTCATTATTTTCAAGGCAAAGCATGTTTTGGGGCAGCATTAATTATTCCAATATCAGGCTTCACACTGACCAAAATCAATGTCATAAACTTCTTACTTCTCCCAGGACTATATACATTTCCATTAATATTTGGAACAATGATCATTGTATCCTTCTCAGTGCCACCAGTACACCTATTCTTTAGGCAAGCTGATATAGTTCTCTCAAAAATTATTCACTTGACATTTTCCAGTGATCTCACTCTCATTATAGCCATCTTCTTAACTTTTAATATCCTTCTTATAATGTGGTACCTAAAATTAAATTCAGGATTTTCAGTTATAATATTAATAAAACAGGACTGAACTCTTCTCCCCTTTTACCTCCAGTCTACACAGTGATGGCAGCATTCTGCTGTTGCTAATTCCTGGATTGCAACATTTTGTGTTGTCTTTTTAGCTCTCCCAAACCAGTTATGCTATTTGAAATTTCCACATGTAACTAACTGACATCAATGGTGATTTCCTGACTGATTCTGACTGATACAAAAGCAAAACAATTGCACACATTCAGTAAATCCTTAAAATAAATGATAAAGGGAAAAATCAACAGAAATGACACACCCAAACTCAAACAACAGCAAAAGGAAGAAAGCACAAAAGAGAGAAGGGAAGAAGAATCAATAAATCTGGGTGTTTGAAGGTAGGAATAAAGGACGTAAGAAAAAAGGAGAAAATTTTATGTTGATAACTTAGACAATGGAGCCCAATATATCAGTTTTGGAGCAATAGGTGCAGCTTCCTTTTGGAACTTATGGGAATGAAAGTGAAAATGAAAGTCATTCAGTTGTGTCCGACTCTGCAACCCCATGGATTGTAGCCCACTATATTCCTCTGTTCATGGGATTCTCCAGGCAAGAATCCTGGAGTGGGTTGCCATGTCCTCCTCCAAGGGATCTTCCCCACCGAAGGGATCCAACCTGCTCTCTTACACCCAGTGCATTGGCAATCGGGTTCTTTACCATTAACGCCACTTGGGAAATCCCATATGAGAATGAGGAGGTAGTAAAAAAAACTTCAAGTAAGAATTGTGAGTAGATAGTTGCCAACCATGTCACAATTAGAAAGAAAATTGAGATTCAGTCACATGAAATTAATGGGTAATCTATTTTGTATGGCAAAATACAAAGCACTGAGAATGAATCTTGGGGAAAGTCAGTGGTATTCATGGGGAAGGAAAAAAGAAAAGCTGCTGCAAAATGATACACTAAGGTGTGAGCACATCTTTACAGTTTACAAACCACTAATAGATGCAGATGCTTATTCTGCCTTTATGGAAACCCAGTTATGTTGGTAGGACAGATGGCAACAGTGCTTGCTTATAAGCAAGGAGAGAAAGTGGGAGAATAAGAGAAATAACAGCAAAAATGGAAATGAACAGCAAGTGGAAACAGGATAGGATATAATCATGGAGCAGGAGGGTAAACATTTTGTTTAAATACTAATGTATTTCCACTCATACTGGTAATGGATTGAGATGCTAAAGTATTAACATTACTTCTGAGTTACTGGAGTTAGTTCTATTAATAATAACATATCTAAAAAGAATATTAATAGATAAGGAGGGAACGATTAGGATGATAAATTCCTGGAAAAATACCACATTGGTAATGACTGGTTTCAGAATGTGTGGTAAGTAAGGAGATAAATATTTCCAAGGTACATTATGGATGAAACTAGAAGCTAAAATTAATATATAGGCATACAATACCTGCAATGTATGAGACTCAGGTTCCATCCTTGGGTTGGGAAGATCCCCTGGAGAAGAGTATGGCAACCCACTCCAGTATTCTTGCCTGGAGAACCCAGGGACTGAGGAGTCTGGCGAGCTATAGTCCATAGGGTCACAAAGAGTCAGACACAGCTGAAGCAACTGAGCAGGCAGGCATGCACAATATTTTGCATAACAATGCATGCCTATAATGTCTGTTTGATCAGGATCCAAATAACTTAGCACTGCCCAGTGGCACTGAAACCACCAAGGAGACAGAGTTACTTCCGGAGCTACTGATTAAAGCAGAGGAACAGGGGGAGGAATTTCTTAGTTAGTATGATCCTTTCAACGTCCTTTCTTCTGCCAGGAAAGTCACTGGCCAAGCCCACCTGGAAGTCAAGAGTCATGGAGATTGAGAAACACACAAGCTGAAGAGGTGGAACTCCTGAAATAATTAGTGGAATAGATGAAAGAAAGGGAATGCATCTGAAACAAATGACAGATACTCCTATGGTATCTCATTTAATCCTACTGCAGTCTCAGGAGGAAGGTATTATTTCCCTTTTATTGGAAACGAAGGTGAACAAGCTGTCTCATTATTTCTTACTACATGTTCTGCATATATTACATTATATGCATATATACTGCATATATTACATTAAAATTCAATAAATATTTATTATTTCAAAACTGTTATCTTGAGTTATAACACTAGTTCAATATTTATTAGTTTTATGTTTCAGAACATGTTGGAGACATAATTTCCACTCCAAATATCCCATTGTTCTTTTCCAATAAGAACCAATGATTAAATAAATGTAAATCTTTGTGCAATGCAAAATTGATATCCAAACTGTAATTATTTATATTATGTGCATTCTGAATTAATTGGGATTTATTTAATTTAGTAATTAATCCTGCCTTCTCAGAAAAAAAATTTATCTGAGAGAAAATAATATTGAACTTCATATATTTAGCCAGTGGCATGTTTTCTGTCTTGGTCTTGATTTATAAGTTCAAATTTTTAAGTTTCATCCTTCATTGAGATAAATTGTTTAAAGTATGTGAAATAATTTATACCCCTGCTAATGAAGTTTTAGAATGTGGGTGGGGAAATTAAATCATTCTAATTTATATTATAGATAGAGTCAGAAGCTAAAACGCATAAGCTTGTGTACAACTAACATTTGCATAGTATTTGATGGCTAACAAAACACTTTCCCAAATATTATCTTTTAGAGCAGTTACATTAATGATTTTAAAGAGTAATCTATATTTTTGCATCTCAAAGAATATGTTTGTCTTATATATTACATGATATTATAAATATTATATATACATATATATAATATTTTTACATGTTACTTATCTCAGATTAATACAATATATTCCTTTCTCTGGAAGGTAATTATATTAGTTTCCTGAGTTACCATGATAAATTGCCACAAACAGTGTGGTTTAAAGTAACAGAAATTTCTTTTTCTCCTACAGTTTTGGAGTCTAGACCTTTCAAGTAAAATACCATCATGGCCACATTTCCTTTAAAGGTTCAAGGGGAAAATCCTTCCTTGACTCACCCAAGCTCTGCTGTCTCCGCAGTCCTTGCCTTGACTTTCAGCTGCAGCACCCCAGCTCCTATTGTAGTGTCAGATGGTCTTCTAGCCTCTGTGAATTTATCTTATGTTCTCTCCTCTTCTTACAAAGGCACCAGTCACTGGACTTAGGGTCCACCCTAACCCAGTATGATTTTTGTCCTAGCTAATAATACCTGAAAAACCTTATTTGCAACAAAGGTCATATTCTGAGATTCCAGTTGGACAAAAGGTTTCAGGTCATATGTCAACCCACCAGTGTAGTGATTTAAGTTAGGAGTGACCAAACAAGAAGAAGAAGAAGGAAAAAAAAAAATGATGTAAAAGAGTTCCATGACCAGGGCTGAGACTTTGCTTTCAGTCTTCCATCATTAAAGCATTTCAGAATTCTATTCAAGGAAGAAAGCACCTGTGATGTATTTGAAATCATACCTGTAAAACACTTTCGTCTACTCAGTTTTATTATTACCAAAGTATCAGTTAAGGAAATGCATGTATGTAATGTCTCCTAAAACCAGTACCTACATATATCTAAAAGGCTTCTCAAATTAGGAAGCAGGGCATCCAGGATATTTCTAAGTAGTATTTTTATTTCAAAATATTAAATCCCTACAATTTCCCACTTGCACACAAACGCTGCAAATGATAGTAATTTTAGTTTCCTTTCTTTGTATATATGGAGGTGTGTGTGTATATGTGTGTGCTTACTAAACATCATGTTATAAATGGAAATTTATATTCATCTTCTACTTTTAATAGGGTCAGTTCTCCATAAGGCTAAATGCTATTTGAAAATAAAATTTTATTTTATATGGTTGAGTCACCCAATATGGTCTGACAAAAGGATGTTATTGATTATATACGTGATTTTATGTTTTCTACATTTTCCAGAGTATTCTTTTCTTTCTTGGAATGCACAACACTGTAAGGATGGTAGTTTAAAAAGTGAGAACAAGTGGGGTCCTCAGTGTTATTGATCAACTATACTAGCTCTGACCACTACCTGGACTATTGTGTGTAAATACTTTTCATCTTGTTTAAAGACTGTACATTGTTATCACATATTACAACGGTTCAGTCCATTTCACATGTAATTAAGTTTGCCTATTCAAAGACACGGGTCCAATCCCTCATCAGGAAGATCCCATGGCAAAGAGAACTTCTACCCACTCGAACATTCATGCCTGGTAAATTCCATAGACAGAGGAGCCTGGTGGGAAGAGTCGGACATGACTGAGCGACTAACACATTCAAAAACTCATTAAGCTGTTTTGCTAAATAAGTGGGATCTCTAGTTTGGGTTTGCAGTCTTTCCAAGTCTTTCTTCACATCCAAATCGCAGACACAATAAATAAAAACAATCTCAGGGAACAGCACTAAGTCTAACCAAGAAAGTGGCATTCCTGCCTGGCTGACTTCAGAATTACTGTTGACCATTGACTGCTGTGTCTCTTGGTTTCCTCTTTTGTGTATGGGCTTGTCTACTTTGTTTATCCTACATCTGTCTCAGCATTGTTTGTTGGTAGCATGGGTGTAAATGGTTTATCTTTAATTCTCAGATGTCCATATTGACAAAAATCATACTTGAGCAGCCACACTCAAAAAACTTCCATACTGGGACCTCATGCAAAGATCCTGGCCCGGACCTTGAGTATGATGCTGTTCAGTTCAGTTCAAGTTCGGTCGCTCAGTCGTGTCCGACTCTTTGCAACCCCATGAATCGCAGCACACCAGGCCTCCCTGTCCATCATCAAACCCGGAGTTCACTCAGACTCATGTCCACTGAGTCAGTGATGCCATCCAACCATCTCATCCTCTGTCGTCCCCTTCTCCTCCTGCCCCCAATCCCTCCCAGCATCAGAGTCTTTTCCAATGAGTCAACTCTTCGCATGAGGTGGCCAAAGTACTGGAGTTTCAGCTTTAGCATCATTCCTTCCAAAGAAATCCCAGGGCTGATCTCCTTCAGAATGGACTGGTTGGATCTCCTTGCAGTCCAAGGGACTCTCAAGAGTCTTCTCCAATGCCACAGTTCAAAAGCATCAATTTTTCGGTGCTCAGCTTTCTTCACAGTCCAACCCTCACATCCATACATGACCACTGGAAAAACCATAGCCTTGACTAGACAGACCTTGGTTGGCAAAGTAATGTCTCTGCTTTTCAATATGCTGTCTAGATTGGTCATGACTTTCCTTCCAAGGAGTAAGCATCTTTTAATTTCATGGCTGCAGTCAATGCAGTTTAAGTGGATGTTGGGTGTAGAGAGGAGAAACTCATATATTACACATAGGAGGAAGATAAATAAATTGAAGTCAGAGGGCAAACTGTCGTGATTCTAAAACACGACTGCTAATTCTTTGGAAGTCCTCTTACTGAGAAGTGGATCTGTGTTCCTTCCCCTGCATCTTGGTGGGTTTATGACTGTTGCTCCAGCCAGTCGAGTCAAGCAAAAATGACACTATATATGACAGACAGTTTTCTGGACTCTCTGAATATATTTATGACAGTTTCTTTGAATTCTTTCTCTGCTTAATCCATCATCAATAACGTTGCAATTACCTTTTTTTTTCATGTGCATATATTTAAATTTCCTGGTCTTTTGTATGTTTTATTTTTATTTTTCCTTTTTGAAAATTGGACATTGTAGGAAATGGCAGCCCACTCCAGTATTCTTGCCTGGAAAATGCCATGGACAGAGGAGTCTGGTGGGCTACAATTCATTGGGTCTCAAAGAGTTGGACATGACTGAACACACACACACACACACACATACACACAGGTAATATACTGTTACAAGCATATATTCTAATTAACCCTTCTTGTGTTTGTTTACTTGGGATACTTCAATATTATGTCTCCCCTACCCCAAATGAATAGCCACTGAAGTCTCAGCTCAGTTTTTATTACCATTTGTCTTTATTTTTACTTTTAAGCCTGGCTTACTAGGGCTTCCTTTTGGGTCAACACAGTTTAGGGTCAGTCAATGACTGGAAAGCAGTTGTACTTAAAGTTATTGAACTGGTAGCATCTCTTTGATGATAGATCTATGGATGGTTTGAAAACACATTCCAAGTTCAACGTTCTTACTATTCTTTTCTAGCCTTTAATTTCTGTATGTTCAAGGTCTCATAGTCAGCAAGATAAAGAGATAACTAAGGCTTTCTATGGTTTTCCTGAATTTGCAGAAATACATATACACACCCACAGTATTCCAGACCACCATGTTATATGAAAGCTTATCTAGACCACCTTGGTTATGTGAAAGACAAGACAACTTGTCTTATAAAGACAAATTCTCAAGAACTTCTACTACATTTATGACTTGTCCACTTGCCTGTTGCTTGCTCCACACTGCAGCATGACATTAAAATAGGTGTGAAGTTAGCCATCCCAGATTGTTTGCTATTGTTTCTGGATTGTTTCTCTACTGTTTTCAGCAGTCTGCCCTGGTATGGATTTTTCCAAGCACCCATACCAAATAAAACCAGACCCTTTGGCAGCAGAGATGTAGGTCCTCATGCCCTGCCCTGTATTCCATGTAACAGAGTTGTATGGGGAGAAATGGAAGACCCTCCTATAGCTGAAACACCAGAGCTCCCTACTATCCTTACAGTAGTTCCAGAATAAACATTTCTAAATTTTTTGTATGTATTTGATCTATTTCCAGAATCTTAAAGTAGTTGTCTTTGACAATTATGTCCATTTATCGTTGTTTTTCAAGGACAGTTATATTGAACTCCTTACTCAGCCATTTCAGAAGTTTCCCCTGCTCATTCTTTTATACTGTACCTTGCATCTCTCAATTCCCTAGTGGATGGTATGGACACATAAATTGTTTTATTGTTTGAATTAAATGTAGGCGTTTGGGTGTATAACATGATGTTCATCCATTTGTACTTAATGCTCAAAATGCATTCCTCCTTTATCTCTCTTCTTCCTGATAAATTATTAAAATGATTAACTAAATACATTCTTGATTTTTGCCTAGCCACTTTTGATAATTCATTTTACCTCCTTAGCTGGCTTATTCTCTCATATTTTATGTGTTGGGATTTAGAGATTTGATCTCAGACCCTCTTCTTTTCCCACTTTATATCCTTTCTCAGGGACTTCATTTCTAAGACTGGCTCCTACTAAGTGCAGATGTACAAATGTTCAAAACAGATCTCTGAGCTCCATGCTTTCCGTTCTTTCAGTCTAATCCATACCACCTTTCTGATGCCACAGACATACTGCCCCCTCAATATACCTACAGCTGAACTCACGTTCTTTCTACCAGAATCAATCCTGTTTAAGTTTTCTGCTTAATGCAATGGCAGGACAATCTATCCATCTTGACCACTGGATAGCACATGCATATCCTTGCAGTTGTACTTATCTGTGATTCCACATTCTGGTCATCACAAAAATTACTTTCATTGGTGCTTTTAATTCTACCCTCATTTAATGATTTGTTGTACAAACTTTTTCATAAAAAATAATGTGTCTGCACAGAATTGTGAGCCTTCTTGCAAACAAAAATTTTGGTGTTGTCTTCATAATGAAAATATTGCACAATTTCCTCTATACTAGAATAACAAAATGATATAAAATTTAATACAGTACTACTCTTAAAAAGTTATTTTCTGGTTATGATATTAAAAACACTGATGGTAGTATTAAAAATATTGTGTTGAGGTAATTGTGTTTCTCTATAAAAGAGTCATTTTTTTCCATCTATTTTAGGACACTATTATGTCTACTTCTCTACCAAAGTGTTTAAGAGACACATATATGTCTGAAGTGGGTCCAAAAAATATTAGTGATCATGAGTAAGAGGTGAAAAAACAATACCTGTGCTGAGAAGATCAACAGCTAGAGAAGTATATAAAGGGGATTTTACAACAGTTTTCCAATAGACTTACATCATTACTGTGTCAAAGTTGATTCTAATGGCTCAAATTCCCAGCCAGGAAGGAAAGATGAAGATGATATCATCGTTGCAATTACATGGATGAAAAAAATTGAGGTTCATGGGGGCTGGTTTACATAATGTCGCAGAGCTATTGTGGAGGAGAGTTTTCCGCTTTTAAGTTCTGAGCTATTTTTTCTAACTCTAATAACAAGCACATAGCCAGTTGCTACACTCATTTGGTCAGTGTGAAAAGTTGGCAAATTTTTCAAATAATAAACAAAGCAAATAGAATTCAAAGAGAAAACTGTCCATCCATTTAAAAATACTAAATTCCTTCAGTTCAACCGAGTTTTAATGAATATATTGTAAACCTAAGTCTGTCCCAGAAATTAGGTTAAATACAGTTGTGATTTTGATAGAACTCATGATCTTTTGAGACAGAGGCAAATCGTTCAGCAAATCACACCTAACTAAATTAACCAAGGTTGCTAATGAAATTTCAGAAAATAAATCAATCAAAATGCTAAAATCAAGCAAACTTTTAAAGAAACACATCTCTAAGAATTTATTCTCCAGTCACCTTCAGAATATAGAAAAATATGAAATGATTTTAAAGCAATGGATATACTGTATACATATATATATATATATATTATCTCCTATCTCTCTGTATGTGTGTATATATAGATATATATAAAATATATATGGAAAACATACTCTGACATATTAATCATCTAAAAGGTATTTTTAATATAACTTAAGGAAAAAATATAAGGAAAATATATGTTATTCCTCCATCCATGGGATTTTCCAGGCAAGACTGGAGTGGGTTGCCATTTCCTTCTCCAGGAGATCTTCCCAACCCAGGGGTTGAACCCAGGTCCCCTGCATTGTAGGCAGACGTTTTACCGTCTGAGCCACCAGGGAAGTCCCTATGTTATTCCTACCTAGATTCATAGACAGAAAATTAATTAAATTAGAAAGATTATCATTAGACCTAACTGAAAAATCCCACTCTTCTTTTTTTTCCCTCCCTTTTACATTTTTTTCATCATCTTTGTTTGAAATTATACTCTCAACTAAGAAATTGGGTGGTTGTTTATTCTTCCACTTGCCGCTTTTAAAGATCCTCTCTCACTTGTGGTCCCAAGATAGAATACATGTTTGGTGAAAGAAAATCAACACAATTTGGGACCAAAAAATGAAAAAGAGTTCTACTGCTTTTGTGCCATTTCAAGTGATTTATTTCAATCAGCACGTCTCTCTTGTTGGAGTGGGAGTTTACTTTGCCCAGTGAGCCAAGATGGGTTGGCTGCAAAAAGTCCTTAGAAGTGCCAGACTCCCACTGATCCAAAAACAACAACTATCAAATCAATAGCCTCTCAGCCTCTGGCAATGGCTGCATGCACTCAGTGCCACCTGAGGATTTTATATTTGGTGGATTAAAAAATAGAAGGTGGAAGAACAAAAAATAACATGATTTTTGGCACAAGGATGAAAAACAGTTAGTTAAATAATGACTATAAATCATATCAAAATTGAATAAATGAAATAAATTACTACATGGCAGGTAATATGATGGCTGTTGGGCTTCCCAGGTGGTACAGTGGTAAAGAATATGCCTGCCAACGCAGAAGACACAGGAGACTAGGGTCGATCCCTGGGTTGGGAAGTTCCCCAGCTTTAGGAAATGGCAACTCATTTGCCAAAAAGAGTACAGTATTCTTGCTTATAATGTAATAACACTTCAGATCTATGAACTTTAATAAAATATTATCCCAAATTATTTTATTTTGTAGGGTTGAAAATAGTTTTAACCTATTTTATTGTTATTATGCTGCTGGTTCAATATTTATTTTATCATAGTTTTCAACTTACGTTAGTAGAATTCATCTTTCCTAAAGATGATTTTTTTTTTATCTTTTCATGTGTTTGTTAGGTTATTTGCATATCTTCTTTGGAGAAATGCCTGTTTAGGTCTTTTCCCACTTTTTGATTGGGTTGTTTGTTTTTCTGGTAGTGACTTGTATAAGCTGCCTCTATATTTTGGAAATTAATCCTTTGTCAGTTGTTTCACCTGCTATTATTATTTTTTCCCATTCTGAGGGTTGTCTTTTTACCTTGTTTATAGTTTCTTTGCTGTGAAAAAGCTTTTATGTTTTATTAGGCCCCACTTGTTTATTTTTGTTTTTATTTCCATTATTCTAGGAGGTGGGTCATAGAGGAGCTTGCTTTGATTTATATCATTGAGTGTTCTTCCTATGTTTTCTTCTAAGAGTTCAGCCTGTACTGATTATAAAAATTTATTTGAAAATTATCACAGCTTCAATCTCAATGTAAAGGACTTAATAATCTATATGTCTAACTGACAGCTTCCTAATTCCTAATTTCTTATCTATAAATACTTACTAGGCATATCTGTTTGGTTAATTACTGTTAACCCAGAAATATAAAACAGAACTTTTAACCTTTCTTCTTTAAGAGCCTTCATTCTTTGCCTTTTTTAAAAAGGGAAAACCAATAACCCTTTCTGAAAAAGATAAAATACAAGACTGAAAGTTTCCTTCATGGGGCAAATGATTGGTAGGAAAATAGAGGCATGTGTACTCACTCATCGGAGAAGGCAATGGCACCCCACTCCAGTACTCTTGCCTGGAAAATCCCATGGATGGAGGAGCCTGGTAGGCTGCAGACCATGGGGTCGCTAAGAGTCGGACACGACTGAGCGACTTCCCTTTCACTTTTCACTTTCATGCATTGGAGAAGGAAATGGCAACCCACTCCAGTACTCTTGCCTAGAAAATCCCATGGATGGAGGAGCCTGGTAAGCTGTAGTCCATGGGGTCACTAAGAGTCGGACATGACTGAGTGACTTCCCTTTCACTTTTCACTTTCATGCACTGGAGAAGGAAATGGCAACCCACTCCAGTGTTCTTGCCTGGAGAATCCCAGGGACGGGGGAGCCTGGTGGGCTTCTGTCTATGGGGTCGCACAGAGTCAGACACGACTGAAGAGACTTAGCAGTACTCATTCATATATTGTCTTGGGCAACATAAGAAATATGTTCACTTCAGAATAGAATGAAGTGATTTGAATGGAGAAGGATGGACCACTGAATTATAGGGAAGATGTTGGAGGTGATGAGAGATTTTTTTAAGTAGGTAGAGAATAAAGACAATCTATACATAATAAATCTAAAGATGCTTAATGCCCGCCTTGATTTAATTTAGTTCAAAAGAACACATATTTCATTATTATAGGGTTTGTTTTATGAATACATCTTAATGTGTTATATTTTCTTTTTTTTAATACAAGCAGATGTTTAATAGGAACTGAATAATAACATACTGTGTTACCTGCTGCTTCCCTCTAGTTTTTATTTTATTTTTTTTCATATTTCTTTTTTTAAATTTTATTTTATTTTTAAACTTTACAATATTGTATTAGTTTTGCCAAATATCGAAATGAATCAGCCACAGGTATATCTGTGTTCCCCATCCTGAACCCTTCTCCCTCCTCCCTACCCATACTCTCCCTCTGGATCTTCCCAGTGCACCAGCCCCAAGCATCCAGTATCATGCATCGAACCTGGCCTGGCGACTCGTTTCATATATGATATTATACATGTTTCAATGCCATTCTCCCAAATCTCCCCACCCTCTCCCTCTCCCACAGAGTCCATAAGACTGATCTATACATCAGTGTTTCTTTTGCTGTCTTATATACAGGGTTATTGTTACCATCTTTCTAAATTCCATATATATGTGTTAGTATACTGTATTGGTGTTTTTCTTTCTGGCTTACTTCACTCTGTATAATAGGTTCCAGTTTCATCCACCTCATTAGAACTGATTCAAATGTATTCTTTTTAATGGCTGAGTAATACTCCATTGTGTATATGTACCACAGCTTAATGTGTTATATTTTCTTAAGATTTTACAACAACTAGGAAAAAAACAAATATTCATCACTATGTTTGTTAATGACCTCTCCACCTTAAAAAAATGGCCTTATGAAAAGTTCTAACAGGACATGTATGGAAGGTAATTTAAAATTTCCAAGGATCATTTCTTATCATAGATTAGCACACTAGTGAATTTTGCATGAATCATAAAGGACTACTGGGTATTGAAGTCTAAATATTCTACAAAAGAAACTTAAGTGAAAGATCAACTTTAGAGATAAAGCTCACTTCTAATCTAGACTAATCTTGGTAGGGCTGATGCACTGTATTTAGAGCTAAAAGAAAGGAACCAGCAGTAGGGTTGCTTCCGGCCAGGAGACACATGTCTCTAGGATTACCAAGCTGAGCTGGGATCTTAGGTCATTGTTAGGTATGGTTCGTGTTTTCAGTGCAACTGTACAGTAAGAAATAAAGAATAAGAATCTGTATGTAGCTTGGCAATAGAGAGACTACTGAATTCTGTTTCCTTCACGCCCTAAGGGTATAAGAGTCAAAAGCCTTAGCTTAGTTTCTACACCCTGTTGATCACACTTGCTTTTTTCTTCCAGAAAACAAGGGAGAATTCAAGGAGCTGTGTAAATTTTATATGTTATAATATTTGTAACACCTCTTTGCTGGTTTGGTAGTGAATCCAAGAATATCCTTGTAGACAAAAATCTGTTTGACCAGGCTCAGCTTGACCTGTCATGAGTTTATCAATTGATTAATCTATATTTGAATATGGAAGCTTTAAATATTGTGTTTTTGTTTCTTGGTTTAAATCATAGGATGGTATTTTAAGACATGTCAAGATTTGAGTTTCTTGATTTATAATGAGATCTGATAGAGCTACTGGTTCATCTCCACATCCACATTTAACTTTACAAATATTAAGGTACAGAAACATAAAAATATTTGAAAGATACCTACCTCTGGTAATTCTCTGTTTATACTATGTTTTATTGATGGCCCCAGGTCTATACATAAATTCATCTCATTGGTTCAACAAGGATTATGGTGTTTCCTTAAATAAGAACTGTCCAAAGTGCTATAGATACACAAATAAATAAGCCATATATCATAATGCAAAGATATAAATAACTGAACAAAGTATTTAACCCGCTCTGATAAAAGTAAGGATCATTATAAAGATGCAATAAAATTAGTGGTCAAACAGCTTGTTTTTGATAATTTTAATTATAATAGGAAACTTAGAGTTGGGTAATCATTTTTGTTTCAGCAGTAAAACACTTTCAGTGATCAGAGTCTCCTGCTAGGATTTGAGTAACAGCTTAATTCACAACAAGAGGAAAGTAGCCAAGGAGTTTATGCTGCCAAGTAAGAAATCTATAAATGCAAAAGATTAGTGTCAGGCTTGGGGATTTTCATTACCTAAACTGCACAAAACTAAAGTCGAATGTTCAGGTTTACTTTCTTCCACTTGGAGAGTTCAATCAGATACTAGAATTAAGTCTTCAGGTACTGAAGTGAAGCTTTCCTTTCTCTTAAAGTTAATAGCATTAGCAATGTGGACATCAGAGTAAGATGATGATTCTGTTGAATTTCATGCCAGAAATTACTCTAAAGATATGATAAAACTGCCTGAATGTTAATAATAAGTTTGCCACTGAATAACTGTTATCTCCACAACAGTCTTTTTTGTTTGTTTGTTTGTTTTAATTTTATTTTATTTTTAAACTTTACACTATTGTATTGGTTTTGCCAAATATCGAAATGAATCCACCGCAGGTATACATGTGTTTCCCATCCTGAACCCTCCTCCCTCCTCCGTCCCCATACCATCCCTCTGGGTGGTCCCAGTGCACCAGCCCCAAGCATCCAGTATCATGCATCGAACCTGGACTGGCGACTCGTTTCATACATGATATTATACATATTTCAGTGCCATTCTCCCAAATCTTCCCACCCTCTCCCTCTCCCACAGAGTCCATAAGACTGTTCTATACATCAGTGTCTCTTTTGCTGTCTCGTACACAGGGTTATTGTTACCATCTTTCTAAATTCCATATATATGTGTTAGTATACTGTATTGGTGTTTTTCTTTCTGGCTTACTTCACTCTGTATAATAGGTTCCAGTTTCATCCATCTTATTAGAACTGATTCAAATGAATTCTTTTTAATGGCTGAGTAATACTCCATTTTGTATATGTACCATAGCTTTCTTATCCATTCATCTGCTGATGGACATCTAGGTTGCTTCCATGTCCTGGCTATTATAAACAGTGCTGCGATGGACATTGGGGTACACGTGTCTCTTTCCCTTCTGGTTTCCTCAGTGTGTATGCCCAGCAGTGGGATTGCTGGATCATAAGGCAGTTCTATTTCCAGTTTTTTAAGGAATCTCCACACTGTTCTAACTCATTACTGGATACTTCATTGCACTCCAGAGAGAAGAAATACAGCTCCACCCACCAGAACACCGACACAAGCTTCCCTAACCAAGAAAACTTGACAAGCCACCTGTACAAACCCACACACAGTGAGGAATTGCCACAATAAAGAGAACTCCACAAACTGCCTGAATACAGAAAGGACACCCCAAACTCAGCAATTTAAACAAGATGAAGAGACAGAGGAATACCCAGCAGATAAAGGAACAGGATAAATGCCCACCAAACCAAACAAAAGAGGAAGAGATAGGGAATCTACCTGATAAAGAATTCTGACTAATGATAGTGAAATTGATCCAAAATCTTGAAATCAAAATGGAATCACAGATAAATAGCCTGGAGACAAGGATTGAGAAGATGTAAGAAAGGTTTAACAAGGACCTAGAAGAAATAAAAAAGAGTCAATATATAGACAGAGTTTTAAGAAACATCTTCCATGTCTTAAAAAGATGAAAGGGGAATAAATACTTCTGTCCTACATTGATATTTGCAGAACAGCAAATATTATGGATGCTAGGTTGCATCTCAATGTTCAACCTTCACTGGAGATACACTTTTATAAATTATGAAAACTATGTTTGTAAATAGAGAAGTGAATTGTGGACATAAAATGGTCATGCCATTTGGTTAATGGCACTGGGCAGCATTTATGTAATAATGACAAATTCATGACTAGTAATATATATAAAATAAAATTTTCTTTGCAGTAAAATATTTCCTTTATTAATGTTCTGGATGAGATACAGCAAGGATCTAACAATCTATGATAATTAGCCTCAAGTAATATCTTTTCTTTTGATTTTAATATTTCTGGTTATGGTTTATTAGCATCTTAGAAGAACATAATGGCCCAATATATTGAAGCCTAATTATGTTGGACTGTTTTGATGTGGTTTAACTATTGTGATAGTCATTTGTGGATGTTGAGGGTGAGTTGAACAGTCTGTTCCTGAAATGGCACTGTGTAATTTCCACTTTGGAGAATACTCAGTGACAAGTTGACATTCCTAATAGAATAAACTTTATTTTTCCATGACTTCAGTGCCTATTACAAAAAAAAAAAAAAAGAGTCAATATATAATGAATAATGCAATAAATGAAATTAAAAACACTCTGGAGGCAACAAATAGTAGAATAACAGAGGCAGAAGATAGGATTAGTGAATTAGAAGATAGAATGGTAGAAATAAATGAATCAGAGAGGAAAAAAGACAAACAAATTAAAAGAAATGAGGACAATCTCAGAGACCTCCAGGACAATATTAAACGCTACAACATTCTAATCATAGGGGTCCCAAAAGAAGAAGACAAAAAGAAAGACCATGAGAAAATACTTGAGGCGATAATAGTTGAAAACTTCTCTAAAATGGGTAAGGAAATAATCACTCAAGTCCAAGAAACCCAGAGAGTCCCAAACAGGATAAACCCACAACAGTCTTTTGTTTGTTTTTTGCCTAATAACATGCGATCCACTTTCTTAAGACCAGTAACAGAGGAAATTTAAAATGTTAATTTTTATGTAGCACTCATAAGAATTCTTACTAAATATAAATACTAATGCTGCTGCTGCTGCTGCTGTGTCGCTTCAGTCGTATCTGACTCTGTGCGACCTTCATAGACGGCAGCCCACCAGGCTCCCCCGTCCCTGGGATTCTCCAGGCAAGAACACTGGAGTGGGTTGCCATTTGCTTCTCCAATGCATGAAAGTGAAAAAATAAAGTGAAGTCGCTCAGTCGTGTCCAACTCCTAGTGACCCCATGGACTGCAACCCACCAGGCCCCTGCATCCATGGGATTTTCCAGGCAAGAGTACTGGAGTGGGTTGCCATTGCCTTCTCCGATAAATGCTAATAAAAGGTCACAAATACATTGCCAGTATTTGTTTCAAAGGATCAAAATGCCCAAACTTTTAACAACTATTTATAAATGTAAAACTTATACAAAATCAATGAATAATATTTTTCTCATAACTATACTTGAATAAGTAATAACAAATGATAAAACTTAACAGATTTACGATTGCTTTACTCATTAAAGTTTTACAGAGAAAGTTACTAAAATTTGCTGGCATTTTTCCAGCTGTTAGTAAAGTCTCTTTTGGGTTTTCCCTTTCCATAAATGGTCTTGTACATTGAAGTATCAAGTACTACAAAATGAATATTTCAGGATTATTTTGTGAATAAAAATGTCATTAGCAAACGAGTAATTGATGTTACCCTTGGAACTCCACTTATGAATGTCATTTAGAAATCCCCACAGAAGCGATTTTTTGTAAAAAGGCATGATGACACAAACACAGCACAATTCACCTACCTGTTTCCAAAAACCAAGGCATGAGAGAGACAGGATTTCTTAAATATACATCTTTTTTATCTTTCTCCAAAAGCTATTTTGTAGTTTGGTGATGCCTCACTAAATGTATTGTAGGAAGCTTTGCTCCAACTGACCTCTGTTTAACTTTTTCCACTATTTACTGTTCATTCATTTATAAGCTTTAACTTTATTATCTCTATTCTAATGCAAAAAAGTGTAGAAAATAATTGTATCAATACTTCAGTTTAAATTTTTTAATATTAAGATTTATGCTCTGCAGAAATGACCGGTGGATGATTTAATTGCATTGTTTAGTTCATCAAACTTGTAGAACACTTTTCCTGTTTTTCAACAACTTTATTTCAAGCAATTTAAAAAAGACTTCCCTGGCTACTCAAACCAAGTACATGTTCAAATGCCCATGGGATTCAATATGAATCAATTCTACTTGAGTGAAAACTGTTTCACAAGCTGCAAATCTGAGCAAGTACTGGAGCCTGTTCTGGTCATACACTGTCCACTGAAGCAACTCATAGTTCATTACAGTTGCCACATTTTTGTAACAGTGGATACAGTTGTGGAGCTGTTGAGGAAATATTTTATGTTTTTCAATGATATGAGCTTTCTGGTTACATATAATATTTCTGAATATATATAAATTCTAATATATGTAATTTTGAATATTAGAATAACCATCTCTTAAATTCTCAACTCTACAATGGGATTTATCAAAATATTTTGTGAAACTACACCTCCTACCTCCACTTATAACCCAAAGAAGAGGTTCTAATCAGTTTCCAAGATAGAAATGGCAATGATATTCCTATGAAGGACTATATTCTTAATATTAGAAGTTCCTGTTAATAGAGACGTTTTGTAAATGCTAATGGAAACACCAATTGATGCTTTCTCTATGTATGTACATAAGATTTTATTGAAGAAATCCAAGAAAAAAATCTTTTTTAAAAAGAAAAGATAAATTTTAGTCAAGCATTTGTCAAAAAAATAGAAAATCTGATAGTTACTAAATAATTTGGAAGATCACTTTTAGCCATTTAATAAATCATAAGGCTAAGGATAAAATTAATACATGAACAGTAATGACCTAGCTAAAATGAAGAGTCATCTGACTGAATATCTATTTTATTAATCTTTTACTGGCTGATTGACAAAATGTATTATAAATTTGGTGTATGGTTAGTGAAATAAAGAGCAGTAACCTCATTAGTCTGTGCCCTCTGTAAACTGCTGATGATCAGGTTACTGGCTGGGTAGTTTTGATCAGGAAACATTAATTTCTGTTCAATAAGGCCACCACATCCGAGAAAACAAAATCAAAACAAATAATGACAACAACAATAAATATTTAAAAGAATGTTTTCAACATGTCAGTAATTTTCTAGAAGATATCTTCCCTTAATGTTCCTCCCACTTAACAGATAAAAACACTGAGCCACAGATAATTCAGCCCAATATTACACAGCTCTGTGTGTGTGTAGTGTGTGTGTGCGCACATGTTAACTCATGTCTGACTCTCTGTAACCCCAAGGGTTGTAGCCCTCCAGGCTCCTCTGTCCATTTGCCAGGCAAGAATACTGGAGTGGGTAGCCATTTCCTACTCCAGGGGATCTTCACAACCCAGGGATCGAACCTGTGACTCTTGTGTCTCCTGCAATGGCAGGAAGATTATTTTACCACTATGCTACCTGGGAAGCCCATTATACAGCCAGTGAATGTCAAAGCTGGGATTTGAACACAGCAAAATTGGGTCTAGAATTTTAAAATATTATACTTAAAAGTGATGAGATATCAAAGGAGGAGGCATGAATGATTATGAACTGTGGGAAACAAAGAAACAAATATGATCTCCAGTTACCTGGGCTATAGATTTTAGCAGCACATTTCTTATTATATTTCTTCAAAGGTACTATTTCATAATTACATTATACACCATGTTTGCATCTCAAATCAGCAATGTCCACTAGCCTCTCAATTCAGTTCAGTTCAGTCACTCAGTCGTGTCCAACACTTGTGACCCAATGAACCAGAGCACGCCAGGCCTCCCTGTCCATCACCAACTCCCAGACTCCACCCAAACCCATGTCCATTGATTCGGTGATGCCATCCACCATCTCATTCTCTGGTGTCCCCTTCTTCTCCTACCCTCAATCTTTCCAGCATCAGGGTCTTTTCAAATGAGTCAGCTCTTTGCATGAGGTGGCCAAAGTATTGGAGTTTCAGCTTCAAATTCAGTCCTTCCAATGAACATCCAGGACTGATCTCCTTTAGGATAGACTGGTTGGATCTCCTTGCAGTCCAAGGGATTCTCAAGAGTCTTCTCCAACACCACAGTTCAAAAGCATCAATTCTTCTGCACTCAGCTTTCTTCACAGTCCAACTCTCACATCCATACATGACCACAGGAAAAACCGTAGCCTTGACTAGACAGACCTTTGTTCACAAAGTAATGTCTCAGCTTTTTAATATGCTCCCCAGGTTGGCCATAACTTTCCTTCCAAGGAGTAAGCATCTTTTAATTTCATGGCTGCAGTCACCATCTGCAGTGATTTTGGAGCCCAGAAAAATAAAGCCTGCCACTGTTTCCACTGTTTCCCCATGTATTTTCCATGACGTGATGGGACCAGATTGCCATGATCTTCGTTTTCTGAATGTTGAGCTTTAAGCCAACTTTTTCAGTCTCCTCTTTCACTTTCATCAAGAGGCTTTTTAGTTTCTCTTCACTTTCTCCTGTAAGGGTGGTGTCATCTGCATATCTGAGGTTATTGATATTTCTCCTGGCAATCTTGATTCCAATTTGTGCTTCTTCCAGCCCAGCGTTTCTCATGATGTACTCTGCATAGAAGTTAAATAAGCGTGGTGACAATATACAGCCTTGATGCACTCCTTTTCCTATTTGGAACCAGTCTGTTGTTCCATGTCCAGTTCTAACTGTTGCTTCCTGACCTGCATACAGGTTTCTCAAGAGGCAGGTCAGGTGGTCTAGTATTCCCATCTCTTGAAGAATTTTCCACAGTTGATTGTGATCCACACAGTCAAAGACTTGGGCATAGTCAATAAAGTAGAAATAGATGTTTTCTGGAACTCTCTTGCTTTTTTGATGATCCAGCATATGTTGGCAATTTGATTTCTGGTTCCTCTGCCTTTTCTAAAATCGGCTTGAACATCTGGAAGTTCACAGTTCACATACTGCTGAAGCCTGGCTTGGAGAATTTTGAGCATTACTTTACTAGCATGTGAGATGAGTGCAATTGTGTGGTAGTTTGAGCATTCTTTGGCATTGCCTTTCTTTGGGATTGGAATGAAAACTGACCTTTTCCTAACCTCTCAGCTTCATATTAATGCCTTTAGTTTCCTTAGTTCTCTAGAATTTTTTAAAAGAGATATATAAGCTATAAAACATGTGGATTATGTTAATAGCCCCTTCCACTCTTTTATAAAAAATAAAGTTTGTTTATATAACTTGATGTTCATTTACAGTGAAAAACTGGTTAAGGACTAAACATTAAGTATGATAAACTATAATGAAGTGAGCTGTGAAAAACAGAATGCTTTCAGTTCTTGTCTTATAAAAGATATTCATTAAATATCTAGCAGAAGTTGTAAACAAGCACACAAATTAAGTTTGCAAGGGGTACTAAATTTGAGACTTCATCATTCCATAGGTAGAAAAAGAAACTATGAGTCCTCTAAGACCCAGAAATATGGCCAGAGTTTCAATGATGAGGGTTTTTGGTATTTATTATTAGAAATAATCTGATCTAATCTAATGTGATCTGTGGTTTAAAGAAATCTAAAATTGAAGCAAATTCTACTTATCAGAGTATGGAAGTTTCCTCTAGTAATATGTATTTTATTGATAAATCCTAAATAATCACTCTGCTTCTGGGGCTGTTCTTTGTTTTACTTCTGAAGGACTACAAATGATTAGCCTTGATTTTTAAATATTAATAAACTAATTGATAGGTTCTTTCCAATATGCCAACCTACTCTATATTCTGACTTGGAAAGGAACAGAGACAAAGGCTCAGCCTTCTGTAGAATGTCCTTATGTGGTGATGGGTGTCAAGGAGATGATACATAGCAATCTACAACTGTAGGATGGGGATCAGGTATCCAGGTAAGAGTTCTAGCTGTACCACTAAATTCTCTTTCTAATTTTAGAAATATAATTGACCTCACTGAACCTCAGTGTTTTAGAATTCAGGATAATATCATATTCAAGGTCATTTCTGGCTCCAAAATACATCAATTTTGTAAATAAGAATCTACTAAAAATACCTTGAGAAAATATATATTTTATTTATATCTCATTATGAACTATAAGGCATTAATAGGATTTGAGGGACTCATCTGAGAAAGAAAGTAATAGCAACAATACAGATCTTACTATTGTCTGAGCCTAAAACAATGTTGGGCACAAAAAAGGGAAGAAATTATATGGACCTAACAGAAGCAGATGGAGAAGGCAATGGCACTCCACTCCAGTACTCTTCCCTGGAAAATCCCATGGACAGAGGAGCCTGGTAGGTTGCAGTCCATGGGGTCGCTAGGAGTCAGACACGACTGAGTGACTTCACTTTCACTTTTCACCTTCATGCATTGGAGAAGGAAATGGCAACCCACTCCAGTGTTCTTTCCTGGAGAATCCCAGAGACAGGGGAGCCTGGTGGGCTGCCATCTATGTGGTCACACAGAGTCGGACACGACTGAAGTAACTTAGCAGCAGCAACAGAAGCAGACGATATTAAGAAGAGGTGGCAAGAAAAAACAGAAAACTATACAAAAAATGATCTTCATGACCCAGATAACCACGAGGGTGTGATCACTTACCTAGAGCCAGACATCCTGGAATGTGAAGTCAAGTGGGCCTTAGGAAGCATCACTGCGAACTAAGCTAGTGAAGGTGATGGAATTCCAGTTGAATTATTTCAAATCATAAAAGATGATGCTGTGAAAGTGCTGCACTCAATATGCCAGCAAATTTGGAAAACTCAGCAGTGGCCACTGGACTGGAAAAGGTCAGTTTTCACTCCAATCCCAAAGAAAGGCAATGCCAAAGAATGTTCAAACTACTACACAACCGCACTCATCTCACACACTAGCAAAGTAATGCTCAAAATTTTCCAAGCCAGGCTTCAATAGGACGTGAACCGTGAATTTCCAGATGTTCAAGCTAGATTTAGAAAAGGCAGAGGAACCATAGATCAAAGAGCCAACATCTGTTGGATCACAGAAAAAGCAAGTGAGTTTCAGAAAACATCTATTTCTTCTTTATTGACTATGTCAAAGCCTTTGACTGTATAGATGACAACAAACTGTGGAAATTTTTTCAAGAGATGAGAATAACAGACCATGTTACCTGCCTCCTGAGAAATTTATACACAGGTCAAGAAGCAACAGAGAGAATGGAACATGGAGCAACAGGCTGGTTCCAGATCCGGAAAGGAGTATGTCAAGGCTGTATATTGTCATCTTGCCTATTTAATTTATATACACAGAGTGCAACATGTGAAATGCCAGGCTGGATGAACCACAGCTAGAATCAAGATTGCCGGGAGAAATAGCAATAACCTCAGATATGCAGGTGATACCACCCTTATGGCAGAAAGTCAAGAGGAACTAAAGAGCCTCTTAGTGAAAGTGAAAGAGGAGAGGGGAAAAGCCAGTTTAAAACTCAACATTCAAAACACAAAGATCATGGCATCCAGTCCCATTACTTCATGGCAAATAGATGGGGAAGCAATGGAGACAGTGAGAGACTTTATTTTCTTGGTCTCCAAAATCACTGCAGATGGTGACTGCAGCCATGAAATTAAAAGACACCTGCTCCTTGGAAGAAAAGCAAGGACCAACCTAGACAACATATCAGAAAGCAGAGACATTACTTTGTTGACAAAGGTCCATCTAGTCAAAGCTATGGTTTTCCAGTAGTCACATATGGATGTGAGAATTGGACTATGAAGAAAGCTGAGCACCAAAGAATTGATGCTTTTTTTTTTTTTTTTTTTTTTTTTAGAATTTATGCTTTTAACTGTGGTTTGGAGAAGACTCTTAAGAGTCCCTTGAACTGCAAGGAGATCAAACCAGTTAATCCTAAAAAAAAATTAGTCCTGAAGGACTGATGCTGAAACTGAAGTTTGAATATTTTGGCCACCTGATGCGAGAAATTGACTCATTGGAAAAGACCCTGATGCTGGGAAAGATTGAAGGCAGGAGGAGAAGGGGACGACAGAGGATGAGATGGTCGGATGGCATCACCAACTCAGTGGACACGGGTTTGAACAAGCTCCAGGAGCTGGTGATGATCAGGGAAGCCTGACGTGCTGCAGTCCATGGGGTCGCAAAGAGTTGGACATGACTTAGTGACTGAACTGAACTGAAAACAATGTTTTTTAGACAAAAGATTTACGGCTTCAAAGGTACTTCACTTGGTAATATTTACTTATGCTTTTTGTTTAAAATTTTCTATTTTTGATTCTCCTCATTTTTATAATCCTTGGAAATGCTATAATTAATATTCCTATATGTTCTTTTATGCATTAAATTATGAAATATTCACAGTTTAAACACCACTGATGCATTTATAGGATATAATCTTGCCTGTGATTCGTGGACAATATTAGCATTAAAAGAATATAGATCTAATAGAGTTAAATCTTTAATTTCATATAAAAACTCTTGCTGACACATACATTTTAGTCCTCCATGCCACTGAAATATGCCACATATTCTAGAAACTTTTCCTTTATGAAAAAGATAATAGACACCAATACTTTCTGCAGTGCTATTCTGAGAAATTGCCAAATTAAAACAACTGAAACCCTAGCGGTAATAGAACATCAAAACTTCCACCTAGGGTGGCATAGTTCATTTTAGAGAAGTAGAAGGCCAGTAGTCAGTGACTTCAGAAAATTTGCAAGTCATATCAACATTAGCCTAAATAAGATATTATTTTTTTCTTCTTCCTCAGGGATGGAAACAGCTAAGAAGTACCATATGTTGAACAAGAAATTATCTAACTGATTTTAAAAATAACAACTTTTATTAAGCCACCAGAGAGATAACATGGGAATAAAGAAATTGCATTTTGTGTCCTAATATAGAAGAGAAAGCAAAACATAATGTGGTTGTGTGTGAGCCTATCTTTTTCTAATTATTAAAAGGCATCAGAGAAAACTAGTGCATATTATGAGTGTGTAGTTTTAAGTTAGATTGTAAGAAAGCAGCTTGCTTTGAAATTTGCGAAGAGAGAGAATGCCAGGTCTAATTTAGTCTCATTTAGTAAATATCCATATTGGTGACTATAGAAATTTAGATAACATCAAAACTTGTCATATATTCATTGAGAACCTGTTTTCATTTTTCCCTGATTTTGCATTCCTGTGAATATAACCCCCAGAACAGATTGAAGTAACTGAACCAAAGTGGAGTGTGATGCAATTATTTTCAGGTCCAATAGATACTGACTTTATCTATTAGAATAAATTAGGAGTACCAGCTTGAAAAAAACAATAACTACTAAACAGAAATTCTGTGAGAGAAATAAACAGTTCATGAGAGATAATATGAAAGAATTTGGAATTAAATAGTGTCTTACTTCTGTTACAAAATGTATCCCTCAATTTTCTTCAGAGTTGACTTCCTTCCTTTGCCTTTTTTGGAATCAAACACTGGTACTTTTAACAACTCATTGTTTCCTCACAGTTTAATGGACTCACAACTATAAGTAGATTTTTATGTTACATAAGAAACAGTGGATGTAATTTCATCATTTCTCACCTATATCAAAATTGACAGTCTCCCAAATCAGAGGATAAAACTGATCTCTGAGTTATCTGTCACTGATAGAACTTTATGTAATAATTCCTGGTATGATTGTGAATAAGCATTTGATATGTTACTTTATTGTTCTATTAACCCAATTTAAATAAAGCTAAATTTAGATTTGAAAAAAAAGAAAAAAAATCTCTATATTCCTCACATTTTCACAACTCTACATCATCTTATCTGAAAGTGTGCCCTATGGATGAATACTGCTTTTAAAATACTAAACTCACATCTGCCAACAAAGCCAGTATTTATCTATTTCTGGACTCTCTAGGATTATACTGCCCAAAATGGTAGCCATGAACTGCATCGCACTATTTAAATTACAATTTAATTATTAAAATTAAATTCAAGTAAAATTCAGTTCATCAACTCACAGCTAATACCATATTCAATGAAGAAAGACTGAAAGGTTTTCCTCTATGATCAGGAATAAAACAAAGATGCCCACTCTAATTAACATCTATTCAACATAGTACTGGAAGTCCTTGTCAATGCAATTAGTCAAGAAAAAGAAACAAAAGGTACAAATTATAAAGCAATAACTAAAATTATCTCTGCTCACAGATAACATTATCTTGTATGTAGGAAACCCTAAAGGTTACACAAAAAATAGTTGTTAGAAGTAATAAACAAATTCAGCAGAGTTGCAGAATACAAAATTACAAGTAAAACTCAGTTGTGTTTCTTTGAACACTAGCAATAAATAGAAAAAGAAATTAAGAAAACAATTCCATTCAAAATACCATCAAAAGAATAAAGTACTTAGAAATAAATTTGACCAAAAAAAAAAAAGATTTGTTCAATGAGGACACAAAATGTTTCTTAGAGAGAAAAAAAAGAAAAGAAGACCCAAATAAATGAAAGACATCTCTGTTCATGGATTGGAAGATTTAATTGTTATGATTCCAAAAATGACCTAAGGTGATCTATGGATTCAATGAAATCCCTATCAAAATCCCAATGGTACATTTTGCAAACATAGAAAGGAATCATCCTAAAAATCATATGGGAACTCAAGAGAACACAAATGGCCAAAAATTTTTTGAAAAAGAAAAACAAACTTGAAGAACTAAGAATTCCTGATTTCAACGCATATTGCAAAGCTATAATAATCAAACTTCTGTACTGACATTAAGAAAGAAATATAGACCAAGGAATAAAATAGAAGGTCCTGAAATATACTCTTGAGAATATATGCAAATGATCTTCAACAAGGGTGCCAAGGCCACTCAGTGGGGAAAGGGCAGTCTCCAACTAACAGCAATGGGAAAACTGAATACCCACATGCTAAAAAATAAAATCGGGTTCTTACACTGTATACAAAAATTAAGTCTAAATGGATTAAAGACCTAAACATAAAACCCAATGCTATAATATTCCCAGAAGAAAACATGGCAAAAAACTTTGTGACATTGGGATTTAGCAATAATTTTTTGGATATGATAGCATAAGCAGAAGTGATAAGATAGACATATATTACTACATCAAACTTAAACATTTTGTTCATCAAAGGATACAATCAACAGCGAATAGGTAAAAATCTAGGAGAAAAAATGCATGCAAATCACAGATCTGATAAGAGATTAATATCCAGATATATGAAGAATTACAACTCAAAAGCAAAAATCAACCCAATTTACAAAAAAGGGAAAAGACTTAGACCTTTCTCCAAAGATTGTATACAAATGGCTAACAAGTATACAAAAAGATGTTCATGAGAGAAATGTAAATTAAAATCACAGTGAGTTATCACCTTACAATCATTAATATGTCTACCACTTTGAAAAACAGAGAAAATAATAAATTTTGGGAGAAATGTGGAAAAATTGGTATGTGAACTGGGATAGTCAACAGCAAAAGAAATTAAAATTTAAAATAACAGAATAATTTAAATTACAAATAGAATTACTCATAAAATCCAGCAACCCCACTTCTGGGTGTACATCCAAATGAGTGGAAAGCAGCATCTTGAAGCATTAATTGCAAACATGTTTACAGTAGCATTATTTACAATGGTCAAGAGGTGGAAGCAACCCAAATGCCCACTGACAGACAAATGAATAAACAAAATATGATAGATATTTACAACAGAATACCATGAAACCCTAAAAATAAGGAAATCTCATCATATACCACAGTTAGGATATTGTTAAGTACATGATGCTTGGTGAAATAAGCTAGTTACAAAAGGACCAATACTCTATGCCTCCATTTATGATATATCTAAAGTAGTCAAATCAGAAGATATAGAAAGTAACAATAGTGGCTACCAGGGGCTCTGGACCTGGGAAGGGATAAGGGGAAGCTATTTTTCAATCAATACAGAGTTTCAGTTCTGCAAGATCAATAGCTTTACAATATAAATATACTTAATGCTATTTAACAAAACTGGTAATGATTGTACATTTTATGTTGTTTACCACAATAAAAAAAAGGAAAAAAAAATCCATTCCTCTGTTACTCTAGCTACATTTCAAATGTTCAACAGTCACATGTAATTAGTGTGCTGTTCTATATTGGACACACAGATTATAGAACATTTCTATCTTTACAGTGAGTTTGACTACATAGCTCTTCTCCAGAAATTTATTTTATCCTTTGTTCCAATATAGTATTCTATCTTCACATGCTTTTCTATAGACCAGATCTCACAGATGTTCACTATAGGTTTTTAGTAATACTTTCAACATATTGACTCCTTCTGCTCTTCATTTCACCATTAACACAAGTACCAAACATTGTATCAACACAAATTTCCATCTTTTATTTGCCACAAAGGTTGCCAAACAGTGCAAAGAAAAACAAACACAGAAACAAACAGAAAAGAACAAAACTGTGTGGTCTACACTACTACAAACTCATCGTTCCCACTATCAGTTGATCAGTCTTTGAAATACCTGGAATTATGGTACCCTCTTCTTCTTTCACTTTCATGCACTGGAGAAGCAAATGGAAACCCACTCCAGTGTTCTTGCCTGGAGAATCCCAGGGACGGGGGAGCCTGGTGGGCTGCCGTCTATGGGGTCGCACAGAGTTGGACACAACTGAAGTGACTTAGCAGCTTAGCAGCTTCTCCTTCTCCACAGTCAAGCTAGTCTAAACGTTTAATTACCTTGTCACATCCTTCCGCTTTTCTCTGCAAATGCACGTGGCTCCATGAAACAGAGATAAGTACAGCTATAACAGATATTTTATATATATCGCCCCATATATCTAAGTAGCACATACAAGCCTGATTTATGAGACTCTGACACATGATGTGAGGAAGTTTCTCAAAGCATGAAACTCTCCAGAGGCTTTGGGAGTGTGGGAAAACCATCCAGAAAGAGAAAGGTACTGAGAAGAGGGTTATACGTCTAGGTGTCATTGATCACCAGCACAGCAGACAGTCCCTGGGTCTGAGAGCCTGAAAGGGCAGCAGCTTGTGGTCGGTATAGGGCCAGACGTGTCCATGGCTAGCAGAGAGTAAGCTCAGTTTCATGGGGTGGGCAAGGCAAGCAGACTGAAGAGGGCAAAGTATCTGATTTGGGCTGTGTTTAAAATAATTGGGTATATAAAAATCTCAGTTTAGCACCAACAGGATTCTAAACTAATAATGAAAAGGTGTCAGCCTGCTGTGAACAAACAATCTGGGGGCCAACATAGAAAGGCCATCTTTGGGTCATTAGTATAACACCTACTTATTTAAACCAGCTACAGCCTTCACACTTTGTTCTTTAAAGTTTCATAAATGAGGATCTTTCTGCTTTTCCAAGACTAATAGCTCTTCTTGGGCTCTGGATTCTATTACTTGTTGATCCCTCAGGAAATGAGACTTATTAATAGGGCTCTCTTTTACCTGGCAGTTCATTTCTGAAATATGGGAGTAGTGAAAAAGAATCTGTTGTTTTTAAGAAATTAATGCTCTGCTTATGCCAAACATAGGATAACTCTGTATCTATTTTGAATTTTCATTGAATAGTTTGAATTAATAAGGGGAAAATGCTAAGTATATTAGGAACTTTTTTTCTACTTCCTGCCCTAAAACTCAAGATCATAATAATAGGCCTTTAGGTCACCCAGGTTTATACCTTAATGGAGTACAGGGAAATGAAATGAACACTTTTAATTACTTTTTTGTAATCTGTGTCTCACAACAAAATGATGATGCTGAAATCCTTTACTTTGCCCAAGAGTGAGCTTTAAACCTAATACTTCTCTTTGACTCAAATACCTCTTTACTCTCTCTCTATTTTTTAAGTTTAACATTATTATAGTTCTTGCATATTATTTAAGCAATATCAGATTTTCTCCATTTTAACATAGATCTATACTACTGCACACAGTCACACACATGGCACACACGCAGGCATTAATGGCCTCTGGGTCATGGTATTCAAATTCCCTCTGGACAGTAAGGCCTCTGAGGAAATATAATAAGTGTTCAGTTCAGTTCAGTTGCTCAGTCGTGTCCAACTCTTTGCGGCCCCATGGACTGCAGCACGCCAGGACTCCCTGTCCCTCACCAACTCCCGGAGTTTACTCAAACTCATGTCTATTGAGTCAGTAATGCCATCCAACCATCTAATTCTCTGTTGCCCCCTTCTCCTCCCACCTTCAATCTTTCCCAATATCAGGGTCTTTTCAAAGAAGTGTTAGCAGATATCCATAGAATGAGTTAAACTTTTCATTTTATATTATGTCATAACTGTATACCCTTTTTAATAAAGCTTCAAAGGTATTATTCTACAATATTTTATTTTAAGTATGAATTTATATTTCAGTATGATGCAGTTTTATATTTTATAGCTTTAGTATTCTATTTAGAAACCTAAAGAGAATTTGTACAAATCTGAATCATTCTGTTAAGTATGCTATCTTAGGCGAGTTACATGATCTTAAAGTTTTATTTACTCTCAGTTAACCAAGAATAAAACTATGTGACTTAAACAGCACAATTAGAAGAAGATGAAATATACACAGCTTGTGTGGTAAGTAGAAAACCTCCAGTCAGTATTTACCACTAGAATAAATGTCTATGTTCCTGCTGTCATTTTTACTTCACCCTACATTTTCCCCTTAATAAAACCTCAGGGGAAACACTGGTTTGCACAAATAATTGGTCTTTGATACATGTGGATTTTCATCACATTTTTGCTATAGATTCACTTAGGATTGTGTGTAGGATTTACTTTGGCTCTGTGTGTGTGTGTGTGTGTGTGTGCTTAATGCTCAGTCGTGTCCAGCTGTTTATGACCCTGTGGACTGTAGTCCACCAGGCTCCTCTGTCCACGGGATTTGTCAGGGGAGACTACTGGATTGGGTTGCCAGTTCTTCCTCAAGGGGATCTTCCCAGCTGAGGGATTGAACAGGCATCTCCTGTGAGTCCTGTATTGCAGGCGTGTTCTTTACCTGCTGAGCCATCAGGCAAGATATTGCTTGTCCACAGGAACATAAAAATTTCTGTTTGTTATTCTAAGAAATATTGCTCTTCCTAATGAAGAGAAATAAGAGCCTAAGGACACACGCCATTACCATATTTTTCTAACTTTTGGACATGGCTATCTGAAGACTTGATGCTAGGCACTACTGTGGTTCTTTTGCTATCACTGGGAGAGCCATCACTGGCACATTGACAAAATCTGTAGAGTCTGGGTTCTAGAGGACCTCATTGAACTGTGGAATCCGCCCAAGACAAATAAGAGCTTATTGTTGACGTAAAATTTAATTAAATAAACTGTCTCTCTTACAGTGTTCTAATACAGCTGCTAGGGGAAGTGGTAGCAGTATTACATGCTGTCTTCAGAACTGAGTGTTAGTGCCCATGGAATTGAAAGCAGTTGATGACTTTCATTCTGTCTTCATGTATTCACTATTATTATCTCAGCTCTGCCTTCCACAATTTATTCATGGGTAACTTTTCTTCTTAGTATGCTTTTCTTGGCTTCCTTTTCATCACTGAGAAAAAGCAAATATAATAGCTCTCTCATATTTTACTAAATTCTTTAACTAGTGTAAAATGTATTTCTCTAAACTTTTATTTCTGACTCACTTATACAACTCTCCTTTATATTTTCCCTTTTACATCATTGGTCACATTTTTAATATTAATTTCCAAATTTTATTACTTTTTTTTTACTTTTTATTTATTTATTTTTGTATTTTTGCCTTTGATATACATAGAACTCCTTTAACAGAAGTGAAATAGTAGATTCATATGGCTTGTATACATTCTAGTTTTCTTCATTTATCCCACTGTTTCCCTGGATGCTATCTAATATAGCTGCACCTGGATATTTACATATTGAAATACAAATTATTCTGATGACCTTCACAAATAAAAATGGTTTTTTGTTATTTACTTGATATCATAATATATGTATGAAAACCCTAGTGGTATTTAAAGAGAAAAATTACAAAATTTATTTCATTAAAAAGTAACTACCATTAAAGAATAAACTATATGTAGTAAAAACTGTCTTTGCATTTCATGAAAGATATTTCATATATCAAATGATAATTTAGGTAAGATATTGTCTTATCTTAAAGCAAATATTAACAACTTGAGAGGCCATGCATTGACATTTCAATGAAATATGTATTTGGAAACATATGTGAAAAAATATAAGAAGTAGGGAAATCCTGGAAAGGATGCTGTTTAAAAAAATTTTTTTTTAATTTACTTATTTTTTAAACCACTTTATTAAGGTCTGATTGATATACAAAAAGCTGTGCATATTTATTGACTACAACTTGATGAGTATAGAGATAAGCATATACTTGAAAAACCATCACCACAATCCTTGCCATAACCTATCCAAAATTTTTCTCCTGTCCTCTTTGTTGCTGTCATTATTATCTCTGATAAGAAGATAACATAAAATCTACTCTGTTAGCAAATTTCTAGGTATACAGTATTGTATTTTTATCTATAGGCAGTATGCCGTCCAGTCCAGTTCAGTTCAGTTGCGCAGTCATGTCCGACTCTTTGCATCCCCATGGACTGCAGCAGGCCAGGCTTCCTTGTCCATCACCAATTCCCAGAGCTTGTTCAAACTCATGTTCATTGAATTGGTGATACCATCCAACCATCTAATTCTCTGTCATCTCCTTTTCCTTCTGCCTTCAAACTTTCCCAACATCAAGGTCTTTTCAATGAGTCAGTTCTTCACATCAGGTGGCCAAAGTATTGGAGTTTCAATTTCAGCATCAGTCCTTCCAATGCATATTCAGGACTGATTTCTTTAGGATGGACTGGTTTGATCTCCCTGCAGTCCAAGGGACTCTCAAGATTCCTCTCCAACACCACAGTTCAAAAGCATCAATTCTTCAGTGCTCAGCTTTCTTTACAGTCCAACTCTCACATCCATAAATGACTACTGGAAAAACCATAGCTCTGACAAGATGGACCTGTGTGAGCAAAGCAATGTTTCTGCTTTTTCAAATGCTATCTAGGTTGGTCATAGCTTTTCTTCCAAGGAATAAGCATCTTCTAATTTCATGGCTGAAGGCACTATCTGCAGTGATTTTGGAGGCCCCCAAAATAAAGTCTCTCACTGTTTCCATTGTTTCCCCATCTATTTGCCATGAAGTGATGGGACCCGATGCCATGACCTTAGTTTTCTGAATGTTTAGCTTTAAGCCAACTTTTTTACTCTCCTCTTTCACTTTCTCTCTTATTCATCTTTATTTCTGAGAAATACTAGAAAACCCTTTTTGGGGGGCTTCATAATCTGGTATTCATAATCTTCTAAACAAAAAGCCAGTTTTCATTTTTAATTTCCATTGATTGTATGTCTCTGGGGGATGTTATAGAGTAATGTGAAATAGTGTGAAAAGATTAAAATTGGCTAATATCTGACCTAGCTTGAGATCTAGGCTCTAACAGAAGTGCCTGAGGGAGAAGAGGGGAATAAGAAATGTCAATTGATAGCCTGACCAAAGCTTAACATGGAGTTCAAGGCAGGTGTGTGAATTTATATACATATTTCATCTAGTAACTGGTCTGGCAGTAGAGGGTCCTCTTTTTTGTTTAGTTTGTCTTGCTTAATAAAAATAATATTAGAAAGCAATATAAAGTAAAACATTAAACATTCTGTATTGGCTTTGCAAAATTAAGCTTTTTAGCCATATGTTAAGAAAATTGGATGATGCAACATATTAAAACTGTCGTTGGTATACATTTTTTACATAAGGAAAACTTACATGACAAGTGTCATATTCAAATTAGTTTAATGCCTCAAAAATAAAGTTATTTCTAATGTATTATTTTTGAGTGGAATTTTATAATATGATATGCTAGCATATTAGCTTTCCCATGGCACCCTGATGCTGAAAGCTTGACAATAGTTGCACTGTTTTAAAAGACACAATATCATTGGGCTTCCCTGTTGGGTCAGATGTAAAGAATCAGCCTGTATAGGAATGCATTATTAGTGGATTGGAAGAATCAATATAGTGAAAATGAGTATACTACCCAAAGCAATTTATAGATTCAAATCAATCCCTATCAAGCTACCAATGGTATTCTTCACAGAGCTAGAACAAATAATTTCACATTTGTATGGAAATACAAAAAACCTCGAATAGCCAAAGCTATCTTGAGAAAGAAGAATGGAACTGGAGGAATCAACCTACCTGACTTCAGGCTCTACTACAAAGCCACAGTCATCAAGACAGTATGGTACTGGCACAAAGACAGAAATATGGATCAATGGAACAAAATAGAAAGCCCAGAGATAAATCCACGCACCTATGGACACCTTATCTTTGACAAAGGAGGCAAGAATACACAATGGATTAAAGACAATCTCTTTTACAAGTGGTGCTGGGAAGACTGGTCAGCCACTTGTAAAAGAATGAAACTAGAACACTTTCTAACACCATACACAAAAATAAACTCAAAATGGATTAAAGATCTAAATGTAAGACCAGAAACTATAAAACTCCTAGAGGAGAACATAGGCAAAACACTCTCCGACATACATCACAGCAGGATCCTCTATGACCCACCTCCCAGAATATTGGAAATAAAAGCAAAAATAAACAAATGGGACCTAATTAAACTTAAAAGCTTCTGCACAACAAAGGAAACTATTAGCAAGGTGAAAAGACAACCTTCAGAATGGGAGAAAATAATAGGAAATGAAGCAACTGACAAACAACTAATCTCAAAAATATACAAGCAACTCCTACAGCTCAATTCCAGAAAAATAAATGACCCAATCAAAAAATGGGCCAAAGAACGAAATAGACATTTCTCCAAAGAAGACATCCAGATGGCTAACAAACACATGAAAAGATGCTCAACATCACTCATTATCAGAGAAATGCAAATCAAAACCACTATGAGGTACCATTTCACGCCAGTCAGAATGGCTGCGATCCAAAAGTCTACAAGCAATAAATGCTGGAGAGGGTGTGGAGAAAAGAGAACCCTCTTACACTGTTGGTGGGAATGCAAACTAGTACAGCCACTATGGAGAACAGTGTGGAGATTCCTTAAAAAACTGGAAATAGAAGTGCCTTATGATCCAGCAATCCCACTGCTGGGTATACACACTGAGGAAATCAGAAGGGAAAGAGACACGTGTACCCCAACGTTCATCACAGCAATGTTTATAATAGCCAGGACATGGAAGCAACCTAGATGTCCATCAGCAGATGAATGGATAAGAAAGCTATGATACATATACACAATGGAGTATTACTCAGCCATTAAAAAGAATACATTTGAATCAGTTCTAATGAGGTGGATGAAACTGGAGCCTATTATACAGAGTGAAGTAAGCCAGAAAGAAAAACACCAATACAGTATACTAAGGCATATATATGGAATTTATAAAGATGGTAACAATAAGCCTGTATACGAGACAGCAAAAGAGACACTGATGTATAGAACAGTCTTATGGACTCTATGGGAGAGGGAGAGGGTGGGAAGATTTGGGAGACTGGCATTGAAACATGTATAATATCATGTATTAAATGAGTTGCCAGTCCAGGTTCAATGCATGATACAGGATGCTTGGGGCTGGTGCACTGGGACGACCCAGAGGGATGATATGGGGAGGGAGGAGGCAGGAGGGTTCAGGATGGGGAACACATGTATACCTGTGGCAGATTCATTTCGATATTTGGCAAAACGAATACAATATTGTAAAGTTTAAAAATAAAATAAAATTAAAAAAAATTATCAAAAAAAATTATGGAAAAAAAAAAAAAAGAATCAGCCTGCAATGTGGGAGACCTGGAATTAATCCCTTGGCTTCGAAGATCCCCTGGAGGAAGGCATGGCAACCCATTCAGTATTCTTGCCTGAAGAATTCCATGGACAGAGCAGCGTGGCGGGCTATAGTCCACGGACTTACAAAGAGCTGGACTCAAGTGAGCGACTAAGCATATGTACTATCACTGAACCTATTTCCAGGAAAAGTATTGTTTCAAGATTAGCTGCATCTGCACATTATTCTAATAGCCTTCACATCAAAACCAAAAGATTATTTGTAGTCAATTTCATTTTTAACTGAAGAAAGATTAAAAAATACTAAAAAATAAAAATAATCCATATGAATTCAAAATATACATTAGAATAGACAAGTTTGCAAAGTTTAGTAGATAACTTCTGCTTTAGTAGGAATATATATAAGGCATATTGTGCTTCAGGCTCTGCTATGGGATAAAATGATGACCCAGGTTATCACCTAAATTGCTATTCTATAAGGAAATGTGTCTCTTGGAAAAATATCTTGCTGACAAACTTAATACCTGAAAGAGGTCTATCTTGATCAGTTTACCTTTTTCATCAAGTTAATTCACCACTGTATCATTTTTGTGAAATTAAATCGTCTGTGCTCTAAGTTTGTTATTTTTTTTCACATGTTCCTATCGCACTAATTCCTAGGAAATTATCCTAAACTCATTTATAGTTACTTCTTTAGTGAAGAATTATTTCTGTCTTTAGACTATGAGGACATGCATAAACAATGACTTTCATCATTAATAAAAATACATTCAACCTGTGATACCAAATTACATGATCATTCTGGGCTTAAATGTTCAAATTATCTATAATTTGACACATTTTGGGGCAAAGCTATACTATTTAATTTTTTCCTACTCTAAAATTCTCTCCCTTCATGTACTTATTTATCTACTCATTGGAAAATTGACTATTGTTTATTACTTGTTGACTTGCTATAAAAGTTAAAGGGCAGTGTGTTGTTGTTATATAGTCACTAAGTCATGTTCAGCTCTTTTGTGACCTCATGGGCTGTAGCCCGCCAGGCTCCTCTATCCATAGCATTTCCTAAGCTAGAATACTGGAGTGGGTTGCCATTTCCTTCTCCAGGGGATCTTTCTGACCCAAAAATCAAACCTGCATCTCCTACATTGCAGGTGGATTCTTTACCATTGAGCCACCAGGGAAGCCAAAGGCACTGTATCATAAAAATTTGTAATTTACTTATGAACAAAGTATGAAGTTTATCATACATCACTGACGTATTAGACTTTCTAATGCCTGAGGTCCTAGCATGTGAATAGTAGGGATAATGTTCAGTAAAATAAAATCGGTGCTTATTATGATCTTTCCCCAACTCCAAACAAAATAACAAGCAAAAACACTTCCATCTCAAAAACATTTACTGCTCATCACTTTACACAGAAATGACCAATCTCATTGCTGTGCACATTGTTGTTTTTATTATTTTTTTGCTCAAATTGGTGTTACTAAAGAAAACAAAAAAGTTTTTTTTTTTTTTTTTTTCATGGACAGATGGAAAATAACATTGCTGAAGGGGAAAAAAAGAGAGAAAAATAAGAAACATCTGGGACCATGTTCCTATACCCTCCGTGTGCATGGTTTTAACATGTTACTGAGCTTTACTATAAATTGATTTAAAAATAATTATCCAGGGTCTTTGCATAAGTTAAATTACTCAACATATGAGAAGAATATATCACATAGCAGGGATCAATAGACCCTGCTATTAACAAGAAGCTCTTTAATGACTAGAGATAGCACTGTTCACATTTCAAAATGATTAGTTAAGGGATTCACAATTAAATTGTAATTAAAGAAAATTCACAATTTAACTGAAATTAGGATTAAGAAATGTGAATGCTTTAATTACAGAAGAACACCTTTTCAGATATTTTCTTACCATACTCTAAAATTGATAGGGAATCAGATCTTTGATTTTGATAATTTTACTGAGTCAGTAGATCAAATACTGTTTTTTTTATATCCTTGAATATGTCTTAAGGAAACATAACCACAGGGCTTCTCTGGTGGCTCAGGAGTAAAGAATCTGCCTGCTGTTGCAGGAGGTGTAGGATTGATCCCTGTGTCAGGAAGACGCCCTGGGGAAGAAACGGCAACCTCCTCCAGTATGTTTGCTTGGAATATCCCATTGACAGAAGGAGCCTGGAGGGCTACAGTCCATGAAGTCTCCAGAGAGTAAAAAACGACTTAGAAACTAAATAACAACAACAAACAGAACCACATGTCATGCCCCTCTATTTCCTTTATATTTAATATATTAGTCAGGCCACAGCCATGAATAATTTTGTGAGATTTTCCTTTAATGGAAGAATAAACACAATGTGGTCACTCCTGCATAACTGAATTTCACAAAGAATAGTTACACTAAATTTAGTCAGACTCATCACTGGTTCTCAGAACTGATTTATGTATCAGAACCTTTACAGATGGAATTCCACATTTTAGCAAGCTCCATAGATGATTTTCATATTCTTACCGTTCATATCAGTTCCTCCAATAAAGCAGACATTTGTTGCTTTATTACATTATTGCATAAGAGAGTACAAAACAAGAGCAATCAGCTTCATTTTTCTAAAACTAATAACATGTGTGCATGTGTGTGTGTGATTGAGAGATATGCAGACAGAGCACACTTGGAATGTGGTGTATTTACATCAGTATCTATCAAGTGTGAAATTTCCTTTGTTCCTCATCAATTTAACACAAAAATAAATATACCTTAAATGTATGGGGAATTTTATAATTAATCATTTTATGATTTTATCAAATTTTTATCCAATTGTGTGAATATGATGCAATTTATATGGAATGACTATAATAAGAACATTGATTAAAATTTAAAGAATGAGTTGTTTCTATTGTTGTTTGGTTGCTAAGTCATGTCCAATTCTTTGTGACCCCATACACTGTAGCATGCCAGGCTCCTCTGTCCTTCACTATCTCCTAGTCTGCTCAAATTCATGTCCACTGAGTCACTGATGAGACCTATTACTAAAAATAGTCATTGATTCAGCATAGTTCAGAAAATCATAAAAGATAAATACATAGAAAAAGGAAAACAAATGTAGTAATGTTAATGTCACATTCATAAGTAGATATTAAAGCTTTAGAGTGTTCAGTTCAGTTCAGTTCAGCTGCTCAGTCGTGTCCGAATCTTTGCGACCCCATGAATCACAGCACACCAGGCCTCCCTGTCCATCACCAACTCCTGGAGTTCATTCAAACTCACGTCCATCGAGTTGGTGATGCCATCCAGCCATGAAAATAAAAGACGCTTACTCCTTGGAAGGAAAGTTATAATCAACTTAGACAGCATAGTCAAAAGCAGAGACATTACTTTGCCAACAAAGGTCCATCTAGTCAAGGCTATGGTTTTTCCAGTGGTCATGTATGGATGTGAGAGTTGGACTGTGAAGAAAACTGAGCGCCGAAGAATTGATGCTTTTGAACTGTGGTGTTGGAGAAGACTCTGGAGAGTCCCTTGGACTGCAAGGAGATCCAACCAGTCCATTCTGAAGGAGATCAGCCCTGGGATTTCTTTGGAAGGACTGATACTAAAGCTGAAACTCCAGTACTTTGGCCACCTCACATGAAGAGTTGACTCACTGGAAAAGACTCTGATGCTGGGAGGGATTGGGAGCGGGAGGAAAAGGGGATGATGGAGGATGAGAGTGTTAGCAGAATTTAAATGTAGTTTTTCAGAACTAAACTTTCAGTCTCTTGGAATCAGAACAAACTAAAGTGAACAAAGCATGGCCATTTCTTTTTTTGTCTCCGAGAACTCAATATGAGTTCAATTTTTCTTAAAATATGAAAGTGAGAAAAAGGTTCACCTACTAGAGGTTGGGGGCTTTCTGATATCAGATCACTCCATATGACACTGCATTATACAATATGTAGAACATAAGGTGAGACTACTAAAGAAAGCTGAGTGCTGAAGAATTGATGCTTTGAGCTGTGGTGTTGGAGAAGACTCTTGAGAGTCCCTTGGACTGCAAGGAGATCCAACCAGTCCATCCTAAAGGAGATCAGTCCTGGGTGTTCATTGGAAGGAGTGATGTTGAAGCTGAGACTCCAATATTTTGGCCACCTGATTCAAAGAGCTGACTCATTTGAAAAGACCCTGATGCTGAGAAAGATTGAGGGCAAGAGAAGAAGGGGGCGACAGAGGATGAGATGGTTGGATGGCATCACCAACTCAATGAACATGGGTTTGGGTGAACTCTGGGAGTTGGTGATGTTCAGGGAGGCCTGGCATGCTGCGGTTCATGGGGTAGCAAAGAGTCAGACATGACTGAGTGACTGAACTGAACTGAAGGTGAGACTTCAAAAAACAACCTTAAATACCATAAAGGAAGTATTGTTTAGTTTATACACCGTTTCTCAAGGAAGGTTACTTTAACTCCAGTTTATTAGTCTTATTATATTATTAATATAATATTAATAATATTAGAGTTATTGTTTAACTCCATTAAGATTAGTCTAAAACTTTTAAAAATATGATCTTCAAAGACACAATTATTTTAATTTTGTCAATCAAAATGTGACTATTTTATACTGTATGCTCTCTAACACCTATCTTCTGTCAGTGAACGCTTATCTAAAGTACTGTGTCATTTCTATTGAATAATATGTGGCTGAAAATTTTCCATGTAGAAATTTTCCAAGTTGCTTCTGGCAACATGTATTACTGGCACAATCATCTCTGATGGCCAAAATAACAATTATTCTGGAAGAATTAGTACAAATGGAGTGGGAAGAAAAGATACTCTAAGGCTCAAATTAGACTATTTTAACTCACTATTAATCAGGTACCAGAAATGAGGTACTGTTGAGAAGCAACAGTCTGTTTCTTTTAACACTAGAATCACATATTATTCATTCTCCATGAGGGATAAACATTTGCTGAATAAAGAAGATAAATTACTTTTTCTTTGCCTACTTTCACCAGGGTTTTATATATGCAAATCAATATTTGAAAAAGATCACAATTCTTTGACACACATTTGTCAGGCAGTTGCTTCGCTGGGCCCTCATTTTACAATGCAATCCACAATGCACATTGATCTACAAGGTATAGTTCAAGATCTTCCCTTCTGGAAGGTTTCTAGATGCTCTAAGCTGAAGGGTTGTATATTACTTTATCATGTGTGTTATAGGATTCATTATGGAAAAAAAAATTTGCCCTTTTTTCTTATCTTTCATGCAGGATGACCTTTTTTTGTTGTTGTTTAGTTGTTCAGTCATGTCCAGCTTTTTGCAGTGCCACAGTCTGTAGGCCTCCAGGCTCCTCTGTTCATGGCGTTTTTCCTTTTCCAGGGGATCTTCCCAACCCACAGATTGAACCTGAGTCTCCTGCTTGGCAGGTGGATTCTTCACCACTGAGCCACCAGAGAAGCCCATTAGGTATCAAAATTATATACCAACAACTTCCAGAGCACCTGGCACAGAGGATCCACTGAATGAATAAATGCATAAATGAATGAAAAAATAATTTAAAATAATTTACCCTCGATTATTACCTATTATTAATAATTTTACCTTAGATGGAACAACAGACTGGTTCCAAATTGGGAAAGGAGTATGTCAAGGCTATATATTGTCACCCTGTTATTTAACTTATACACAGATAACATCATGAGAAATGTTGAGCTGGATGAAGCACAAGCTGGAATCAAGATAGCCGGGAGAAATATCAATAACCTCAGATATGTAGATTACACCACCCTTATGGCAGAAAGCGAAGAAAAACTAAAGAGCCTCTTGATGAAAGTGAAAGAGGGGAGTGAAAAAGTTGGCTTAAAACTTAACATTCAGAAAATGAAGATCATGGCGTCAGTCCTACCACTTCATGGCAAATAGATGGGGAAACAGTAGAAACAGAGACAGACTTTATTTTTTGGGGCTCCAAAATCACTGAAGATGGTGATTGCAGCTATGAAATTAAAAGACACATGCTCCTTGGAGGAAAAGTTACGACCAACCTGGAGAGCATATTAAAACACAGAGACATTACTTTGCCAACAAAGGCCCTTCTAGTCAAAGGCATGGTTTTTCCAGTAATCATGTATGGATGTGAGAGTTGGATTATAAAGAAAGCTGAGAACCGAAGAATTGATGCTTTTGAATGGTGGTTTTGGAGAAGACTCTTGAGAGTTCCTTTGACTGCAAGGAGATCAAACCAGTCCATCTTAAAGGAAATCAGTCCTGAATATTCATTGAAGGGACTGATGCTGAAGCTGAAACTCCAATACTTTGGCCACCTGATGGGAAAACTGACTCATTTGAAAAGACTCTGATGCTGGGAAAGATTGAAGGCAGGAGGAGAAGGGGACAACAGAGGATGAGATGGTTGAATAGCATCACTGACTCAATGGACATGAGTTTGAATAAACTCTGGGAATTGGTGATGGACAGGGAAGCCTGGCCTGCTGCAGTCCATGGGGTCGCAAAGAGTCAGATACGACTGAGCAACTGAGCTGATCTGAACTATTAAAGTTAAAGCTACATATTATTGTATTTTTTCCTCATTTATCTTGTCCAGTTGAAATAGAAAAGCTATATAAATTTTTTGAATAAGTGTTCAACAGTTTTATAGACCGGCCTGCCTAATTTCACTAGAAAAGCAGAGGATAACATAGCATATATTAAGGGTCCATAAAATACTTAAAAAATGGGCCAAAGAACTAAATAGACATTTCTCCAAAGAAGACATACAGATGGCTAACAAACACATGAAAAGATGCTCAACATCACTCATTATCAGAGAAATGCAAATCAAAACCACTATGAGGTACCATTTCACACCAGTCAGAATGGCTGCGATCCAAAAGTCTACAAATAATAAATGCTGGAGAGGGTGTGGAGAAAAGGGAACCCTCTTACACTGTTGGTGGGAATGCAAACTAGTACAGCCACTATGGAGAACAGTGTGGAGATTCCTTAAAAAACTGGAAATAGAAGTGCCTTATGATCCAGCAATCCCACTGCTGGGCATACACACTGAGGAAACCAGAAGGGAAAGAGACACGTGTACCCCAATGTTCATCGCAGCACTGTTTATAATAGCCAAGACATGGAAGCAACCTAGATGTCCATCAGCAGATGAATGGATAAGAAAGCAGTGGTACATATACACAATGGAGTATTACTCAGCCATTAAAAAGAATACATTTGAATCAGTTCTAATGAGGTGGATGAAACTGGAGCCTATTATACAGAGTGAGGTAAGCCAGAAGGAAAAACATAAATACAGTATACTAAGGCATATATATGGAATTTAGAAAGATGGTAACAATAACCCTGTGTACGAGACAGCAAAAGAGACACTGATGTATAGAACAGTCTTATGGACTCTGTGGGAGAGGGAGAGGGTGGGAAGATTTGGGAGAATGGCAATGAAACATGTAAAATATCATGTAGGAAACGAGTTGCCAGTCCAGGTTCGATGCACGATGCTGGATGCTTGGGGCTGGTGCACTGGGACGGCCCAGAGGGATGGTATGGGGAGGGAGGAGGGAGGAGGGTTCGGGATGGGGAACACATGTATACCTGTGGCGGATTCATTTTGATATTTGGCAAAACTAATACAATTATGTAAAGTTTAAAAATAAAATAAAATTAGAAAAAAAATACTTAAGTAAGTATATCTTATGTGTTCTTGTATCAGGAAAACATAAAGAAATAAAATAATAAGGAATGCTAATAATTCATTTTACAAAGTAAATGTAGTAAAAATATCCATATAATTTCACTCTGTACATGGGGTTTTTAATGCAATTTTTAAAAGACAGAAAGTGAGATAAACATGTTTTTAAAAAGATATGTATATAGAAATGTCTGATAATTCTCCGTCTTGACAATAGTATGAGATTTTCAGGCATTTTCAAGTAAAAAAAATAGTCCTCTGACCATGTCCACTTTCCTCAAAGATGTTAAAATGCAAACTCATTATATTTAGATTTATAATTACATCCTACTACTCTCTTTATGGAATAAACATTGTATTTTAAATAAATACATAAATTTTAAATAAAGACTTTAAATAAATACATAAATAATACATAAAAATACATAAATAAATAGAGTGTATTTTAAATAATTACTTTTAAATAATACTTTAAATAAATACACTCTTTAAAGTGTGTATTTTAAAATATTGCCATTAATAATAAGTATAGCATTGATTTTACTAAACAATAATAGAATGTAACTTGAATAATTTATTGTAAATATCTTTATTATGTTTTTAACAAAAACATCTCTATTTGTTAAAAGATTTTACTATGCATATATCCTAAATATGGATTAATGAACAATTCAATAAATGGCTATATAAATTTATTGAACATACAGATGCTGTTTAGAAATGTACAAACTATTAAATAAATTTCTCAAAATGCATGGTTAGAATGAAGCTAAGTCTCTTAAATTATATGTCTCTCTATCTTTGTCTTTAACTTTTATGGGTTGAAATGGGTCAATTCAAATTGTATATTTGTTAATGTTTAACGATGCAAATAATCTATGGAAATTTAATAAAACTGATTGCAAGTTATATTTTAGAGTTGAATTTATCTTCATTAAATCACAGAATCTTTAAGAATATTCAAAATATATAATAATTGTGCATAGTCATAAAACAAAATTAATTTTCCTTCTTGAAAACAAGAAGACTGAAGTAAATATTATTTCTGAAAATAAATGTATAAATTTAAAATTCAATTAATAGAAGTATAAGAATATAAAATAAGGATATATACTGTTATGTTCATGAATCCACATTTAGGATATATGCATAGCAAAATCTTTTAACAAATAGAGATGCTTTTGTTCAAAACAATATAAAGATATTTACAATAAATTATTCAAGTTACATTCTATTACTGTTTAGTAAAATCAAAGCTATACTTATTATTAATGGCAATATTTTAAAATACACAAAATTGTTTATTCCAGAAAGAGAGTTGTAGGATATAACTATAAATATATATCTAATGAGTTTACATTTTAACATTCTTTGAGGAAAGTGGACATGGTCAGAGGACTATTTTTTACCTGAAAATGCCTGAAAGTCTCATAATTCTGTAAAGATGGAGAATTATCAGAAACTATTGATTCCCTTCCCCCAATCAATATTGGATAAACTTTAGAAGCAAAAGGCAAAGATATTTAATACAAAGACATAACAGCAATGTACAGTTTAAGTGAGAAATATGTGGGACTTCTGTTGGATATCAGGATATATGGAAATTGATGCAGCTTGGGAGGGAGGGGACCAATACACAATGAGAGAATAAGTAAATGAACGAACTTCAAGCTCTCTTCCTGCTTATTCCCCAAGAACCTACAGAAAAGCAAAATTTGCTGAGGCCAGGACACCTTCTAGCATGCATTTCTTCACGCACTTTCCATCTAACTTTCTGAAACTTGAGATTAGAGGTGGGGTAAATCTCTGTAATATAATGCTGCCTGGTAAAGTGGTGGTAAGAGGTTTGAAATCTGTCCTCAGACTCAATCATTCCTCTCTCATTGAAGTTCTAAGTTGAATGAATCTAAGTTCTCATTTGTGAAATATGAGTTAATACTTATGGTTATTAAAATAATGCTTCGTAATTAACTTCATTATGATGAAAATAAGGATAAGAATGAGAATAATGATAGTGATGATGATAACATGTTTATGATGATACTGAACACTGAACACATTCTTCTGTCTTACTCAAAACTGCTGGCATTGACCGGAAAGTTAATAGCACTCTTCTAGGCACACGGTAGATATTTAGCAAGTTTTCCACTGCATATATTTAATCAGTCAGTATGGTGTAAGTCTCTTGCACCATAGGAGTTTGAAGTTTATTTCCAGCTCCTCTTTTGCTTCATTTACCAAATAGTTGGTTGGTATTGAAGTTCTGCAATTCAGAAGTCTGCTCATCCTTTTCCCTTAACACAAATGGCAACATTTCTCCACTGGAATTATTTTACTTTTTAGCTGGAAACAGGCAATTTATATGTAAATGTCTATAGGGATTTCCTAGATTGCACAGAAGTAAGTGAAGTGAAATTTGTTCAGTCATGTCCAATTCTTTGCAACCTCATGGACTATACGGTCCCTGGAATTCTCCAGGCCAGAATACTGGAGTGGGTAGCCGTTCCTTTCTTCAGGGGAATCTTCCCAACCCAGGGATCAAACGTAGGTCTCCTGCATTGCACACGGATTCTTTACCAGTTGAGCCACAGGGAAGCCCGCACAGAAGTAAACTGTATACTTTTTACCACAGAAAGCCACGGAATAGCCTAAACTCAAAAGTAGATCCTGAGCCTCTATCTACAGGCAACGTAAGCATCTTTGATTCATTCATTTTCTAGACTAAGGATGCACTTCATGATAGAGATACAGAAACGCCCTTGGTGGATGTACTTGTGTGGTAGATTTGACATTCATTAAAAATATTAAGTTAAAATACAAGTTTAAAAAACTACTTGTAGAAAATATTTTTCTTCCTCAGATTTGATAAATATCAAATTATATAATGGAGAAGGCAATGGCAACCCACTCCAGTACTCTTGCCTGGCAAATCCCATGGACAGAGGAGCCTGGTAGGCTGCGGTCCATGGGGTCGCTAGGAGTTGGACAAGACTGAGCTACTTCACTTTCACTTTTCACTTTCATGCATTGGAGAAGGAAATGGCAACCCACTCCAGTGTTCTTGCCTGGAGAATCCCAGGGACGGGGGAGCCTGGTGGGCTGCCATCTATGGGGTCGCACAGAGTCGGACACGACTGAAGCGACTTAGCAGTAGCAAATTATATAAAAGTGTCATATTTTATATTCCAACAATGAATATTTTTTTTTATTTTGTTTTAAGTAGAATTTAAATTTTCCTCGATAAAGTAGACAAGGATATTTTGGTAAGTGTACACAAGGGAGCATTTTATATCTTGTTTTAATTGTATTGCACGATCCATAGAGAAATGGACTTTCCCATACCATCAGCCACTTTCAGAGACAGATACAGTGCATATGTTAAGCATTCAATAATTATGATTAATAAATCACTCAAACACTATACAAGGCTCCTGAATACACAAAGAACCAGCCACTTTTTTTTTTTAACATCATTTCTCTCTTTTGTGGATTTCTTAATAAAATACATTAAGCTACATTAATGATAATTTTAAAAAGAAAGAAGGTAAAAATTTCAAGGTCTGAGTAATAATGACTTCTGGAGGAGGAAACGGCAACCCACTCCAGTATACTTGCCTGGCGGGCTACAGTCTGTGGTGGGCTATACAGAGTTGGACATGACTGAGTACACATGCATGAGTAATAATGAAATAGCAAATTCTTCCATGAAAAAGATATGTTGATGTTGATAATTAATTAACATTTGGGATAAAGTCTGAAAAATTGACAGATGATCCCCTGTGATTATATATTGTGGATTTTCATATTTAGGAATGAGTAAAGAATATCTTAGAAATCATCACATTGAGTTAGACAATGAGTGTTAATTTTATCAAGGTTAACAGTCATATACATCATTTTACTGAAAAGTGTTATGATCATTTTATTCAACTTTAAAATACAACTTTATACAACTTTAAAATACGAGACAGCAAAAGAGACACTGATGTATAGAACAGTCTTATGGACTCTGTGGGAGAGGGAGAGGGTGGCAAGATTTGGGAGAATGGCATTGAAACATGTGAAATGTCATGTATGAAATGAGATGCCAGTCCAGGTTCAATGCACGATGCTGGATGCTTGGGACTGGTGCACTGGGACGACCCAGAGTGATGGTATGGGGAGGGAGGAGGGAGGAGGGTTCAGGATGGATTTTCTTTTAAAAATTTAGAAAAATAAATAAATAAATAAACTACAAAAAATAAAAATAAAAATGAAAAAAAAATAAAAAAATAAAATACAACCCACTTGCTTAATTGAAGAGCACTAACAAATATTTGTAATATCTCATTTATTTGTGGTCTATGAATAATATTTTTATACATCAGTATGCTTTAAAATGGGATATTTTTCTTCACACTTACTTGAATGGCTGAGGTTGAAACTATACAAACCCTAAAGATATGTTTGGGGTGAACCCTATGGAGTTGCATATATATGACCATTTTGAAATAAAAAATACAGTTTCAAATATTTTCACTGATATCTGTGGCAACAAACTTAAAGGACTGCTTCTGATCTTAGGAGCACTGGTGTGAATTCATGAAATGTAAAGTGATCCATGTATTCAGCTTCAATAACTGAGTCAAACATGATCTATATACTCCAAGGTTATTAGTTTATTTTGCCTGACTGAGAGATCAAGCAAGCTGAAACTCGTACTTTGCCTTGGAGTCTAGCTTTCTTAATTAGAGAACTCAGATCTCTCTCTGTCTTTCGAACTGATGGCGTTGTGATAATCATAGTACTCTTAGCAGGGAAGAAAAAAAAAAATCAAGATTTCTTTTAAATTATTTCTGGAGCAACAACTACTATGATGAGGACTTTTATATGCTTAGTTGTTATTCAGAAATCATTTGCCACAGAAGAATCAAGGATGCTTATGCTAGCAGTTCACTTTGCTGATGTAATGTTAATACCATTTAGTCACTGCTGACTTAAATCACCCTTGAATTAACTACTAATAGTTGTAGGGTTCTGTGTACTTGCTCTGACAAATCCCCTGGCACAGCCTGCAACAACCCAATGCAGTTTGCAGTTTATTCTTGGTGAGAAGTGCTTCTTTCCTTTTGAACTTTCAATGTTATGGGCTAAGGAAAATGAGTGTAGTTTTCATTTCACAGCTTATATCTAAGTACTTCTCACCAGGAGAGCTTCAGAATTTTGCTGTAAGCTAAATGCATGTTTCTCTAAATGGTAGCTTTGACCTATGAAATGTGAAATGGTTCTTTTAATGGAAAAATTCCTAAGTAGCCAAGAGTGAGAAAGTTCACTAAATAATTCTTAAACTCAAAATAAAATAATTTATATATCATTTTAATATATATGTGTGTCAGATATTTTAATATATGATTTTATATTATGTTTACTATGGTGACTCATATATTTTATATAGTAATTTTACCTGTTTTACATTTGAAAGGTGATATACTCTCACAATTACTATGTGTGCTGTGCTTAGTCGCTCAGTCATGTCAGACTCTTGTCCATGGAATTCTCCAGGCAGGAAAACTGGAGTGGGTAGACATTCCCTTCTCAAGGGGATCTTCCAGACCCAGGTGATCTCACTCGTTGCAGGCAGATTCTTTACTGTCTGAGCCACCATGGAAGCCTCAACTACTATATAATAAACACAAAACAACAGGATTTTATAAAAATTACTTCTAAATGAAACTTGGAGAAGGAAATGGTAACCCACTCCAGTATTCTTGCCTGGAGAATCCCAGGGACAGAGGAGCCTAGTGGGCTGCCATCTATGCGGTCACAGAGTCGGACCCGACAGATGTAACTTAGCAGCAGCAGCATCAGTAGCTTATAATCAACCACAAAGTCATTTTTAAGAAGCATCAGTCTTCTAAAATGATATGTCTCAACAATAAATAGTCCAGAAATTTGTTGCTTAAAAAATAAAATCTTTGGATAGCTTTCTTTGGGTATTCAAGACAGTGTGCATTTCTGTGTTTAGGAAGGTAGAGTTGCTATCTTTAAATTTTTATAAATGGTGTTGAGGAAAATAATGACAGTTCTGAAAATGATGATTGATTTTTCATGGTTTTAACAGAAAAAACGTATGTCAAATAAATAGAAAGTGGAAACACTGTAATTCAATACCTGGAAATCTATATCACAAAATATATGTCAACAAGGTACATTGTAAATATTGATTTTTTAAAATTATCCTCTAAAATACTTTTAAAGTTGTCATTAAAAGGAAAGTAAAATTTCTATCCTTAGCCTTTAGCTGAACTATGTAAAAGCAGTATTTAATATATGTTCAGTGTTATGTCTTCGTATATTTTTCAGCACTAAGTCATAAATCAGAAATGTGCATCTCAGAATTCTATGCATCTCTACTGATTGGAGACAATGCCTACTTTGTTGAATATTCTCAACTATATTATTTCTCCTAACATTATTTATGAGTTTCTGGCTATCAGATGGAAATGTGTAAGAAGGAAAATGCAGGTTAAACACATTAGAATTCTCACTCAAATGGGTTCACAATTTCAACAGAGATTATTTTATCATCAACTAGAGCAATTGCTAAGGACACACAAAAAAAGACAAAGGAGCAGTTGAAAGCAGGTAGGTTTGCCACTAAACAGATGGGCTTGGGAGAGAGCAAAGAAAAAAGAAAAAAAATGACTTCAGACAGAGGGAAAGGAGTGAACATTAATCAGAATGCTATTCTAGTATATAGGGTAGTGTGAAATGAGGTGTGAAGTTTGGAGTGGGTGAAGAAGATAAATATATAACATGGAGGCACGCTCACACTGAGCAGTTGTGATACATGGTTTTCTCACTTCTTTGTCATTGAAAGATCTCAGAATCCTTGAGATCATGCCCTAAGGATTGGTTACATTTGCCCAAAGAATGGTTGCATTAGCATTATTTCTTAGTGTTATAGAAAAACTTAAGAAAATATTCCTTTTAAAGAGTCTTCATGTTCTATTGAAGATCTACCTTACAAGAATACTGGCTATATGAATAATGATAATTAATGGAAATTTATCATGATATTTTGAAAAAATAATCATAATAAATGAAAACTAATTTATCATGATATTTTGCCTTTATACTTCATGTTTTATATATGTGTTTGTTTTCTTTTGAGTTATAAACACAAATGCCATTTAGAGATAAAAGACTGGCTGATGTAAAGCAACAGCTGTGGTGAGGTTTGGAAATAAAAGACATTGGAACACTTTTTTTTAATAAGCAATCTGCTAGCCCAACAAAGACAAGCAGCCCAAGAGGCCCAAAACATTCTAGAATGACATGAGTTAAACACATGCTTAATCTGGACAATTAAAAATTATCTATTTAATTCTAATCAATCTTTCTTCACTTCATTATAAGTCATGGCTCAAACTTCCATACCCTTGTGTCAACAAAACAAACTCTTTTCTGTTGTTTTTGCTCCTAGTAATCTTCTGGCTATTTTGCGGCCCTGGGCTACACATTCTCTCACTCATAACCATATGAAATGATGTGTTAATATTTAGTTCCTATTACCATGAAAGACTGAAAGGAGGAGAAAAAATAGTTTTTGATATATTTCATTCATCTAATAAATATTCATTTGATAGCATACTAAATGCCAGGGTCCATCTAGATCCTGGAGATGCCATAAATAACAATTTAAGTGTTACGAATAAAAATAAAGCAGGAATGGAGAAATGGTATTGCCGTGCAGAATTATGGTTTGAATTGAACTTTATCTAAGAATCGTCAAGGATACTCTTTCTGAAAATGGGGCACTTTATTAAAGACCTGAATGTATCTGAAAGAAGAAGAAACAGCTAGTTCAAGATCCTGAGACAGAAAAGTGCCTGGCATATTTGAAGAATGCTAAGGGGCTTTCCTGGTGGCTCAGGTGGTAAAGAATCTGCCAGCACTTCAGGAAACCTGGTTTGATTCCTGGGTTGGGAAGATCCCCTGGAGGAGGGCATGGCAACCCATTCCAGTATTCCTTGCCTGGAGAATCCTCATAGAGGAGCCTGGTGAGCTATAGTCCATGGGGTCGCCAAGAGTTGGACACAACTGAGCGACTAAACACAGCACAGATACAGGGGATATTAAAAGGAAAAGTGAGTAATGATTTCAAGATTTTTATCCTGTGCAACTATCCAGCTTTCTTCAAAGTGGAAGGCTACTGTAGGAGCAGGTAGGGATATGGTGTGGCAAACACAGACGTGCTCTCAGGACGCTCTAAGAAAGAAAGGCGGCCCGGCCTCGACGAATATGGCTAGCTGACGGTTGTTCGCTGCTGGTCCCTTCAGCGTTTGCTGCAGCTGTTAAGCCAAGATCATGCTTTCGCAGAGTGGCTCTAGCAGAACAGCTAACAAAGGGGATGGTGCCAATGACACACTTTCTTAGAACAGCTCCCAGAGAAGGAGTAACAAAGTCACTCAAGGAAGTAGCCATTTCCGTCCAATGTGAGATACTTCTGAAAAGGGCAATCTTTGTTTCAAAGCTCCGTATTGAGCTGTAGAAACTGTCAGATCAGCATCCTGGTCTAATTGCTCCCCCAAATGGATCACGTTTGCTCTCTTTAATTTTCACAGGTGCTTCTCTTGACAGTTTTTTGCATTCTGAACTTAGTTTCCCCAACAAGACTCCTCAGACTTTGAGGAAACAACCTGTCAGAGGAAATTGACTTTACTTACCTTTTATAAGAAATAGAATCTTCCCACTTAGAACAAATCTCTACAGAGGACCAAGCACAGCATTCCAGCATGCCATCAAGTATAACTGCAGAAATGAAAACTCAGCTTCCCTTTGGGCATGAGCATCTGCTGATATGGGTTTCCCAGGTAGCAGAGACAGTAAAGAATCTGCCTGCAATGCAGGTTTGCTCCCTGGGTCAGGAAGATCCCCTGGAGAAGGGAATGGTAACCCACTCCAGTATTCTTCCCTGGAAATCCCATGCACAGAGGTGCCTGGGAGGCTACAGTCCATGTGGTCACAAAGAGTTGGACATGACTGAGAGACTAACACACACACACACACACACACACACACCTGCTTATATGGTCTGAGTACTTTATCATTCAAATCTCTGTATGAGCCTTCCTCAGCGCCCGCCCCCCCAAATGCATCTTATGAAATCTATTTATCTCAATGCCACAATATTATGACATATAGAACAAATTCCTATCCTTTCATGTGAATGTTCTTAAAATGGTTGCAATCAACTACCACAGTTTTCTATATCTTCCCTCATTTTAAGCAAGTATTGTGAATTTTTTCTAACTTTCCTTGCATTTGTCATTTCCTCTTTGTTGCTAGCAGTATATTCTGACAAATCAAAACTTGTGACATTTCTCAGAATAGACCACCTAGAAACTACTATCAGCATCATCGAGTAGAACGATACAGTTATTGTATTTAATCTGGGGGAAAAATATGCTCTACTAGAAACCATAATTCAATTAAACTATTCAAATATATGCACTGCTTAATAAGATTATTTTAAAAAATGAAACATAAAATATAGTGTTAGCAGTTTCTTAAATTTTCTATTATTGTAATTTGAAATATGGCAAATTTAGCATTTAAATGTAATTAAATCCATTTAGTATTATGATATAATTATATAAATCAGAGTATTTAAGTATAATTCTACTGGCATGCATCTTTGTGCATACTTATCTGTGTGTATGGCTGTATCATCTATATCTAAAACTATATTTTATCAGTTATAAGCAGGGCTTCTCTGGTGGCTCAAATGGTTAAGTATCTGCCTGCAATGCAGGAGACTGAGGTTTGATCCCTAAGTTGGGAAAATCCCCTGGAGAAGGGAAAGGCTACCCACTCCAGTATTCTGGCCTAGAAAATTACAAGGACTATATAGTCCATGGGGTCACAAACAGCAGGACACAACTGAATGACTTTCACTTTCCCTGGTGACTCAGATGGTAAAGAATCTGCCTGGAATGCAGGAGACCCAGGTTTGATCCCTGGGTGTTGAAGATCCTCTGGAGAAGGGAATAGCTACCCACTCCAGGATTCATGCCTGGAGAATTCCATGGACAGGGGAGCCTGACAGGCTACAGTCCATGAGGTCAGTTATAAGTAGTAGAAAAGACATTTGATTTTAAAATGAAAACCTGAATTCTGATTCTGTTCATTCTTGTGGATTTGATGTAGTCCAAGTCACGGTTGCTTAAGTTTGGGTTCTGTATTTTGAAAAATTAGAGTAATAAATGTGAGTATTTTGTAAACTATGTATGGAGCTATGCACACCGTTATGATGAGGTTCTTGGTTTGACAGTTTATATGTCAAATTGGTTAGCTCATCTATCATAATATTCACATATTAAGCCACATGTTTGATGTCTGATTCAATCAGCAGTTATCTATGTAGTTTAACAGGCATGAATAACCTAGCTCATTTGCAAGTTAATTGATTGCTTGAAGATAAACTTGTAAACAGTCAATCTAATTGATCTTAGAAAACTACCCTAAAATGTTTTCAAAAGGTAGAGTGTACCTATCAGGCACTTGGCCATTCATTCATTTTGAGAACTATTTTAAAGTATTTATTGTATTTCAGAGGAAATGCTCTAAGTCTAGTCCAACACTGTTAACACTGTAGTAAAATATGTGCCAAAGTTACTGTTTGCACTATTCACTCTCATTATCTAAAAAACTATGTAAGCGATAAAAGTACAAATATGTATATTCAAGATATTTTAAACTCAAAGTTCTGCTGTTTTATTTTGGTATAAAATCATCAGATTTTTCTTTAAACATAATTTATATAAAGAGCCAAAAACCGTCTTATTTTAATTTCTCTCCAAATTTGGCATGATATATAATGAAATATCAGTAATATTAATGAAAACTTGACACTATATATATATATATATATATATACATTTATAATTTTTAATTATTAATATATTTATTTTTGTTATTTAGTTGCTAATTCATGTCTGACTCTTTTGAGCTCTATGGACTGTAGTCCACCAGGATGCTCTGTCTATTGGACTTCCCAGGCAATAATATTGGAGTGGCTTGTCATTTTCTTCTCCAGGGGATCTTCTCAAACCAGGGATCAAACCTGGGTCTCCTCCAATGGCAGGCAGATTTTTTACCAGTGAGCCACTAGGGAAAACCAAATAAATTCATTACTGTATAATAATTACATATATTATGCATACATATATACATGTATATTATATATATGTAACTTTGGAAACATGTTTATATATTGTGGAATATATTTTTCTAGAATTGGACCAGTTGAAAAAGGATTCATATACACTTGGGTATAATATCAAGCAGGGAGATCAAATCATTCATTCATCCATTCATCATTCATTGTATACATAGTTTTTGATTCCCACTCTGTGTCATTAACGAATTTCTCTGATTGTGAAAGGTGCTTAATACTGATTTGGCTCTCATTTCTGAAGATCCTTCCTTTGCAAGAGCCAGAAGTATTTATTATATTATTTGTAGACCCAAAGGACTATTTTATCTTGACTGGGTAAGCTGTTCCTTTAAACAAATCATCTGGTAACCTAATTTTTACATTCACAGTATATTTATCTTAGCTGGATAGTGAAATTTGACGTTGGAGAGAGAAGAGATGAAGTTTGAGGAATGGCTAGCTTTGTTTTGTTTTGTTTGGACTTGGGTTACTCCTAATAACATAGCATATGTAATGACACAGCCTGTTCATCATGGTCTCTTTTTGGTTTGTGAGCTTCTCTATATATATGTGTATTGAAAGTTGGCTATTGAAATCAAAATGTGATGTGAAATTGGACTCAAATTCTGACTCATCCTTCTAGAATAGACTGTACTCTTCTGACATAGAACTGATACACTCTAATATTATTCCTTCACTACGGATGGCTAAACATGAGAAAGCAAATCCCATAGAGCTTTATGGATTCCCTGTAGTGCTAACATTTCTGAGTGGATATTCATTTTCTCAGAAATGTCTGGATTTCTCAGAAGATAACAGAGCTTATTATTAAAGATTCTTCAACTTATCCATATGTATTACCTATACAGCTGGTAGTTTAACATTTTTGGACAAAAAATAAGAGAAATCACCATATGTTTCTCTTCTTTAGCATCTACTGTAATTTCTTACATACTAATAATCAAATTTTATGTAAAATACCAGATAAGTCTCAAGCCAAATGGAAACATAAAAGTAGTAGCTCCCAATAACACGTTTACAAACCTCCCTGGCCAAAGAGCTACACATTTTGAATACATTTCCATTAAGGAAAGCTACCAGATGCATACAGCTTGAATATTTGTGCATTTTCAGTTTTGCTCATTACTAATTTTAATGGGACTCTGTGTAATCAGAATAATGCCAAGGTATAAACTGAATATATTTCTGTAATGAAAATGCAGATAATGATTATGGCTTCTGATGCATGTAATGTGATAAAGGCAATAATGAGTAATTTTGGAAGCAATTACTTTACATAATATTTTTATTATGCATTATTTTCATTTAGGAGATTTTGTTGAATAAAACAAGTGCATCATCAATTTCAATGCTGTTGTGTAAATAATATGCAGCACAATATGGTGTAAAATTTTAAAAAGTTAGAATAACAAGACTATTACTCTTTCATTGCAATCTTAACATTCTCTAAAGAGTTCAGAAACCTAAATGTAGAATTACGTTATACGATAATCAACATAAAAAAACTTAACCATTGTTAGAGTTTAGATAATGGCTCCTTATTTTAAAGAAAGATAAAAAATACCTTCATTGTCATTTCTTTGGATTAACTTATAAAGCTATAAAGTCCAGGGCTTATTAAATATAAATAAACTGGAAGTATTGTAATGAAGTAACAGGGAAGAAAAACATTTAGTCTTCCATGAAAATAGCACAGATTGGCTCAAAAAACTGAGTGTACATCATAACCAGATATAAATCATGTCAGACATTGATTCCTGCATGGCCTTGGAACCAGTCTAGAATTTGCATTTTTAACAAGGTGATCCATGATTTTGCTTATGGAAATCTGTCTCTGCACAGAGCAAAATTAAGTTGTAACAGTTAAAAGAAGTCTTATGTATAAGCAGGATGAGGTGACTATACTCAGAGGAATAGGAACATCTTATTAAGAACAAAAGATGATTTATATTTTGTTTATAATTTGTATATATATCACAGATAATTTGGCTCTTTGGTACCTTATTATAAGCAGTTCAAAGTCACATATTCACGCCCAAGTATATCTCCACAAACATCTTATTTAGATGTCCTAAATTTTATAAGAGGTTTTGCCAACTTTACCTTATACTTTTATGTATGCTTACTCTTGAAATATACAATGATAGTATGTAATGAATATACATAATTTTAAGAGTAATAATGTGCCAATAATTTATATAAACGTATAGAATGTTATGTGAACCGTTGAAGAACTCACAATCCCTTCTGGATTCAATCATCCCCTCTTCTTCTAAGAGGCAATTATTATGTTGAATTTGGTGTTGTTATTACTTTATTTTTATTTTTCAGTGACTAATGGGTGATCCTCAAAACATCTAAAATCAAGAGCTTAAACAACCAGAATAGATATCACTATGTAGCACTGGTCCCATTCTACCATGTGTAGAATATGGTCCCGGAGACTCCATTTGTGCCAGGCATGTGGTCATTCAGGTATTACTGGGACTAAATCTCCTACAATTTGGGATGCAGAGGGGGAGTAGGTGAGAAATGAGGAGGATCACTTTCAATGTAAGCACAAAGTGCCTAGGGTGAGGCCCTGTAAGTAAAGGGCCATGAAACAAATTTCATTTGCTTCACTGAAAATCTGTCTCCAGTAAGAGATATTAAGACAATAGTGAAGGTATCCAGAAATTTCTAGGTGAGAGGACAGAGCATCCTGGACAACAACGTGGCTTGAGCAGAGAGTACCTGAAGTGAACAGGATGATGGTTGCTTATCAAACAGTGTGGAAGTACAGATGGGCCCAGATTACAACAGTCTGACTTGCAAGTTTTCATCTCTTACAATGGTGCAAAGGTAATACACTTTTTGAAATCACACATTGAGTTTTTATCTTTTCTTGGGCTAGTTATAAGCAGTATGATACTCTTATGGAGTTGGAAAACAGCAGTGAGCTGCAGCTCTCAGTCAGACCCATGATCAGGAGAGGAAATATATATGTATATATATATGTATATATATACTCCAGTATTCTTGCCTGGAGAATTGCCATCTCAGGGGTCGCACAGAGTCGGACACGACTGAAGTGACTTAGCAGCAGCATGTATGTATGTATATGTTTAGTCACTAAGTAGTGTCTGACTCTTTGTGACCCCATGGACTGTATCCTGCCAGACTCCTCTGTCAGTGGGATTTTCCATGCAAGAATACTGGAGTGGGTTGCCATTTCCCTCCCCTGGGGATCTTCCAGACACAAGGATCATACCTGGGTTTCCTGTGTTGCAGGCAGTTTCCTGCATTGCAGGTGGATACTTTATGGACTAAGCCATCAGGGAATCCCATATATATGGGATTCCCTGATGGCTTAGTCCATAAAGTATCCACCTGCAATGCATATACACAATGCATATACACACATATATACATACATATGTGTGTGTGTGTGTGTATATAGTTGTAGTCAAATATATATAATCGAAAAATGCCCTATGTATTTCAATATGAAGCTTTATTTTTATTCATAGAATAATTCTACTAAAATACTTGATGCAGTATTACTAATTCCCTGTTCCATTTCCTCTCTTTCCTTTTTTAAATTATTTCTCCTATTTAAAGAAGATAGATGGCACTTCTGATTGAGAACTGATTGAATAGTAAATCCTGGGGTTAATGTATTTCCTGAAGGGCATCTGTCTCTGTTCCTCTCAAAATTTAGTGACTTGATTTCAGTTTGGAGGATATTCCCTTGATCTCACTGCTACTTTTAAATTCTAATAATCAAAGAACACTTTTTGTTTGACCTTCTTTAGCCCATCTTCATAGTAATTCACATGGCCAATCTTTCTATAGATCGTTTTTCACTTTCCTCAATAATAGGAAAAGGAGTTGGTATTCTGTAGCATCAGTTCTTATAAGAAATGTATCATGTAACTTGAAGAAAAGTGATACATGAGATTAGTTTGAAATTAAGTAAAATATATGTGGATGTTGACTCACTCAATTATGGCAATAGTCTGTAAGAGTGACACAGATGCATATCATTTGGAAATTATAACTGGCATGAAGACAACTTGACAGCCGGATTCAAAACTGTATGCTGACTCCAAAACACTTATTTCTATGTTAAATTGTGAGAGTGAAAACTTGATAAAAGCATTTGGTAATAACTTCACCTCTACACTCAATGAAACTATGAGCCATGCCATGTAGGGCCGCCCAAGACAGACAGGTCATGGTGGAGAGTTCTGACGAAATGTGGTCCACTGGAGAAGGGAATGCTAAACCGCTTCAATATTCTTGCCTTGCACCCCATAAACAGTATGAAAAGACAAAAATATATGACGCTGAAAGACGAACTCCTCAGGTCGATAGGTGCCCAATATGTTACTGGAGAGAGTGGACAAATAACTCCAGAAAGAATGGAAAGATGAAGCCAAAGTGAAAATGATATGCAGTTGTGGATGTGATTGGGATGGAAGTAAAATCCGATGATGTAAAGAACAATATTGTATAGGAACCTGGAATGTTCAGTCCATGAATCAAGGCAAATTGGAAGTAGTCAAATAGGAAATGGCAAGAGTGAACATCGACACTTTAGGAATCAGCGAACTAAAATGGACTGGAATGGGTGAATTTTACTCAGATGACCATTATATCTACTACTGTGGGCAAGAATCCCTTAGAAGAAATGAAGTAGCCCTCATAGTAAACAAGAGTCCAAAATGCAGTTATTGGGTGCAATCTTAAAAATGACAGAATGATCTCTGTTCGTTTCCGAAGCAAATCATTCAATATCACAGTAATCCAAGTCTATTCCCCAACCAGTAATGCTGAAGAGGCTGAAAGTGAATGGTTCTATTAAGACCTATAAGATGTTCTAGAACTAACATCCAAAAAAGAGGTCCTCTTCGTTATAGGGGTCTGGAATGGAAAAGTAGGAAGTCAAGAGATACCTGGAGTAACAGGCAAATTTGGCCCTGGAGTACAGAATGAAGCATGGCAAAGGCTAACAGAGTTTGCCAAGAGAACGCAATGGTCATAGCAAACACCCTCTTCCAACAACACAAGAGAAGACTCTACACATGGACATCACCAGATGGTCAATACCAAAATCAGCTTGATTATAGTCTTTGCAGCCAAAACTGGAGAAGCTGTATACAGTCAGCAAAAACAAGACTGGGAGCTGACTGTGGCTTAGATCATGAAATCCTTATTGCAAATTACAGATTTAAATTGAAGAAAGTAGGGGAAACCACTAGACCATTCAGGTACGACCTAAATCAAATCCCTTATGATTATACAGTGGAAGTGACAAATAGATTCAAGGATTAGATCTGATAGGCAAACAGTGTCTAAAGAACTATGAACAGAAGTTCGTAACATTGTACAGGAGGCAATGATCAAGACCATCTCCAAGAAAAAAGAAATGCAAAAAAGCAAAATGCTTGCCTGAGGAAGCCTTACAAATAGCTGAGAAAAGAAGAGGAGTGAAAGGCAAAGGAGAAAAGGAAAGATATACCCATTTGAATGCAGAGTTCCGAAGCATAGCAAGGAGAGATAAGAAAGCCTTCCTCTGTAATCAATGCAAAGAAATAGAGGAAAACAATAGAATGGGAAAGACTAGAGATCTCTTCAAGAAAATCAGAGATACCAAGGGAACTGTTCATGCAAAGATGCACACAATAAAGGACAGAAATGGTATGGACCTAACAGAAGCAGAAGATATTAAGAAGAGGTGGCAAGAATACACAGAAGGGCTATACAGAAAAGATCTTCATGACCCATAAAACCACATTGGTGTGATCACTCACCTAGATCCAGACATCCTGGAATGCGAAGCCAAGTGGGTCTTAGGAAGCATCACTATGAACAAAGCTAGTGGAGGTGATGGAATTCCAGTTGAGGTATTTCAAATCCTAAAAGATGATGCTGTGAAAATGCTGAACCCAATACACCAGCAAATTTGGAATACTCAGCAGTGGCCATAGGACTGGAAAAGGTCAGTTTTCATTCCAATCCCAAAGAAAGGCAAAGCCAAAGAATGCTCAAACTATGGCACAATTTATTCTCCTAGACTCCAAAATCACTGCAGATGGTGACTGCAGCCAAGACATTAAAAGGTGTTTGCTCCTTGGAAGAAAAGTTATGACCAACCTAGACAGCATATTAAAGGGCTGAGACCTTTCTTTGTTGTAAAATTCTGTCTAGTCAAAGCTATGTTTTTTCTAGTAGTTATGTATGGATGTGAGAGTTGGACTATAAAGAAAGCTGAGTGCTGAAGAATTGATGCTTTTGAACTGTGGTGTTGGAGAAGACTCTTGAGAGGTCCCTTAGACTGCAAGGAGATCCAACCAGTCCATCCTAAAGGAAATCAGTCCTGAATGTTCATTGGAAGGACTGATGCTGAAGCTGAAACTCCAATACTTTGGCCAGCTGATAGAAGAATTGACTGTTTGGAAAAGTCTCTGATGTTGGAAAAGATTGAAGGCAGGTGGAGAAGGGGATAACAGAGGAAGAGATGGTTGGATGGCATCACCAACTTGATGGACATGAGTTTGAGCAAGCTCCAGGATTTGGTGATGGACATGGAAGCCTGGAGTGCTGCAGTCCATGAGTCACCGAGTCAGACAGGACTGAACGACTGAACTGAACTGATCTCTACACAAGTACACAGCGAACAATGCATACTATGCCTCTTCTTTCTGTAGAAAATACATTCGTTTATTACTTATTTTTAATTTGCCATTTTGGACTTTCTTTAAATAAATTCCCCAGAATTCCCTACTTTTCACATAGGCAAACTCATACACTGTCAACTACACATTTTATATAATTTGGATAGTATATAACAGTGTTTATCACATTTGAAGGTCTGTTTTGCCTTATTTATTTATATATATGCAAAAGACATGAGAAACCTTATACAATAAAATTTATAAAGTCAAGGACTTTTTGTTAAATTATTTGATTTTTTACTCTAAATGACAATGTTTGAAAATTTTCAGATCTATTATTTCCATCCCTATATATCATAACTTCAAATTATATTATTGATGTGTTCCTTATATGGTGTATTTTTTCTGTTCCTAATACAGTTTGTTTTGTCACTGATCATTTGACCCAAGCACAATCATGCTTCCTTATCTGTGGAGACTGCATTTCTTAACTCACCTGCGACAAATCTACAACTCTACAAATCTACAGACAAGCTGATGACGCACTATTACCGGATAAAAACAGTGAGTATGTCAATGATTCAATATAAATTTTTGAAGTAAGAGAGAGATGAACAATGTTTCTGCCTAAATTGCCATAGTGGCTATATTTCCCTCAAAATAATTAAACTTCACATTTTATCATAAGTAAGTAGTATATCATATGAATTTAGTAGTATAATATTTATGATTTTCTGGGATGACAGTTTCATTTCTAAAGCCATCCACTAAATCCTTAGTATTTGTTAAATGATGTAAAAAGAGATCATTTTCACTAATCATAGACTATATTTGTAATCAATTTCAACATAAAATTAAGGCAAAAATGATCATTTTCTATGCTATTAGTTAATTTACAGATTTCCTTCTCTCTGTCTCTTTCTTTCTCTCCCACACTCACTAAACAGCTATATCTAGCCTACAATAAGTTGAATTTGACTTACCATTCCTAGCTGACTTACCATTTCTAACTGATGTGGAGTTTAATATGAACTTTTATGCCTCCAGTTAAAACACTAGGGGAAACACCACGAGTGCATTCAAGCTTTTCTAGTCAGTCAATCTGTCATCATAGTAAGCATGGCTGTCTGTTCTTCTATTTTCTAGTGCCAGTGTGATATTCACACACCATCTGCCGACTTCCACTTATTGCTATCCAGGCTCCATTGATGGTTATTCATTTCTCATTTCGGTTATCATAAGTCAGCATGTTTGTGAAAATTCAGTACTGCTTGCTGAACTAATACATGTACAACTGCTATTGAAATTAGGCATTGGGACTTATACCACTGCTCTGATAATTTCCTATGGATTCATCTTCTACAAAATTCATGGACTAACATATTGTACTGAAAGCATGCAGTGTAATAAGGCATTCATTTTTCAAAAGGAAAGACTATGAGGCTGCTGACAATGTTTTTTCTTTTTTATCACTATTGTTAAAAGTGCAGTTTTACTTGCTTACGTTGATTTCATTTACTTAGCTCTTTGAACACAGTCTTTTGAGTGAGTAATATTTCTTAGCAATTTGCCTCATAAAAATACTTATTAAAAATCAAGCATTTCTGAAGTTCAAAGTGTAACAGCTAAACCTCTACCTAAATTTCTGGTTCTAAACATGGAATGGGATAGCCATAGTTCTCCACTGCTATTGATAACTATCGTTTCATATAATTATTGTGCACAATACCTCATGATCCTTTTTCTTTCCTAAATGTAAATAGATACACTTAATATCAGTTTTAACTATCTGTCATTCCTGGTTTTTCTTATAAGCCTCCATATAGCATACTTTAGCAGATTCTTTTTTACTCAAAACCCACAAAGCCACTTAAGTCCCTTTTTAAACACAGATGCTAAGGGAGATGCTAATTGTGCTCCTCAGATTTTGGTGCCTATGCACTGCGTATTTAATCAGCTCTTCCTTCATTTACTGGTGAATGCTCCTGATCAGCAGGTATGATTTTGCATGGTTTTATCAAAAGAAGGCCACCTGGGAATCCTGGCTCAGATAGTAAAGAAACTGCATGCAATGCAGGAGACACAGGAGATGCAGGCTCGATCCCTGGGTTGGGAAGATCCCCTGGAGAGGGGAATGGCAACCCACTCCAGTATTCTTGCCTAGAAAATCCCATGCAGAGAGGAGCCTGGAGGGCTACAGTCCATGGGGTGTCATAGGGTCGGACATGACTAAGTGACTCCATTTAAGGCCACCCTCCTGTTGCCTCCATGACTCCATGAGCAAATGTAATTGTTCCTTGGAAGGCCACCCTGCCTTCCCCACAACCCGTATGCTTCACCTCCACTGATGTCTTGTGGCCATCTATACTAATCTCATTTATTCTTTATTCCTTGTTTTGTCAAGCACCATGAGAAACCCAGAACTCCAATTCATCCCTTTCCTCCCAAATTCTTGCTCCTCATATGCACGTTGTGAGCCCATTTTCCACTCTTCCCTAAAACTCTTTAAATATTTCCCCCATGTCCTCGTCACATGTTCTGTGGTCAATCTTCATGTTCTGCTCTAGCCGAAATTCCCCTGTCTCTGGGGGACATTGCCTCTTTCATGGTCCTCTTAGGCAGTGTCCATTATAATCTCCCAAATTGTGTTCCACTGTATTTAAAGGCAGGGTTTTACCTGAGTCCTATTGCTGCTGTGAAAAATTACCCCAAATTAGTAACTTAAAACAATACAAAATTTTATCTTCTAGATTGGTAGGTCACAAGTCTAAAATGGCTTGGCAGAATTGAATTCCTTCTTGAGCATCAAGGAGTGCATCCACTCCTCTCCTTTTCAAGCTTCTAGAGGCTTTTCACAGTCCTTTCCTCCTGGCTGCATCACTCTGAACTCTGCTTCTGTCATCACCTGTCCTTCACTGACTTGGCCACTCCTGCCTCCCTCTTCAGTCAGTCAGTTCAGTTCAGTCACTCAGTCGTGTCTGACTCTTTGCGACCCCATGGACTGCAGCACACCAGGGCTCCCTGTCCATCATCAACTCCCAGAGTTTACTCAAACTCATGTCCATTGAGTCGGTGGTGCCATCCAACCATCTCATCCTCTATTGTCTCCTTCTCCTCCTGCCTTCAGTCTTTCCCAGCATCAGGGTCTTTTTAAATGAGTCAGCTCTTTGCATCAAGTGGCCAAAGTATTGGAGTTTCAGCTTCAATATCAGTCCTTCCAATGAATATTCAGGACTGATTTCCTTTAGGACAGACTGGTTGGATATCCTCACTGTTCAAGGGACTCTCAAGAGTCTTCTCGATTACCACAGTTCAAAAGCATCAATTCTTCGGTGCTCAGCTTTCTTTATAGTCCAACTCTCACATCCATTCATGACTACTGGAAAAACCATAGCTTTGACTAGATGGACTTTTGTTGGCAAAGTAATGTCTCTGCTTTTCAATATGCCATCTAGGTTGGTCATAACTATTCCAAGAAGCAAGCGTCTTTTAATTTCATGGCTGCAGTCACCATCTGCAGTGCTTTTGGAGCGCCCCAAAATAAAGTCTCTCACTGTTTCTATTGTTTCCCCATCTATTTGCCATGAAGTGATGGGACCAGATGCCATGATCTTAGTTTTCTGAATGTTGAGCTTTTTCACTTTTTCACTCTCTTCTTTCACTTTCATCAAGAGGCTCTTTAGTTCTTCTGTGCTTTCTGCCAGAAGGGTAGTGTCATTAGTGTCATCTGCATATCTGATACTATTGATATTTCTCCCGGCAATCTTGATTCCAGCTTGGGCTTTATCCACCCCAGCGTTTCTCATGATGTACTCTGCATAGAAGTTAAATAAGTAGGGTGACAATATACAGCTTTGACATACTCCTTTTCCTATTTGGAACCAGTCTGTTTTTCCATGTCCAGTTCTGTTGCTTCCTGACCTGCATACAGATTTCTCAAGAAGCACATCAGGTGGTCTGGTATTCCCATCTCTTTCAGAGTTTTCCACAATTGTGGTGATCCACATAGTCAAAAGCTTTGGCATAGTCAATAAAGCAGAAGTAGGTGTTTTCTGGAACCCTCATGTTTTTTCAATGATCCAATGGATGTTGTCAGTTTGATCTCTGGTTCTTCTGCCTTTTCTAAATCCAGCTTCAACATCTGGAAATTCATGGTTCACATACTGCTGAAACCTAGCTTGGAGATTTTGAGCATTACTTTACTAGTGTGGGAGATAAGTGCATTTGTGTGGTAGTTTGATCATTCTTTGGCATTGCCTTTCTTTGGGACTGGAATGAAAACTGACCTTTTCCAGTCCTGTGGCTACTGCTGAGTTTCCCAAGCTGGCACATTGAGTGCAGCACTTTTACAGCATCATCTTTTAGGATTTGAAATAGCTATTGGGAATTCCATCACCTTCACTAGCTTTGTTCCTAGTGATGCTTCCAAAGGCCCACATGACTTCACATTCCAAGATGTCTGGCTCTAGGTGAATGATCACACCATTGTGATTATCTTGGTCATGAAGATCTTTTTTGTACAGTTCTTTTGTGTATTCTTGCCACCTCTTCTTAATATCTTCTGCTTCTGTTAGGTCCATACCATTTCTGTCCTTTATTGCATGAAAAGTTCCCTTGGTATCTCTAATTTTCTTGAAGAGATCTCTATGGGAAAGATCTCTTTCTCATTCTATTGTTTTCCTCTAATTCTTTGCATTGATCGCTGAGGAAGGATTTCTTATCTCTCCATGCTATTCTTTGGAACTCTGCATTCAAATGGGTATATCTTTCCTTTTCTCTTTTGCCTTTCACTTCTCTTCTTTTCTCAGTTATTTGTAAGGCCTCCTCAGACAACCATTTTGCTTCCCTCTTATGGGGACTCTTGTGATTTGGCCCACTGTGATGATCCAGAAGAGATTTGCAAAGTCACTTTTACCACATAACATAATATATTCAGAGAGTCCAAGGAATAGTTCATGGACATCTTTAGTTACTATTAGCTGCTCAGTCGTGTCTGACTTTCTGTGACCCCATGGATTGTAGCCTACCAGGCTCCTCTGTCTATGGTATCTTTGGGTAACCATTACTCTGTCTACGACAAGAGTATTTGTCTTTTTTTTTTTTGCTTCTAATCGCAGCTTCTATAGCATATCCAAAAGCAGAGACATTACTTTGCCAACAAAGGTCTGTCTAGTCAAGGCTATGGTTTTTCCAGTGGTCATGTATGGATGTGAGAGTTGGACTGTGAAGAAAACTGAGCACTGAAGAATTGATGCTTTTGAACAGTGGTGTTGGAGAAGACTCTAGAGAGTCCCTTGGACTGTAAGGAGATCCAACCAGTCCATTCTAAAGGAGATCACTCCTGGGTGTACTTTAGAAGGAATGATGCTAAAGTTGAAACTCCAGTACTTTGGTCACCTCATGTGTAGAGTTGACTCATTGGAAAAGACTCTGATGCTGGGAGGGATTGGGGGCAGGAGGAGAAGGGGACGACAGAGGATAAGATGGCTGGATGGTATCACTGACTCGATGGATGTGAGTTTGAGTGAACTCCGGGAGATGGTGATGGACAGGGAGGCCTGGCGTGCTGCAATTCATGGGGTCGCAAAGAGTCTGACAGACTGAACGACTGAACCGAACTTAACTGAGACAATTTTATGCCTCCATCTTCTTGTCTTGACTTGAAAACCAAGTCTGAATCTCATTATCATCAGAATATTCCACCCACTATTCCCCCTGTTTATATATGGGCACGTGATATGCTCTCGTCAATTCCTTAAAAGTTTTATACCCTGTCTTACTGTCAAAATTACTGTCATAATTCTAGGTGATTAGTACTTCAGACGAGATGATCTTACAAACATTTTGGCAGCTAAGATCCTTCACCTCCTCTTTTTGAACAATCCTGTTTTCTTTCTCACTCTAGTCATTCTTGTATCTCAGCCTGAGACAACTGTCATCACCAAAACCAGATTTTTTTTTCAAAGTTTCCAATTTGAAATATCTCAGTCTGAAACTTTTTCCACTTACCTATCAGCCCCACTTGCTCTAGTAACCAGAAACTGAAAATTGATCAGCCTTCACTGAGAGCTTTGATCCATCAATCCTACTACTTTTCATCACTGACCACCCTTATGTTACCACTTCTTCTTTAAGTAGCTTAAATATTGATGGACTGCTGGCCTATAATCATACCCTGAAAGGAAAAAATTAAGGAAATGAAGGAAAGGAAGGAGGCAAGGTAGAGAAAGAGGAAGAGAGAAAGGAAGGAAGGAAAGCAATCCTCCACCTCTTACAGCTTTTCATACAGTAATTGACTTAGATATGAGCCTATATTTCAAATTAAATCTCTGCTGAAGGCACTTATAAATATTTGATGTAACTGTCTTTCTCATTTAACAAGCAAACGGAAACCTGGTTTCACAATGTGAAGATGATTTTTCATTGTAACTTTTCAGACAAGAGAGGTTTGAAAGAAGCATATTATCAGAAAAGATAAAATTGTAAACATTCAATTACATGTATTACTTCTTAAAAATATAAACTTCTAAATTAAAATCTCTTCAACATTTTTTGTCACAAATATATTTTAGAGACTACATTTAAAGATTCATAAATTCACTAAGCTACATTTGATAAATCAAGAGGTTATATTTCTCTCTTACCTAGAAATGTCTTTTATTTAATAAAAATATATTTGTGATTTGTTAAATATTTAAGAGATATTTTACATTCTAGTGTTAATGAAAGTATATAAGTATAATTAAACATAGTTTATAACAGAAAGCATTTATACACTTAAGTGTATATATATATATATATATATATATATATATATAAATATAAATCCAACACATTCTCAACAAACACTACATTTTCCTACTTATTTTATCCATAGTTTCCAAAAACTTAAAGCAGTCCCCCATGTAAAAAAAAAAAAAATCATACTTTCTCATAGTTGCAGATTTTCACAACGTTTTCAGTCTATAAGAATATGTTTTGAATAACCCAAAATTACAAGTACCAAAATGTTATTTTAAGGTAGTTTTCTCATAACTCTGTTAATCACAAAGTAAGCAGATTTTTCTCAATAAATTGAGTATCATAATTAAAGCAAGATATTACACTACGATTGTCATCCAATATTAGCCCTATTCTATAGATTCCCAAGTTAGAACTGGACATGGAACAACAGACTGGTCCCAAATAGGAAAAGGAGTACATCAAGGCTGTATATTGTCACCCTGTTTATTTAACTTATATGCAGAGTACATCATGAGAAACGCTGGACTGGAAAAAACACAAACTGGAATCAAGATTGCCAGGAGAAATATCAATAACCTCAGATATGCAGATGACACCACCCTTATGGCAGAAAGTGAAGAGGAACTCAAAAGCCTCTTGATGAAAGTGAAAGTGGAGAGTGAAAAAGTTGGCTTAAAGCTCAACATTCAGAAAACGAAGATCATGGCATCCGGTCCCACCACTTCATGGGAAATAGATGGGGAAACAGTGGAAACAGTGTCAGACTTTATTTTTCTGGGCTCCAAAATCACTACAGATGGGGACTGCAGCCATGAAATTAAAAGACGCTTACTCCTTGGAAGGAAAGTTATGACCAACCTAGATAGCATATTCAAAAGTAGAGACATTACTTTGCCAACAAAGGTTCGTCTAGTCAAGGCTATGGTTTTTCCTGTGGTCATGTATGGATGTGAGAGTTGGACTGTGAAGAAGGCTAAGCGCCGAAGAATTGATGCTTTTGAACTGTGTTGTTGGAGAAGACTCTTGAGAGTCCCTTGGACTGCAAGGAGATCCAACCAGTCCATTCTGAAGGAGATCAGCCCTGGGATTTCTTTGGAAGGACTGATACTAAAGCTGAAACTCCAGTACTTTGGCCACCTCATGCGAAGAGTTGACTCATTGGAAAAGATTCTGATGCTGGGAGGGATTGGGGGCAGGAGGAGAAGGGGATGACAGAGGATGAGATGGCTGGATGGCATCACTGACTTGATGGACGTGAGTCTGAGTGAACTCCGGGAGTTGGTGATGGACAGGGAGGCCTGGCGTGCTGCAATTCATGGGGTGGCAAAGAGTCGGACACGACTGAGCGACTGAACCGAACTGAAGTCTCTATTGCTTGACCTGGCTCTCCATGTGATGTAGTTTTACATTCTGTAATCATTCAGCTTCACACTTCTTATTTTGCCATCTTGGCTGTCCTTTCTATTTTGAAAGCCATGGGTTTCCAACTATTTATTTTGTCTGAATCACATTAGTGAAGTGTGGTCCTCCAGTGACCATACTTCATGTAGCTGAACAAGATCCAAATGCAACAAGTGGTTGAGTTACACCAGTTTTATTCAAATACATTCTTTTTTATTTCCTTTTTCTGTCTTTCCTCTCCTTGTTTTTCTCTTTCTTTTTCACTTAAATATACCCTTCCTGTATGGATTGCAGTGGAAAGGGAACATGGAAGAAAGGGTCTCTTACAGGAAGCTAGATGGGACCTCGTCACTCCTTCATTTACTGAAATAAGGCAACATCATCCCTGGTTTTGGGGCAGAGGTTACAGAAAATTACAGTGTTAGGGATGTAACACAAAGGGCAAGTTAAACGCACAAGTATCTCAGGCACATGCATAATTAAACTATGGTAAGACAATTCTGAGTATTGGCATATATAATTAGTTTCATAATGCAAAAAAGAAAGACACTAATTTTCAATTGCATTGTAGAAGGTAGATGAATGTTGGCTGATTTTAGGAGCAATGTCCTGTGACACAGGATCCCTAATCTTGCCTACACTTGGTGCACAAGTAGAGAGTAGCCTGTGTCCAGAGAACTAACATAAGAGGGAGAAATTGGTTCGAACCAATGGACTAGATTTAAGGCTTGTGTTCAAAACACAAACTAAAAAGATCAAATTTTTTATATTTTGTTAGCATCGGTTGTTTTCAGTAATTATTAGAAATCCATATGCAATGTATTATTTATACGTTACATGAGAAAAACATTCATAGGCCATTTGTTCGGATCCATTATAACATTACATATGGCTAAATACAATTTTGAAATAACTATTAAAAATTTAAAGACAATCATTATCAAACAATGAGATGAGTGTGTGTTAGTCGCTTCCTTAGTAATTTTCTGAGTATACTGGTTCGAGATCATTTCTAATTCTATAATCTCTAAAACTTCAGAGCAAGGAAAAAAAATCTGAATATTTTTTACAACTTCAAATAGGAAAATATAGAGGATGGCAAGTTAATAGAACCTTTATTTCACTGAAGTTTCCTTTAAGGTTCAGCAGACGTCTCTTCTCTGTTCTCCCTCACCAACGACACAGCCTCAGCAGGAACTTCTCTCTTAATTAGCCTTGAGTAAGAATTTCTTAACAGAGTGCTGGAACCACTTTGTCCCAAATAGCATTATGATTTTCTTCTAATCAGTTCAGTTCAGTCACTCAGTTGTGTCTGACTCTTGTGACTCCATGAATTGCAGCATGCCAGGCCTCCCTTTCTGTCACCAACTCCCAGATTTCACCCAAACTCATGTCCATCAAGTTGGTGATGCCATCTAGCCATAATCCTCTGTCGTCCCCTTCTCCTCCTGCCCAACCCCTCCCAGCATCAGAGTCTTTTCCAATGAGTCAACTCTTTGCATGAGGTGGCCAAAGTACTGGAGTTGCAGCTTTAGCATCAGTCCTTCCAAAGAACACCCAGGACTGATCTCCTTTAGGATGGACTGGTTGGATGTCCTTGCAGTCCAAGGGACTCTCAAGAGTCTTCTTCAACACCACAGTTCAAAAGCATCAATTCTTTGGTGCTCAGCTTCCTTCACAGTCCAACTTTCATATCCATACATGACTGCCGGAAAAACCATAGCCTTGACTAGATGGACCTTTGTTGCCAAAGTAATGTCTCTGCTTTTGAATATGCTATCTAGGTTGGTCCTAACTTTCCTTCCAAGGAGTAAGCATCTTTTAATTTCATGGCTGCAATCACCATCTGCAGTGATTTTGGAGCCCAGAAAAATAAAGTCTGACACTGTTTCCACTGTTTCCCCATCTATTTGCCATGAAGTGATGGGACCAGATGCCATGATATTAGTTTTCTGAATGTTGAGCTTTAAGCCAACTTTTTCGCTCTCCTCTTTCACTTTCATCAATAGGCTTCTTAATTCCTCTTCACTTTCTGCCATAAGGGTGGTGTCATCAGCATATCTGAGGTTATTGATATTTCTCCCTGCAATCTTGATTCCAGCTTGTGCTTTTTCCAGCCCAGCGTTTCTCATGATATACTCTGCATAGAAGTTAAATAAGCATGGTGACAATATACAGCCTTGACGTACTCCTTTTCCTATTTGGAACCAGTCTGTTGTTCCATGTCCAGTTCTAATTGTTGCTTCCTGACCTGCATATAGGTTTCTCAAGAGGCAGGTCAGGAAGTCTGGTATTCCCATATCTTTCAGAATTTTCTTCTAATACTGTTTTACTAATTTTTAAAAAATTTTCACTTTTTATTTTATACCATTAAGTTTACTGTCCATTTACTGTTACAACGAAATACTGGCTACATTGCCTATGCTATACAATGAGCCTATCTTATGTCCAACAATTTGTACTTCCCACTGCCCCACACCTAGATTGCTGCTTTACTATTTTTAAACTCTGCCTGTGATATAGTGCAATTTTATTATTGCTTTTGAGTAAAAATATCAAATTTGTAAAAGTGTTTCACTTCAAGAAGCATACATACATTGAAGTGCTTACAATGTACCCAACAACTTTTAATAGTATGTCCTAAGCAGCATAAACTAGAAAGAAATTAAAAAAAACATAAATTATACATTTCTTTCTCTATCTTTGAAAATTATTGTTTATTATGTCAGTTCAAAGTACGTGTTTTTATTGCACATTTTATCATGTATATTGTTAAGATGATGTTAAAATTTGTTACATGTGTAAACCGAACATTTTCTTTACTAGAACTTAAATGTATGCATATACCCTCTGTAATTTTGAGAAAGATGATCTTTTGGGAGAACACATCAGTGAACAAAGCTCTTATAAGAAATAACATTAATTTTTACACATACCAAAGTGCATAAACACACATACTCTTTGAGATTCCTCAAACAATGATCCATAATTTATGAATCATATATACTGACATATAATAAAACAGATACTGTTTCTTAATTTTCCTTAATTCCAAAAGCAAATATGAGAAAACCTCAATTTTTTTAAAGATTAATTCTCCATTTTTTGTAAAATAAATATTGTTTTACTTCTTTCCACTTGAGTGGAAAAAATGATTTTCATTTCTTTTTCAAGATAATTTAAGTTGGGTCACAGAACTTAACTAAAGTAATGAAATTTATATATTTAAAATGGAAACAGGATTATCTGCTACCACCACCAAAACAAAATATTCAATTATGTTTTACTTTTGATTTTACTTATGTCTTTGAATTATAAGTCCCAACTTATACATATCTACTGAGAAGGTTTACTTGTGTAGACAAAAAATATGATTACACAGATGGTAAATTTTAAAGTATAATAAATGGATACACGAATATAAACACATTCAGAGTTCTAGCTGTGATGTTGTAACAACACGTTTTGGTAAAAATTCTTCAAGAGTATCCCCTTTATGTTCATTTTTAGCAAACTGATTATTTACCCAATCATGGATACAGCTTAAAGAGAGTTTGCATTGGTATTGTATATCAAACATATGGTAAATGATCTGCAAGTATGCTAAAGTTTTGAGCAAAGATAGCTGCTGAAAGAAGCACAGTATGCTACTCAAGAAAGTGTTTCTAGGTGGCCAACAGTCACATGAAAGATGCTTAACATTGCTAATTATTAGAGAAGTGCAAATTATAACCACAGTGCAGTATCACCTCATACCAGTCAGAATGGCCATCATCAAAAAGTCTACAGATAACTAATTGTTGGGTGGGGTGTGAAGAAAAGGGAATCCTCCTACACAGTTACTGGAAATGTAAATAGGTTTAGCCACAATGGAAAAGAGTATGGAGGTTTGTTTAAAAAATAAAAATAGAGTACTATGTGATCTAGCAATCCCATTCCTAGGCATGTATCTGGAAAAGATAAAAATGCTAACTGGAAAAGATACATGCACTCTAATGTTTACAGTGATGCTATTTACAATAGCCAAGACATGGAAACAGCCCAAGTGCTCACAAATGGATGACTGGTTTAAGAAGATATGATTTCTTCCTTTATATCTATCTATATCTATATATCTATGTCTATATATATATATATATATATATATATATAGACGGTAAAGAATCTGCCTGAAGTGCAAGGGATCCAGGTTTGATCCCTGGGTGAGGAAGATCCCCTGGAGGAGGAAATGGCAACCCACTCCTTTCCTCCTTTTCTTGCCTGGAAAATCCCATGGACAGAGGAACCTGACAGGCTATAGTCCTGGGGTTGCAAAGGGTCGGACACGACCGAGTGACTAAGTTTCACTTTCGTAAAAAAGAAGTAAATATTGCCATTTGCAGCAACATAGATGGATTGAGAATATCACACTTAATGTAGTTAGTCAAAGTGTAGTTACTCAAAGACAAGTATTATATGATTTCACTTATATGTGGAATCACATTCATAGACATAGAAAACAACTATGAAAAAAGTCTGAAATGTATTAGTCACTCAGCTGTATCTGACTCTTTGCGACCCCAAGGACTGTAGCCCACCAAGCTCCTCTGTCCATGGAATTCTCCAGGCAAGAATACTGGAGTGGATAACCTTTCCCTTCTTCAGGGGATCTTCCCCACCCAGGGACTAAACCTGGTCCCCTGCATTGCAGGCAGACTCTGGACCATCTGAGCCACCAGGGAAATCAACTATATTCAATTTTAAAGAATGCATTTCCTGTTCAAGTGTGTACTTGCCTTATTTTATATTAACTGCCCCTATATACATGATTTTACAATATAAATTTTGGGAAATCTTTTCATATGGTAACTTTCCATATAGTAACATTTAAATGACTTGTTATAGGAACAAACTATTCTTAAGAGAAAAAGAAAACTACAATGAAATGGCTCTAGAAACAGTAATGTAAAACTCACTGTAAAAAAGTGAAGAACAATAGATACATACAACTTTTATCTTTTCTTTCCATGTAATATTGATAAAAATTCATTAGCAACAATATCCAATAAGCCCTAAAGAAAGCAAACTCTTAAGGTTTAATTTTCTTTGCATTTTCTCTCTGCGGTAATGGAAATAAAATTCACACAGCAGAAGGATAATGTATCCCATAATGTGACATGATGTATTGAGAATATGGTACTACATTTCTAATGATATGCTTTCTGAAGCTGCCTTTATTACATGACGGAGAACCTTGCCCTAAGAGAATGCATCTGTTGAAGCGGATAGGTCATTCTAACAGCCTTAAAATTTTAGATTCTAGCACTTACATGTCTCTTTTATCAATGTGAACAAATAAACAGTGAAATCAAAGAGCAAGTAAAGAAAAATCAAAATTTCAAATAGAACCATTAACTTCTCAGCTTCTCTCTTTGTGTGTGTCTTTATAATCTCCCAGGTCCTCTGGCCATTAAAAAAAAGCATCCAATAACAAGGTGCAACATTTAATGTATATATTTCTTATACAAATAAAATATATATTGAGATATAAATTGGAATAATATAAATTTAGTTTTTAATATAAGACAAAGGCATTTTTGTGCTGATTATTGGGCTATTTTCTCTCAGTGGCATATGTATCTTTCAATATTCTGGTGGCACCAGAGCAAGACATTTGTTTTTATTCGCTGGCTTTATTACTGTTACATTCAACCAACAGCAAACACTAGCGAGACTGAGAATCTGAAGGAATCTGAGTGGTCACATTACAACTAATTTGCTCAGTAGTCTCAGCGTCACCCTAGCAACAGTCCTCACCCCCTTGGATATGCAGTGAGGATGGCAGCGGTTGTCTTCAGTGTCATGAGTCAGACGGGCCTCGGCCTAAAAGGTGTGGGTCCAGCTCCACACAGGCACTTCCGGGCTCCTCAGACAACCGCATTCTTGGTCAATGCCCTCTGCTCAATGAGTTGAGCCTTGTGTCTATGGGAACACTTTCCCAAGATGCCAGGTTCTAAAGACTCTAACTTCCTTTTGTCCTGCTAGCCTGAGATGTGAAAGCCATTTTGGTAGGTTTTTTTTTTTTTTTTTCCATAAGTGTTTCAGTTTTCTCTTTGTGTGTGTGTACGTGTGTGTTTGTGTTAGTTGCTCAGTTGTGTCCGACCCTTTGCAACCCCATGGACAGTGGCTTGCCAGGCTTCTGTACATGGAATGCTCCAGGCAACAATACTGGAGTAGGTTCCCATTCCCTTCCCTAGGGGATCTTCCCAACCCAGGGATCGAACCCAGGTCTTCCATATTTTGGAAGAGTCTTTACCATCTGAGCCACCAGGGAAGCCCACCGTATTATTTCTTATCTGTTAAACATATCCAGCTTCTGATAACATTTACAGGGACCTGAAAGGAGAGTTCCTTCTAACGTTATTATAAGATAACAGCTGAACAGACTGGAAAATACTGACATTGTTGAACACCTGAGAGAACTGAAGTTGTAAAGAGCAAACAACTAGGTTGAAACCTGAAGAATGACAGGCACCTAAAATAATCCGCCTGGCAGTGCAGGAGATGTGGGTTCCATCCCATAGGTTGGGAAGATCCCCTGGAGAAGGACATGGCAAGCCACTCCAGTATCCTTGCCTGGAAAGCCCCATGGACAGAGGAGCCTGGTGGGACAGAGGAGTCCGTGGGGCAACAAAAGAGTTGGACGTGACCGAACAACTAAACAGCAACAATCAGAAACAGAATCAAAGCATTGGATGACTAGGACAGAGGCCACCGAACAAGAAAATCCAGACAAAGATGATTTTAAATTTGCTGTACATTGAGTATGTGTTGATGTGCCAGTGGGGAGTCCCTGGGGGCAGTATTCAGAGGAGATTCACTCCCTCTTACAAAAAAACTCTCAAGTGTTCACAGGGATGACCATGATATCCTGGGATAATTCTGCCCAGGATAATTCAGTTCAGTTCAGTTCAGTCGCTCAGTCGTGTCCGACTCTTTGCGACCCCATGAATCGCAGCATGCCAGGCTTCCCTGTCCATCATCAACTCTCAGAGTTCACTCAGACTCACATCCATCTTGTCAGTGATGCCATCCAGCCATCTCATCCTCTGTTGTCCCCTTCTCCTCCTGCCCACAATCCTTCCCAGCATCAGAGTCTTTTCCAATGAGTCAACTCTTTGCATGAGGTGGCCAAAGTACTGGAGTTTCAGCTTTAACATCAGTCCTTCCAAAGAAATCCCAGGGTTGATCTCCTTCAGAATGGACTGGTTGGATCTCCTTGTAGTCCAAGGGACTCTCAAGAGTCTTCTCCAACACTACAGTTCGAAGGCATCAATTCTTTGGTGCTCAGCTTTCTTCACAGTCCAACTCTCATGACAACTGGAAAAACCATAGCCTTGACTAGACGGACCTTTGTTGGCAAAGTAATGTCTCTGCTTTTGAATATGTTATCTAGGTTGGTCTTAACTTTTCTTCCAAGGAGTAAGCGTCTTTTAATTCCATGGCTGCAGTCACCATCTGCAGTGATTTTGGAGCCCAGAATAATTAGTGCTGCCTAAAAACGAGCGATTGCTACTGTCTCAAATCCCCCCAGGCACATTCTCCTTATTGTCAAAGAAAAACGTCACCGACACATTAAGGACCAAAAGGAAGACTTATCTAAGATTCTTGTAATAGGGGTCAAGAATATTGCAGCAGGAGAGACTGAACTCAGCCCCAAAGGGAGCTGTAGGGGGAGGTGAAAGGAATTAAAATGCTGGGGTGAGAAAAAGTTCTGGAGGATACTGGGGTGATGTTGATATATGGAATTAGGGCATCTGTGTTTGTCAGTTGGTGCTTATTAAAGCTAGGCTCCCACCTTCACACAGAAACTGAGAAATAGGGGTGCTATCCTTGCTAATGGGCTTCTCAGGTGGCTCAGTGGTAAAGAACCCACCTGCCAATGCAGAAGACACAGGTTCAGTCTCTGAGTCTAGAAGATCTCCTGGAGGAGGACATGGCAATTCACTGCAGTATTCTTGTCTGGAGACTCCCATGGACAGACGAGCCTGGCAGCTACAGTCCACGGGGTCTCAGAGAGTTGGACACAACTGAAGCAACTTAGCATGCATGCATCCTTGTTAATGATTACATTTCAAAGAGATGGCTTTCAGGTTGTTGAAAAAGACGTTCCTGGTTATAAAACTGGCAAGAGGATGAAAGAGGATGTACTTCTCAAAGAGGCAGAGAAAAAATTAACAATTTCAAGTTTTCTAAAGTAAATGGTACAGAAAAGGAAGGTCCAGCGTCTAACATCAGGAAGAAGCCTGTCTAGAGTTGTTTTTCTTTTGTTGTTGTTGTTTGAGGGTCCTTTAATTTTTAAAATATTTTATTCATGTGTCTATTTGGCTGCACGGGGTCTTAGTCGTGGCATGCAGGATCCTCGATCTTTATTGTGGCACATGAATTTTTTAGTTCAGGCATGCGAACTCTTAGCGTGGTATGTGCGATATAGTTCCCTGACCAGGGATGGGATCTGGGTGCCCTGAATTGGAAGTGTAAAGTCTTAGCCACTGAACCACTAGGGAATAAAGTTTAATTATGCTGAGGGGAACTGTATATTCTCTTGATCACTTTCTACTGCACACTGGCACTATGGAAAAACCTTAATCTACAGGGGAATGGACAAAAAATTTATATTCAGGAGTACTGCAGGAAACTCACTACATCTGTGGTAGAGAAACAGGAAAAATAAAAGCTCTGGGAGAAGAGTAGGAATACATAACTACATCTGATAGAGGGGCAGCAGTGATTTTGAAGGCCACATTATCAAGACACGGGTTCAGAGAGCTTGTTTTAGGCTGAGATTTAATCAGTAGATCAGAGATGGTCCCCACTCCTATACTCCCACCACAATGCAAACAGGTGTCAAGGAAAATTGAGGTTTTAATACAGCTGGGAGTGTCATCCCAGTGAACAGCACACACACAAAATTCAAAGTCAAGCAGGGAGACTCAAAAGGCAGGCAGAGAATAAGTAGCAAAAAGGTGAACTCCTATCTCCATTAACACAAGTCCCCCAAAATGGCCTTCCAGAAAAAAAATACTGCTTCAAGTCTAAAAAAGTATTGTGTCCATTGTTTGATTAAAACATATTTGGCTTCAAAAAACACAAGGTATATCAAAGGCAAGGAAAAGCACAATATGAAGTGACAAAGCATTCATCAGCAACAGAATCAGACATAATACAAATGTTTGAAGTATCAGAGAAGGAATTTAAAATAACCAAGATTGATTTCTTAAAGGCTCTAACATAAGAAGATAGACAACATCTAAGATTAGAAAAGTATTTTCACCAGAGAAATGGAAAGTATAAGAATAAATCACATGGGAATATTAGAAATGAAACACAATCAAAACAACAAAAATATTTGTAGGAATGGAATCTCTGACAGGCTCATCAGTGGACTTGACACCGCTGATGAATTTGTGAGACTGAATGCAGGTCATCAGAAATTATATAACCTGAAATATTAAAAGAAAAATAAAGGGCAAAAAAGAGCAATACATTACAAATATACACTATCAAATATCTAACATGTGCATACTTGGAACATCAGAAGGGAAAGAGAGAAAGAGTCAGAAGAAATATCTGAAGAAAAAAATGGCAAATAATTTTGAAAAAAAATGTTTGACATGTTCTACATTATATGACCAAATATCTTAGAGAACACCAAAGAGGGAAAATACCAACAGAAACATAAATAAAAAAAATGCATGTCATATTCAATCAACTGATAACCAAAGTCAGGGAAAGTATTAAAGGCATATGAAACAAACAAACAAACAAAAAAAAACACTACCTAAAGATAAGCATAGGAATTGAAGCTGACTTCTTGTTTAAGAATCATGAAAGTAAGAAGATAAGAAAGTAACAACTTCAAAGTCTTCCAAAATGTCTACCAACATGATATATTTCAATCCATCTACACTAAAAAGTAGTATTTTAAATGAGTATGTTCTAAATATACTAGTTAAAGGAGATTTTCATATATAAAAATACAAGTCTCAGGTATACTTTGCCTATATGAAATATACTTTAAATACAAAGACACAGAGCCATTAACGGTAAATGGATAAAGATATACTTGGATTGATCAAAGAAATCTGGGGTGTCCCATATTACTTTCATGCAGCGAAGACTCAGAGCAAGTAATATTATCAGTGATAAGGTATACTGCATACTGATAAATGGGTCAGTCCTCCTAAATATGTAAATACCTAACAACAGAACTTCAAAATATATGAAGCAAAAAATAATAGACATAAAAGAGAAATAGGAAAATATATAATCATAGTTTGAAACATTAACACTCCTTTCTGAGAAATTGATAAGAGAAGTGACAAAATACCAATATGACTATTGATAAATTATTTAAGAATATCAACCAATATGACCAAATTTATATGGAAAAAATGCTGCACTCCAAAACAGCTGAAAATACATTTTTAAGTATTATATACGTTCAAATTCACCAAAATATATTCTGGGCAGTGAAAGCTAAACAAATATGAAATAATATAAATTATGTGAAGTAAGTTATAAGATATAATACAATGAAGCTATGAATCGATATAAAATACCTGGACAACTCCCACAAATTTGGATAGTTATGAATAAAATACAGCAAAATATAGGCTGAACCCTGATGCTAGGAAAGACTGAGGGAAGGAGGAGAAGTGGGCAACAGAGGATACACGGTTGGATGGCATCACAACTCAATGGACATGAGTTTGAGCAAACTCTGGGACATAATGAAAGACAAAGAAGCCTGGCATGCTGCAGTCCTTGGGATTGCAAAGAGTTGGACGTGACTTAGTGACTGAACAGCAACAACAATTACAACAAAGTGCATTTCATCCCAGGAATGAAAGGCTACTTCAACATTTGAAAACCAATCAATATATTTCGCCATTTTAACAGACTATGACTATAGCCATCTCAAGTGATATACGAAAAGCATTGTAAAGCCATTCTTGCTTTAAAAAAAAAAAAACTCTCAGAAAATAGCATATTAGAAACAAAATGAAACACCGTTAATCTAACAAAGGGCAAACAGACAAAATAAAACAAACAAAACCCCAAAATCCTAAATATACATCACACATATTAAACAAAATTAAACTCAAAATATATCATATACACACACACACACATACACACATATATATAAATATATGCAACTATCAGAAGAAAATAAATACAGAAATAATGAGTTTTAATAACTAGTGTTTCAATGATAAATGACTGAATCTAGAACTGGGACAGAGAAAATAAGGTAGGCTTGAAGCTATTAAAAAAATAAGGACAAGATGAAATAAATAAATAAATAAAACAATGAATATATAAATGAGAGCATGCTAAAAAGATGCTAAAAAAATCAACCTGAAAGATTTCCCAGTTAAAACTGAAACTATTTGAGCAAAAGTAAATATTCATGAGTTCATACTAATAGGAAAAAATTATTGAATAAGTGTACAGAGAGAAAGTATAATCTTTTCAATAGAAGAATTCCAAGTAATAAATACAGAAAGAATAAAGGCAATAGAAAGTTATCCTCAGAAATCCACTGTAATCCACTGTATCTAAAATACACAGATTAATTAATATTAATATTAAATTAGAATGCAAAACTTTTTAAAAGAGCAAGGATTTCATATAGCTTCAAATATCTCCTCCAGTATATTTATTTATTACCATGGTTGTTTTACCATGTTTACAAATTCTGTGATACTCTTCTTCCAGTAGACGGAATTAAATTCTCTTTTCTTTAACTATTGTTTGAATGTACTGACTCCCTTTATTATTCGTTACTAGAGTATGGAAAGGAAAGCAGTTTTACAGTAGAGAAACCTAGAAGTCACCACCTTAACCAAGAGATAGGAGGTTAACATCATTAGACTGCATTGCTATCGTGTATCATTGATACAAAGGCACTTTCTAAAAATCGTGACCCTGATCTACTTACGTGAAACCAGGCAAACCCAAAATGAGGGGCATCCTTCATAACTGACCAATACTTTTCAAAGGTGTCAGTGTAACAAAAACAAGGAAAGATTGAGAAAACAGTAAAAGTTTGAGGAGATTAAGGATCACGACTAAGTGCAACGTGGTCTCCTGTATAGAAGAATCATGGAAGAAATAAAAAAGGGCATCAGTAGGGGGAAAAAATGAATTTCAAGTATAGTCTGTAGTTTATAGTGTTATATAACCATTGGTTAATTTCTCAGTTTGATCCATGTACCAGGATTATACAGATGTAGTCATTAGGTGAAGCTAGGTGAAAGATTCTATAGGAACTCTTTTTACTATCATTATATCTTTTATCATTTTACTATCATTATTTTTTATCTTTTTACTATCATTACTAGTTTGTATAACTAAAATTATTTCAAAATGAAGAAATGGAATGACCCCTGTTTTTCTGACTCAATGTGTCAGTGCAACTCTATATTTAGCAACAGGAATGATCCCAAGAATCAGACTCTCATAGATAAGAAGGATGAATGTCTAAACCACAGTATGTATGTAACATTCAGCGACTTTAAGTTGGACCATTGCTTAAGTGTCTAAGTCAATGAGAAAGAGCTTGTAAAATTCACATCTGATTCATATTATACACACACATCACCAGAAAAAAGAAAAAAAAAAAGAGGTCCATGGAAAAATCAGTAAAGAATGTTTATGTCAGCCTTTCCATCATTGCCAAAATTGGGAAAGATGTCCAATAAATGCTGAATGGTTAAACAAATTGTGGTACATAAGGCAATGAAATACTATTAAAAAATATGAATGAACTACTTACACATACATGCATGAATCTCCAAAGTTTCCTGAGCAAGGAAAGAAGCCAAAGTCAAAGGACTGCACCCTATATAATTCAAATATATGATGAATTTTCTTAATGATGAGTAAAAATTACATTAGTAGCTTTTTGTTTGCCTTACTATACGTGACATTGAATTTCTTTTCATGTTATTATTTCATTTTGCATGAACAATCAATATGTATCTTTTCTGTATACATATCTTTTGCCCATTTTGAAATTTAGGTTTTAGGGTTGTTTTCGTCTTAATTTTATCATAATATGTAAATTCATTAGTAAATTCATACATAGCATCAATTTTTAATAATATAAAGCAGAATATTCTATGCTAAAATGTTATATAAAACTTTCATTAACATTTTAACATGATACATGGCACATTGCCTATCAGACATCATTGACAGGTTATTTCCCAATTAAACAATGAGAGATAGCTAAAAAATTTACCTATAACATACTACAATAAGTGCTCAGAGGGTGTAAGCAGAAGGTATTTGGTGACAGTGATGTGAAAGAAAATCTTTGTCAATCCTATGGTGGTCAGCAAACTTTTCTCCAAGGAACTGGGTCTCCCAATCTCACTCTATTTATTTAAGTAGTATGTCTCTAAAAAAAAAAATTCCTTTCCCAAGAAACATATAATTCAATTTTGGCAAGAGCCCCGCAGATTGTGAGTCAGATGGGACAGTGACTGAGTAAGAATATCTTTATTCTTTTATTGAAAAGTACCAGTGCATTCATTCCTGTAAACTATAGAGTCAATCCATATAGTTACTCTGCAACTGGTGTATTACTTATCACACGTGCTCTGTAAAACTCCATCCTTTGCCAAAAGGAACATTTTAATGTCAGTGAGATACTGAAGTAATTAAAATATAAACTCCATGCTGTTCCACCTATCTCCATTCAAACGGCAAGTTTATTTTACTGAAGCCCAACTGCTGAGCATCAAAATTGCCTATATCTTGATCAGTCATTTAAAATGATAGGTTTTGCTTTGTTACTAGCACCAAATAAATTTGACCAACATATATGTAACCTGGTAAATTATAATTGCTTGCAGTTACATGTTTCATTTCTGTTAACAATCTTTTGATTATCAGTATGCAATTCAAAACAGTATGTCAAACTTTGCATAACACTTCTCATCACAAATTTAGTATTTCTAACATTTCATTCCCTTAACTTATGGTTTAGTACCAGTTATTAGAAAATCTTTCAAAGGGACAGCATAGTCACATGAATCATTATTTACTATTCAGGAATAATATTGCATTTCTCAAAACATCACAAGATAATAACTAGTGATCAAACACAGGTCTCCCGCATGGCAGGCAGATTCTTTACCTTCTGAGCCACAAGGGAAGCTCAGGATAAAGAATACCTATTTATATTTTTTAAGATGTGATCAAATATTTGTATGTATTGACCTAAATAAAGGAGGTTAAACTGAAGCAAGTTCAAATGACCAGAAATGGAGTTATTTGGAAATAGCAGAGGAATTGCAATTTGGGACACATAAAAGCTTGCCTGGTGGCTCAGAAGGTAAAGAATCTGCCTGCAGTGCAGGAGACTCAAGTTTGACCCCTGGGTTGGGAAGACCCCCTGGAGAAGGGAATGACTATCCACTCCAGTATTTTTGCCTGGAGAGAACCCTATGGACAGAAGAGTCCATGGGGTCACAAACAGTTGGACACAGCTGAGTGTGCCAAGCTACAGATGAGTCCTTTGGGTCAGGTTCTATTTATGGGCAAGAGTGCAAATGGGCAAAGCCTAGCCTGAGTTGAAGCAGTAAGTTAATTGGTTTGAGAACTGAGAGAGTTCTTGGCAGATGTTCATTGGTCAGGAGTTAAGTCTTATTCTTCAATAAATGGGGCATATACAGGAAACCAGTTTCTCGGTTCTTAAGTTCTATTCTTCTGAGAGAACACAAGTGAGAAATTCTATTTCAATATCCTCTAGTTTTAGATTGAAATCTTTTTATACATGTTAAAATGTAGAAGCAAATATTAAAAATGATGTGATAAACATGATACACTGAGATATATCATATTTTTCAAATCATTTTATTTCATGATTTAATGTTTTCCATACTATATATATTCTAAAAGATATAAAAATGAAAGACAAATACTTAGTATTGTTCAACTAATCATTATTAACCTTTTTAAGAAAAGCTTCTGAAAATTAATTATATTTTGGAGAACCTGGAAACATACAAACATTTTCCCCTCTAAGCATGCTAATATTTTATTTATTGTTATTGTAGTCTCAGAATTCATGTTGTCCTGATAAGGCTGGCATAGATTGACTCAAAATAAATATCAACTTGCTATTAATTGCCACTTAACAGTTAACTTTCATCACTCTATAGTACAATTCATGAAATCTAAGTGTGTAAAATTATGAATTGTTTTTTTAAATATCTAGAATATTTCCTGCCTTTTAAAGTATTTATCATTTGATGTTTGTAATAGTAATTCCACCAGTGTATTAATACAGCATGACACAAAGCCAGCAATAAGTCATTTAGAATAATAAAAACCAGAATAAGAAAAACTACTTGTATTTAAAGGATGATTTTTAAGTTCGAGTACTTTTATATTATTTTATTTGATCCTTATAAAAAACCAGGTATGCTTGGGAAAGCAATCAATTCAAAGCTTATTTTACACATGAAAAAATCTGGGATCATCTGTAGATTCTTCAGTTACATGTACCAAATTGCAATATTTGTTATTCCCAAATAATTTAAGCATGCCTCAATTTGCCTCTTTATTTAAGTTGACACATACTACACTACTTTGCTCTTTTTTTAGCTTATTCTATCAATCTTGTATCTGTTTGGGCTCATATATAAGTGATTCATGCATAACTTTTTATGAATAAAATATGAATACATATATATGGTGGAAAAGGCAATGGCAACCTACTCCAGTACTCTTGCCTGGAAAGTCCCATGAACAGAGGAGCCTGGTAGGCTGCAGTCCATGGGGTCGCTAAGGGTCGTACACAACTGAGCAACTTCACTTTCACTTTTCACTTTCCTGCACTGGAGAAGGAAATGGCAACCCCCTCCAGTGTTCTTGCCTGGAGAATTCCAGGGACGGGGGAGCCTGGTGGGCTGCCATCTATGGGGTCACACAGAGTCGGACACGACTGAAGCAACTTAGCAGCAGCAGCAGACACTCAGACTTCACATTCCAGGATGTCTGGCTCTAGGTGAGTGATCACACCGTCATGATTATCTGGGTCATAAAGATCTTTTTTGTACAGTTCTTCTGTGTATTCTTGCCACCTCTTCTTAATATCTTCTGCTTCTGTTAGGTCCATACCATTTCTGTCCTTTATTGAGCCCATCTTTGCATGAAAAGTTCCCTTGGTATCTCTAATTTTCTTGAAGAGATATCTAGTCTTTTCCATTCTATTGTTTTCCTCTATTTCTTTGCACTGATCCCTGAGGAAGGCTTTCTTATCTCTCCTTGCTATTCTTTGGAACTCTGCATTCAAATGGGTATAACTTTCCTTTTCTCCTCTGCTTTTCACTCCCCTTCTTTTCACAGCTATTTGTAAGGCCTCCTCAGACAGTCATTTTGCTTTTTTGCATTTCTTTTTCTCCACATATTCAAATACATTTATTAACATTTTGAAAAATTTGAGCTCCAGTAGTAATATGTGTGCTTCTTTTTCTTGGGGATGGTCTTAATTCCTGTCTCCTGTACAATGTCACTAATCTCCATCCATAGTTCATCAGACATTCTGTCTATCAGATCTAGTCCCTTAAATCTAGGGTGGAAACAGTGGCTGACTTATTTTTCTGGGCTCCAAAATCACTGCAGATGGTGATTGCAGTCATGAAATTAAAAGATGCTTACTCCTTGGAAGGAACGTTATGACCAACCTAGATAGCATATTCAAAAGCAGAGACATTACTTTGCCAACAAAGGTCTGTCTACTCAAGGCTATGGTTTTTCCAGTGGTCATGTATGGATGTGAAAGTTGGACTTTGAAGAAAGCTGAGCGCCGAAGAATTGATGCTTTTGAACTGTGGTGTTGGAGAAGACTCTTGAGAGTCCCTTGGACTGCAAGGAGATCCAACTAGTCCATTCTAAAGGAGATCAGTTCTGGGTGTTCATTGGAAGGACTGATGTTGAAGCTGAAACTCCAAAACTTTGGCTACCTGATGCGAAGTGCTGACTCATTGGAAAAGACCCTGATGCTGGGAAAGACTGAGGGCAGGAGGAGAAGGGGATGACAGAGGATGAGATGGCTGGATGGCATCACCGACTGGATGGACATGGGTTTGGGTGGACTCCAGGAATTGGTGATGGACATGGAGACCCGACGTGCTGTGGTTCATGGGGTCACAAAGAGTCAGACACAACTGAGTGACTGAGCTGAACTGAGACACTCAGACATAGAGTATGAACTCATGGACACAGCAGGGGAAGGAAAGGGTGGGAAGAATTGAGAGAGGAGCATCAACATATATACACTATCATGTGTAAAAGATATCTAGTGGGAAGCTGCTAGATAACACAGGGAGCTCAGCCCTGGGCTCTGTGATGACCTAGAAGGGTGAGATAGGGGGTCGGGATGGGGAGGTTCAAGAAGGAGGGGATATATGTAGACTTATGGCTGATTATTGTTGTATGGCAGAAACCAGCACAATATTGTAAAGCAATTATCATCCAATTAAAAATAAATTTTTAAAAAAACTATTACCTTTTATTTTATACCAGGAACTAACTGTTCTTAGAAGTTTAACAATCTCATCTGATCTTCACAAGAAACGAATGATATTTGTGTTATTATTTTATCCAGTAAGGGTGAGGAAACATACTAAGAAATGTTATGTAAATGCTCAAAGTGTCATAGATAGAACACTGTGAGGATTGGCTCTTTATTTAATGATTTACTTCCATCTGAAAGTTTCAGAAAAGTACACACACAGAGAAAAAAAAATTAAAAAATATTGTATCAGTTCAGTTCAGTTCAGTTCAGTTTAGTCTCTCAGTCATGTCCGACTCTTTGCAACCCCATGAATTGCAGCACGCCAGGCCTCCCTGTCCATCACCAACTCCCGGAGTTTACTCAAACTCACGTCCATTGAGTTGGTGATGTCATCCAGCCATCTCATCCTCTGTCATCCCCTTCTCCTCCTGCCCCCAATCCCTCCCAGCATCAGAGTCTTTTCCAATAAGTCAACTCTTTGCATGAAGTGGCCAAAGTACTAGAGTTTCAGCTTCAGCATCATTCCCTCCAAAGAAATCCCAGGGCTGATCTATAGAAAGAAGTAAAATTCTTCTTCTCTTGAGATAATTATGTGGTTGACCTGGGGCAAACGCTGTATGATTCTTTTGCAGATGTAAACAGACCTTGATCTTGATTTGTATCTCTGTCTCATTGTCATTAAACACCTCTCTTTCTCTCTCTCTCACTGTCTCATACAAAAATGGAATCGTAACTGTACACATTAGCTCCAGTGTTAGACACATTATATCAAAGTGTTACAAGAAACAGCAAAGGAGCCAGACTGCTGTCAGCACCTCTGCCAAAAGAGTAAGCTACATTCACAGTGATGCAGTATGCCCATCTTTAAACTGCAGGTAAAGACTGAAATCCTCAGGATGCTCTATGTACTTAAGTTCACATGTGTAAATTGCTATAACAATGCCTAGCACATTGAAAAATTATTTTTCTATTTTTTCTCTTCATAAGCTCTCATAGTCTTCCAAATTAGACCACATGTGAAAGTGAATGTGTTAATGGCTCAGTCATGTCCTACTCTTTGTGACTTCATGGACTGTAGCCTTCTAGGCTCTTCTGTCCATGGAATTTCCCAGGCAAGAATAATGTAATGGGTAGCAATTACATTCTCCTGAGGTTAGAATATATAGCTGTACCTTGTTTTTTTTATGATTGCAGTGTATCCAAGAATAGGGAATTGCCATATTTAATATACCCTCAGCATCTGTCTGCAATGCAGGAAATCCAGGTTCAATCCCTGTATTGGGAAGATACCCTGGAGAAGGAAACGGCAGCCCACTCTAGTACTCTTGCCTGGAAAGTCCCATGGGCAAAGGAGCCTGGTAGGCTATGGTCCATGGGGTCACAAAGAGTTGGACCCAACTAAGCAACTTCACTTTCACTTTCTTTCCTCCAATTAAATGAAGCTTTCCAACATTTTGCTTTTGCAAACACTTTTGCAAAGTGTTATGAATGCAGTTCTAAAATGTTTCAGTATACTGTTATTAAATTTTGCAGACTGGATTTCATAGAAGAGGTCATGTCCAACTCTTGACCAAATGAGCTATAGCCTGCCAGACTTCTTTGTCCATGGGATTTCCCAGGCAAGAATACAGCAGTGGGTTGCCTGTTTCCTTCAACAACCAAGATCAGTTCTACCAATTTGCACAACATTCAGCATTGATGAGTGCAAGTTTTTCAATTTTGGGGTTTAATATGAATGGCTTTTTTTGACTTTGTATAAGTATCCATGTTTATTATTTAAAATTCAAGCAGTATGAAGAAGAAAAAAGCAAACTACCTCAAATTCCCTCAATCAGAAACATTTAGTGATAATACACCGCAAATGGTGCTTTAGACATTCCTCACCTTATATGTAAAGACCAAGTAATAGAGGGATAAACTGTAGATAAAGATGCAAATACAAACTCTTTAAAACAGGTTATTATTACATGCTCTGTGTGTGTGTGTGTGTGTGTGTGTGTGTTCAGTCGCTTCAGTCCTGTCTGACTCTGCGACCCTATAGACTGTAGCACACCAGGCTCCTTTGTCCATAGGATTCTCCAGGAAAGAACTCAGGAGTGGGTTGCCATGCTCTCCTCCAAGGATTTCCCTGACCCAGGGATCAAACTTGTATCTCCTACATTGTAGGAGGATTCTTTACTGCTGAGTCAACAGGGAAACCTATTACATTCAATATTTAATTTAAAGCTATTAAATTTTACCTACATTAAATAATAAAAAAGTAAAACTGAGTAATATTATGAGCTTCTAAGAAATGGTTCTCTGTCACAAGTGATATTACTTCCAGCAGTACACACTTTTTTTTTTTTCAGGTTTCCTAGCATATGCAACCTTACTATGTCTGGAATATTTCTTAAGAGCCTTAATGGGAACAGGATACTTTTTCTTATATAAAACATAAACATTCTGTATTCAGTGCAGTTCAGTTCAGTCGCTCAGTCATGTCCAACTCTTTGTGACCCCATGAATCGCAGCACGCCAGGCCTCCCTGTCCATCACCAACTCCTGGAGTTCACTCAGACTCATGTTCATCAAGTCCGTGATGCCATCCAGCCATCTTATCCTCTGTCGTCCCCTTCTTCTCCTGCCCCCAATCCCTCCCAGCACCAGAGACTTTTCTATTGAGTCAACTTTTTGCATGAGGTGGCCAAAGTATTGGAGTTTCAGCTTTAGCATCAGTTCTTCCAAAGAACACCCAGGGCTGATATCCTTTAGAATGGACTGGTTGGATCTCCTTGCAGTCCAAGGGACTCTCAAGAGTCTTCTCCAACACCACAGTTCAAAAGCATCAATTCTTCGGTTCTCAGCCTTCACAGTCCAACTCACATCCATACATGACCATTGGAAAAACCATAGCCTTGACTAGACGAACCTTTGTTGGCAAAGTAATGTTTCTGCTTTTGAATATGCTATCTAAGTTGGTCACAACTTTCCTTCCAAGGAGTAAGCGTCTTTTAATTTCATGGCTGCAGTCACCATCTGTAGTGATTTTGGAGCCCAGAAAAATAAAGTCTGACACTGTTTCCACTGTTTCCCTATCTATTTCCCATGAAGTGGTAGGACCGGATGCCATGATCTTCATTTTCTGAATGTTGAGCTTTAAGCCAAGTTATTCACTCTCCTCTTTCACTTTCATCAAGAGGCTTTTGAGTTCCTCTCACTTTCTGCCATAACGGTGGTGTCATCTGCATATCTGAGGTTATTGATATTTCTCCCGGCAATCTTGATTCAAGCTTGTGTTTTTTCCAGTCCAGCGTTTCTCATGATGTACTCTGCATATAAGTTAAATAAGCAGGGTGACAATATACAGCCTTGACGAACTCCTTTTCCTATTTGGAACCAGTCTGCTGTTCCATGTCCAGTTCTAACTGTTGCTTCCCGACCTGCATACAAATTTCTCAAGAGGCAGGTCAGGTGGTCTGGTATTCCCATCTCTTGAAGAATTTTCCAGTTTATTGTGATCCACACAGTCAAAAGCTTTGGCATAGTCAATAAAGCAGAAATAGATGCTTTTCTGGAACTCTTTTGCTTTTTCCATGATCCGGTGGATGTTGGCAATTTGATCTCTGGTTCCTCTGCCTTTTCTAAAGCCAGCTTGAACATCAGGAAGTTCATGGTTCACATATTGCTGAAGCCTGGCGTGGAGAATTTTGAGCATTACTTTACTAGCATGTGAGATGAGTGCAATTGTGCGGTAGTTTGAGTATTCTTTGGCATTGCCCTTCTTTGGGATTGGAATGAAAACTGACCTTTTCCAGTCCTGTCGCCACTGCTGAGGTTTCCAAATTTGCTGGCATATTGAGTACAGCACTTTCACAGCATCATCTTTCAGGATTTGAAAGAGCTCAACTGGAATTCCATCACCTTCACTAGCTTTGTTCATAGTGATGCTTTCTAAGACCCACTTGACTTCACATTCCAGGATGTCTGGCTCTAGGTCAGTGATCACACCATCATGATTATCTGGGTCGTGAAGATCTTTTCTGTACAGTTCTTAACATTCTGTATTTATTTATTAAATAAAGAGCTATAAAGACAAAGTGAAAGTGAAAATTGCTCAATTGTGTCTGACTCTTTGTGACCCCATGGACTATACAGTCCATGTAATTCTCCAGGCCAGAATACTGGAGTGGGTAGCCTTTCCCTTCTCCAGGGCATCTTCCCAACCAGGGATCGAACCCAGGTCTTCTGCATTGCAGGTGGATTCTTTACCACCTGAACCACAAGGGAATCCCATACAGACAAAAGGAGGAATCAAAGAGAATCTAATCTGATCATAATGTCAACACCAGGGATACCTTGGGTGACCAGTTTTCTAGATACCAACCTGAGGCACAGTCATACTTCACCTTGTCCAAAGACACATTGATATAGTATAACATAAACCATTTTATGTGTGTGTAATGATATTAACGTAAAATATGAAAATGCATTTTTTGGAAATTATATATTATTCTCTATGTTCTTCTCAGTGATAAAAATGAATACTAGTATAAGAAACAATAAGCATGAGCAAAAGTCATTTTACTAAATGCAAGAAAACAAATACAAATAATAGGTAAACAAATAAATAAATACAAATCTGAAATAGAAAATTTCAATAAGTGCAATCTAAACTCTAGTGATAGCAGAAAGATCAGTGTTTGCTTTAAGCTGGGTACAGAGATAATGATGCAATCCAGTAACACATGGGGAAGTTTTGGGGGTTGATGGAAATGCTCTGCATTTTGCTTGTAGCAGTGGTGTGTTAGTGCATGTATCTGGCAAATGACACTGACCTTAATGATTATCAGACCTTAATAATAATCAGACCTTAAATGATTGTAACATATTGTACCTAAATTATTCACTCATAAAACTGATCAAGTGCATATAAAGATATGGGAGATCTGCTTCTGGTCTGCCAAAGAATGCTCTTGTAGGAAAAACAATAATAACACTGGTAAGAAGTGTTTTTAAAAAGTACAAAGATCTGAAGGCGTTAGAAAGGGAAATGAAGCAGGCAAATTTTCCATTGACAAGGGATTCCCATTTCGTCTGTCTTTCAGTGAGAGAGTAGGCAACAATCATTGCTGTTTACTCTGGTGAAAACATTGATAGAAAATCTGAAATATTTCTAGTTCAAAGAATCATGGGATGACATCTGTGACTATAATGCTGCTGCTGCTGCTGCTAAGTCGCTTCAGTCGTGTCCGACTCTGTGCGACCCATAGACGGCAGCCCACCAGGCTTCCCGTCCCTGGGATTCTCCAGGCAAGAACACTGGAGTGGGTTGCCATTTCCTTCTCCAATGCATGAAAGTGAGAAGTGGAAGTGAAGTCTCTCAGTCGTGCCCGACTCTTAACGACCCCATGGACTGCAGCCCACCAAGCTCCTCCGTCCATGGGATTTTCTAGGCAAAAGTACTGGAATGGGGTGCCATTGCCCTCTCCAGTGACTATCATAGTCACTAATAAATGGAAAAATAATAATAGATATTATTTACATAATATTCCAATTTATACAATATTAATTATATAATATTATTATTTATCAAATAATAGTAGAATGACAAATATTGAGAACATCAAATCTTTGTCTAAACTCTGCCCAAATGTCTGAGTATCTGGCTAAATTTTGAAACATGTATTCACTTAGGTGGTAAGAAGCAAATACATCAAAATGACAAGTGTGAATATAGGGAAAGAAGTTGGTAAAATTAATGAAGCATTAAGATAGTATTTAAAAGCTCTGTGTAGGCTAGTTGAGAGCAAAACAGTGCCTTAAGGAAGTGGAAGGTGATGCATGCATGACACTTCTGATCAGTATGTCCCTTTACTGCTTTCAGTTTCATTACGATAACCTCAAAGGCCAGGATTCCAGACAGTGCAGCCACCAGGAAGGTGGGACACCTGGACCCCATCTTCACCTGACACCCAAGGTAACAAGAAAATGACCAGCGCTGAATAAACCTTACAGTGAGAGGCACACACACACCAGCAACCACAAAACTTATTTGCTGTAGGTATATTTCTGACTGGGTCAGTCAAAGGTCCATGAAACTAGCCCTGACTGAATCCAACACTTATAACTCAGTGCATCTTACAAAGCTTCTCTTATGTAATGCAGGCTGCACAGAGATCAATATTAAGTTGTTTTTTATCCACAACCTTTATTTTCATAATCAAAGTGTAGTGACAGGACTGGAAGGAGATGTGGGAACAATTTAAAATCGGGCTTATGGTATGTCCTTGGATTCAATACTACTCTTTCTAGTCTCCTCCTTCAACATTCATCACAGTCTGTCTTAAGTGTACTTTTCCAGAAATGGTGACTGCATCCATCTGAAGAGCTTTTGCGATTCATGGGGTCACAAAGAGTCGGACATGACTGAGCGACTGAACTGAACTGAAGAGCTTTTATTTTTCTGTTCAATCACAATACAACCAAATTTAAAAATATATATATATATATACACATATATATATGCTCAGATTGAACTGAACAACTCAATTTTAAGACAGAAAGTGACAGAAGGAAGGACAGAATAGTAAAAGATTATTGTCATGGTGATTTGAAAGTCAGAAGTCCTTTAAGTTATAACCTAGATTTGTGAGTTAAAGCATTTAAATGAACTATACAGTGGTCTCATGAATAAATGCAATGTATAGTTTTATGCCGAATGGAAAATTAAATGTTGGGCTTTTCTTTTTGCTATAAGTGACATGTAATGATGCACTAGTACATGAAAAAGGTAAAAATTCAAACAAAAATAAGGAAGCGATTTTTCCTTCCTTCCTTATAAGGAGCTTTCAAATATTTGAAACTTTGAACATATCTGAAAAATATTTAAGAAGATGAAAAGAGAAACTATGTAGTAGATCATTTTTATCATAAACTAAGATAAAAATCTACTTTCATTTCCATTGTGAGAAGTGCAGGAAGGAAAATGAAACATAGAATTTAACTATGTACCCAGACTCCTAAGAAGGTTTGGGGATGGAAAAGAACCATAAGGAAATTTGAACTCTCTTTTTCAGCATATGTATGTACTGGTAAGAGTTATGGTTAAAGCAGTTCTGAGACTACTGTAGATGTGCTAAGAAACAACAACAAAAGAATCCTTATCTATTGCTGGAAGCCAGGATATTCACTGTAAATAAAGGAAAATAACTTTCTGACAGTAACACTCTCATGAAGTCCTCTGCTACATATTTTTATTAAGATTTTTCTATGTGCCAAGAGAACAAGATGGGAAGAGGTAATTATATGTGACTTTCATCACTAGGTTATAAAAGATAAGTGGCTTCTATATAATCTCTATCTCTTTCTTCAATCACACATTCTGAAAGAAACCGGTTACCATGTCATGAATAGACTAATGAGGTGAGGAACTGAAGCCTCCAATTAATAAAATGCTAAAGTATCTAGTCCCTTCAGTTTATACATGTGACTAATCGTTTATGTCTTTTCCATTAATGTTTTCATAGATCTGCATTCAATGCCACTGTTTCCTTAATAATAATAATACAATAGTTACCCTTATTCTTTAAAATAAAGTAACATATCTTCCCCAGTATATTATTACACTCTGCAGTTTCTAATGCTACTATGCTACCTTTGTCAACAGAAGCACTGATAGTCTTTAATTTTAAAGTAGAATTTAATTTAAAAATAGTACCTATTTAAGATAGATGATTTTTGAGTGTGTGTGCCTGTGTTTGTGAGTATAAAGTGTAGATAATATTCTCAACTGTAAAAAATAGAAGCAATTTCTTGTCATAGATATTTCATCTTTATGTGAAACTGTTTACACGCCAAGGTAAAGAAGAAAATAAAAACAAGAGGAATACTTTAGTTAATGTCAAAACTGTGTAAATTACTCATTTACAACACATCTAAATTTTACCACAACCAAAAATATCCTAGATTACCTTAGAAGAAGATAAGAGCTAGTTAAGCATTTAATGAAGATAAAAATAGGATTGACCTACAAAATTAGTGAGATGATGATGGAGATAAGAAGTTATAGTTGCTGCTTTAATTAGCTTTTCAAATACTCAGATGACACAGATCTATTAAAGCAGGTATCACAAAGTCCCAGTATCATTTACCCTAGCTTTATGAGTTTCATGACTGAGCTAAACCCAAATTTTACTCTCTTTGCTATTTGTCACTTTCATTTTTAATTTGCAAGCTCTAAGAGATAATATGTGCAATATTAAATTATATGTTTTCCTTTTTAATGCAGAAATCTGAAATAAATTTAACAGTCCCCACCCCAAATTAAATACGCTCATTAACATCTGTGAATCTACATGATCTTTGATAATTTTGCATATTTTTGTTCAAAATGAAAATGGCAGTTGGGTAACATGTTAAGTGTAACACATATTTTCAATTAAGGATACCATGTGGGTATGGCCGATTTCCTTCTTCCCTTCATTTCACATAGTCAATCAAGTACGTATCTGACAGGTTTAAGCTTTAGAGTGGCTTTTCTTGTCCCCATTATTAGCACTATCCCTCTGGTTATTGTTCCTTATCTGAATAACTTTTACACTGTCTTCCTGCCTCGATCCTGCATTCCTATTCATACATTTTCTACAAAAACTAGTTTCACATCTCCACTCCATTATGTACTATTATGTCATCTAGAGTAACTACTTTCTGCTTCAGTATCTTCACTTACAAAATAGCCAAAATGATAGCATCTGACTCTCGGTAGTGCTTAGAGCTCAGAACACGATTTGGCCCATTGTAAGTGATTATTAGCACTGCTGTATTTTGACTTTAATTAGAAACCCAGGCATGTCACTGTTTTTAAATCCTTCAGAACTTCCTCTTGGACTTCAGGGTAAAGTCAACATTATTTAATGTAATACAGAAAGTTTTCCACGTTCTGGTCAACCTTATCATTTCATAGTCCTAGGTCTGATATTAAATCTTTATTCTTTAATCTAAATCTTTATTTCTGAAAACACTGTATTTGCTTAGGTTTTCCTCTACACACAGGCTTTCCTTGATGCCTAGATCAAAAGATCATCACAAATTGTCTAAAGTAATTATGTTATACCTCTACGATTCAGCTCACGTTGTATTCCTCTATAACTTTCCTGAAAGTCCTCTTTTTATCTGCTATTTCATGTGTTCCCACAATAATCTGACCATGGGTAAGGTTTTGTACTTGTGTCAAATAATCTCCCCAGTTCCCTTCCAGATGCATGTTCCAGCCTGCTCTACTTACTGAGAGGCTGATCTTTGTAAAACCAACTTCCATTTGGCTGTAGGTATGAGGCAGGAACCGAGAAGGCAATGGCACCCCACTCCAGTACTCTTGTCTGGAAAATCCCATGGATGGACGAGCCTGGTAGGCTGCAGTCCATGGGGTCGCTAAGAGTCGGATGTGACTGAGCGACTTCACTTTGACTTTTCACTTTCATGCATTGGAGAAGGAAATGGCAACCCACTCCAGTGTTCTTGCCTGGAGAATCCCAGGGACGGGGGACCCTGGTGGGCTGCCGTCCATGGGGTTGCACAGAGTCAGACACAACTGAAGTGACTTAGCAGCAGCAGCAGCAGCAGCATGAGGCAGGAAAGAAAATGAGACTGTACCATTAGTTCCCTTTACTCCTTTCTTGCAGAGATATCTTGTGATGGATGCTTCCAAGAATACATTCTCTTTTTCTTCACATCCCAGTAACTTTTGTACTTGTATTTTCAGGTCTGGGAGTATTGATGATGCAAAATATTTTAATCCTGGTCTACTATACTATCACTAATGATTCCTTTCACCTTAATTTCATCATTATAAATGATTACTTTCTTAAATTTTTTTTTTTTCTAATTTCCAAGTTTGAGAGTGCCAAGTATTTCTTTCTAGGTACTTGACAATACATAAAACACAGTGTGCATAAGTCAAAATAGATTTGGTTTCTACTCTAACAAAGGCTCTATGTCTATTTCTATGTTTCTATTATATTCAAGCCAGGGAAAAGAAAATCTGGCAAATCACATAGAAACTATTAAAGCTTCTGCTCAGAAGTGACATATAGATCTCTGCTTAATAATTTAACAGCCAAATCAAGGCCCTCGTGATATGCACGTTCAAGGAAGGAAGTACAAGAAGTGGGAATTATATTTTATAATATAATGACTTTTCAAAATCTCTCAGATAAAACTGGTAAGCATTTTTAAGGGAAAGGTCTTACTTCCTTTCAACTTCATATCCACATGATGTAGCACTGTATTTAACCAGTAACAGAAATTTAAGTAAATGTCTATTGAATAATAAAATTGCTTTGCTCTATACAAGAAAACACATAGAAATTAATAAAATAAATAATCTGAATTACAGTTATTTCTGAACAGATTTATTAAATTTAGATTTAATTGAATATAACAATCAGATTCAGAAAGTTTATCCTGCTATTTTCATAATATAAATGAGCCAAAATACCTCCATAAAATCCTATGATTTGGAGTAAAAAAACATTCTCCAGAGATTTTGATGTTCAGTGAGACAGACACTGGGTTTGTGATTAGGACATCTGGGTTTTAAGGTCAGTTCAAAATAACCACTACGTGGCTTTGGACAAGTGTTCACATTCAAATGTTTCACTTGTCTCACTTGAAAATTTGTTGTTGTTGAAAATTGTAGATTTTTTAAAATTTAAAAGCACTTTCAGATTTATTTTGAATTTTAATGTAGCATAATTATCTTAATGAAACCTGATAGGAGTTAGCAACTTGGAACGCTATCATTTTTATGATCAAAATGATGACACTGTTTGACTTTGAAGCTCATGCTTTAGATGAGGTATGGACATAATAAAGGAGTCCATATTGCAATACATCTCAGTCTGTACTGAATGGGACAGCATCTCTTGCCTTCCAGCATGCTTTGGCATGGATGAGAAAAGATGTACACTCTAAAGACTGGTTTTAAAAATAAAAGATTGAAGAACTCTTTTCAAAATTGGTTTGAAGATGAACCTATTTATATATATATATTGCTGCTGCTTCTAAGTCACTTCAGTCATGTCCAACTCTGTGCGACCCCATAGACGGCAGCCCACCAGGCTCCCCTGTCCCTGGGATTCTCCAGGCAAGAACACTGGAGTGGGTTGCCATTTCCTTATCCAATGCATGAAAGTGAAAAGTGAAAGTGAAGTCGCTCAGTCGTGTCCCTGACCCTCAGCGACTGCATGGACTGCAGCCTTCCAGGCTCCTCTGTCCATGGGATTTTCCAGGCAAGAGTACTGGAGCGGGGTGCCATTGCCTTCTTCGATATATATAAATGCAAATATTTCCACTGGGCTATGTATCATGGCTGAAAAAATAGGCTCTGAGTTTGTCTAACCCTATAATCTATACTATATTCATCATTCTTAGAGCCATCAGATCTATGCAGTTCTTGTAAGCATATACAGGATACATTCAAGAGCACTTCGGTTTTATTTTAAGTGTTCCACCATGACTTACCAAGTGAAGATTATTCTTAGGACAGATGCTCAGTTAACTGTGATTTTCTTTAGATTTTTAAACTAAACTTTTGATTATAATAAAATGGTTTGCTCAACTTTGAAGGGACTGAAGTATAAATATTGAAAGTACAGCTTATGCCAGGATTGAAATTTTATGTTGCTTTTCAGAGACTTAAATGGAATTATTGCCATAGATTTTAAAGAGAAGAGCCTAAAATGTTAAAAAAAATACACATATATATATACACACACACATACACACACACTATATATATATATTTTGAGTGAATAAACTAAAAACTCACAATGATCATTTTTAAATAAATGCTTTTATAGACATTAAAAAATAACAAAAACTAGCCATATCATGCCACATCTTTTTTATCCTAAGTACATCCATAAAACAAAACAAATGTGATAGATTATGAAAAGAATTCAAGCAAATTACAAGAATGACATGAAAGTTGTATCAAAATATCAAATTTGACCTCTTAATGAAAACAAAAGATCATTTTGAACAGTTTTTCTAAGAACTTGACATTTGTACTGCTCATTGTTAAGTGTCTAGCAATATAACTTGTTTTGCATTAATCTTGAATCTTGCAACTATGCTGAGCATGTTAATGAGTTCTAATACACATTTGTCTATTACTTTGGTTTTTCTATATAGAAGATATTTCCTTTTGAGAATAGAGATATTTGCATTTTTTCCTATTCTATCTATATATCTGTTTATTTTTGTTGTCTAATTACCCTAGGTAGAACTTTCAGTAAAATATTGAGTAGAAGTGGCAAATGCCAACATCTTTCACTTGTTTCTGGTATTTAGAGGGACACAGCTAGCCTTTTAAAACTTTATGTAATCTTAGTATGAGTATTTCAGATGTAGTTTTTATCAAGTTGAAGAAATCTCTTTCTATTCCTGGTTGAAGCTTTTTTATTATAAAACGATGTTGGCATTTGATATTTTTTTCTGTCTATATAGATAATCATGGGGCGTTTGTCCTTTATTACATATATGACGGTACATTGATTGAGCATTACATTTTGAACCAATCTCACATTACTGGTCTTGCTCAGTAAGAGTTTGAAGCCTTCTAGGGTACATGGCATGTGAGCAACTGTATATATATGTGCAGCCTTCTAGATTGCTATGAATATGTTGGAGCTTTACAAATCTCCTTATGGATATTTCATTTGCCAGTTTCTGAAGTTGTTTTTGTCAGTCTCTTTTTAGACCTACTTGTTTTGCTATGTTTGACAGCTGAAATGTTAAACAATTGCCCTTGATAATTTTTGACAAATGCCCTGTGGGCAATCCTGTTTGCAAACAGTGAGTCTGTCAAAGACAATCCCTGGGAATGGAGCTTGCAACTGTGGTTGACACAGGTTAAATAGTGCTAGTTCTCTGGGGATGAAGATTTGGGGTAGCTCCCAGCTTGTTTTCCCTCCTCCGATGGCTGCTATACTACTTGCTTTGACAGCAACTATAGCTGCTTCTCTGGTGGCTCTGTGGGTAAAGAATCTGCCTGCAATGTGTGAGAACCGAGTTCGATCACTGGGTTGGAAAGATCCCTGGAGAAGTTCATGGCAACCCACTCCAGTATTCTCACCTGGATAATTCCACAGACAGAAGAGACTGGTGGGCTACAGTCTAGGAAGTTGAAAAGAATCTGACATGACTGAATGACTAAACTCAGCACATAATTGCAAGACTGTTGGTTTTAGAGGGCTGGGATTAGGAAAGGTTAATACAAAATAAAAGTCACACTTCTTACTAAATTTAGCACTTTTTCTTTAATAATTAGAGTATTAAAAGCTTTTTGTTACTTCTCAGTTCACTTCAGTTCAGTTCAGTCAATCAGTTGTGTCCAACTCTTCGCAACCACATGGATGGCAGCACACCAGGCTTCCCTGCCCATCACCAACTCCCGGAGCTTGCTCAAACTCATGTCCATTGAGTTGGTGATGCCATCCAACCATCTCATCCTCTGTTGTCCCTTTCTCCTCCTGCCTTCAATTGTTCCCCTCATCAGGGTCTTTTCAAATGAGTCAGCTCTTCGCATCAGGTGACCAAAGTATTGGAGTTTCAGCTTCAACATCAGTCCTTCCAGTGAATATTCAGGACTGAGTTCTTTTAGGATGGACTGGTTTGATCTCCTTGTAGTCTAAGGGACTCTCAAGCGTCTTCACCAACACCAAAGTTCAAATGCATCAATTCTTTGATGTTCAGCTTTCTTTATGGTCCATCTCTCACATCCATACATGACTACTGGAAAAAACATAGCTTTGACTAGACGGACCTTTGTTGGCAAAGTAATGTCTCTGCTTTTTAATATGCTGTCGAGGTTGTTAATTCTCAGCGTTCTTTGAAAGTTGTTTTTTGATAGTTTTGCCAGTGCTTTATTGCTTTTACTTAAAACTGGATTTTCAGAGGTTGTTATTCCACCATTCCAAAAGTTACCATCCTGGTTTTCTTGTCAAAGAACATCTATTTTATATAAATTGGAGTGCTCTATTTATCTTACATATTTGTATTATTTCTTTTGGAAAATACAGGGAAAACATTGGTGATAGAATATGGAGAAGAGAAAAGATGCAAGACAAGACCTTGAGGAAATATTTCAACTAATAGAAATGTATAGGGAATGTAGAATATAGAATAAAGCAAAAGAGATGATGAGACCAGGGAGGTAGCAGGAAAACCAGGAGATTATGTCATCATTAAAGCTACAGGCCAAAAAAAAAAAAAGTTTATAATATGAAGAAGGGGCATTTTTTAAAGGCCACTGAAAGGCCAAGAAAGATGAGTTCTGAAACTTCCATTGACTTTGAACATGATGCCACTGAACTAAATATTCTTATTGAGTAATGGATTTTTCATACAGTGTAAATGTAAAAATGAATGAGGAGCATAGACAAATGTTTAAAGAAAATCAACTTTAAAAGAGAGTTAGGGGATAAGAAGGTGTCTGAGATACTAGGTTCAAAAATCTATAATTTTCTTTAAAAAATTAAGATTTTAAGATATTCTGACTTCCCCCTCCAATATATATATTCACATAACACACCCTACACACTTTTATTATTAAACTGGGTAATGAAAGCATATGTTTTTGTTCTTTTCTAATTATATGATTCCCCTTTAGCTGTCATTACGTGAAGTATATATACCTAAATATATATTACATCTCATACATATACATTACATATATACATACACACATATACGCATACATATATACATATATATTACATTACATACACATAAAACATGAAGCAAAGACTCTATGCGACCCCATGGACTATACGGTCCATGGAATCCTTCAGGCCAGAATGCTGGAGTGGGTAGCCTTTCACTTCTCCAGGGGATCTTCCCAATCCAGGGATCAACCCCAGGTCTCCTGCATTGCAGGTGGATTCTTTACCAGCTGAGCCACAAGGGAAGCCTGAGAATACTGGAGTGGGTAGCCTATCCCTTCTTCAGCAGATCTTTCTGACTCAGGAATTGAACTGGGGTCTCCTCCATTGCAGGCAAATTCTTTACCAACTGAGTGATCAGAGAAGCCCAGTATATTTCAGAAGTTCAATAAAATTATATTAGATTTTTTACCACAAATACAGTTAGACATGCATTTGACTTGAGCTCTGTAACAGACTCATAAGTAATACTTAATACTATCTTTGATATTTTCCCTATGAGAAATTAGCCTATTGGTCAACAAGCTCATGCCTAGGCACATCTACATGCCTTTAGGCAACAACTTTCCTAGAAAATTTTTTAAAAAGCTTCAGATCAGATCAGATCAGTCGCTCAGTCCTGTCCAACTCTTTGCGACCCCATGAATCGCAGCACACCAGGCCTCCCTGTCCATCACCAACTCCCGGAGTTCACTCAGACTCACGTCCATCGCATCAGTGATGCCATCCAGCCATCTCATCCTCTGTCGTCCCCTTCTCCTCCTGCCCCGAATCCCTCCCAGCATCAGAGTCTTTTCCAATGAGTCAACTCTTCGCATGAGGTGGCCAAAGTACTGGAGTTTCAGCTTTAGCATCATTCCTTCCAAAGAAATCCCAGGGCTGATCTTCAGAATGGACTGGTTGGATCTCCTTGCAGTCCAATGACTCTCAAGAGTCTTCTTCAACACCACAGTTCAAAGGCATCAATTCTTTGACACTCAGCCTTCTTCACAGTCCAACTCTCACATCCATACATGACCACAGGAAAAACCATAGCCTTGACTAGACGAACCTTTTTTGGCAAAGTAATATCTCTGCTTTTGAATATGCTATCTAGGTTGGTCCTAACTTTCCTTCCAAGGAGTAAGCATCTTTTAATTTCATGGCTGCAGTCCCCATCTGTAGTGATTTTGGAGCCCAGAAAAATAAAGTCTGACACTGTTTCCACTGTTTCTCCATCTATTTCCCATGAAGTGATGGGACCAGATGCCATGATGTTAGTTTTCTGAATGTAGAGCTTTAAGCCAACTTTTTCACTCTCCACTTTCACTTTCATCAAGAGGCTTTTTAGTTCCTCTTTACTTTCTGCCATAAAGGTGGTGTCACCTGCATATCTGAGGTTATTGATATTTCTCCTGGCAATCTTGATACCAGTTTGTGCTTCTTCCAGTCCAGCGTTTCTTATGATGTACTTTGCATATAAGTTAAATAAGCAGGGTGACAATATACAGCCTTGAAGTACTCCTTTTCCTATTTGGAACCAGTCTGCTGTTCCACGTCCAGTTCTAACTGTTGCTTCCTGACCTTCATACAAATTTCTCAAGAGGCAGATCAGGTGGTCTGGTATTCCCATCTCTTTCAGAATTGTCCACAATTTATTGTAATCCACACAGTCAAAGGCTTTGGCATGGTCAATAAAGCAGAAATAGATGTTTTTCTGGAACTCTCTTGCTTTTCCCATGATCCAGCGGATATTGGATTAAATAGGTAAGTATACGCAAAGAAGAATTCATAATAATATCAACAATAAATTTAGCTTTGATAACTTGGAAACACTTTAGACAGAAAAGTAAACGTTCTTCATGAGAAATTAAAGTTATTTCAAATAAAAATGGTCTTTTATTCTTACTTTGATCTTAAACAGGAACATAGAATTTGGTCAAAAAGTGTGTCCATTTGAAAAAAAAATCCTGTAAACTGATTTATATTTGTAAAAGCTTGGAAATGTAACCATAATACTTGAGAAAATGATCAAACTTCAGAATTTCCAAGGTAGTCTCAAAAAATCTTTTTCACTATATTACTACTAAGAATATATGATTTTTCCATTTTTATTTGCAGGCTAAATTTTCGACATCTTTATTGAGATAATTTACATATTGGGCTTCCCTGGTGGCTCAGTGTTAAAGAATCCATCTGTAAAGCAAGAGACATGGGTTTGATTCCTGGGTCTGGATGATTCCCTGGAGAAGGAAATGGCAACCCACTCCAGTGTTCTTGCTGGGAAATCCCATGGACAGTGGAGTCTAGTGGGCTACAGTCCATAGGGCTACAAAAGAGCTGGACAAGACTTAGAGACTAAAGGACAACAACAATAGTTTACATACCATAAAATCCAAGCATTTAAAGTGTTCAATTCAGTTTTTCTTAGTTTATTCACAGAATTATGCAACCACTACCAATATCAATTAAGGCATTTTCACCTGCAAAAAAGAAACCTTGTGCCCCTTGGCAGTAACCTCTGTTTCTCTCCAACTTCCCCTCCAGCTCTCTTACCACTAATATACTTTCTGACTCTATAGTTGTAAGCTATTTCATCTAAAATGGTGCAGTCCATGGGGTCATAAAGAGTCAGACACGCCTCAGCAACTGAACTGAACTTTTTTTAAAAAAGGAAATACTTAAATATGAAAGGGTTAAATATTGCAAAAACCTAGGAATGAAATCTCACTGAAATCTAGCTTCTGTTCATTTTGAGAAACTATACACATTTTTCTAATAGAGGGCTGTATTAAATTCAGAAGGCTCGAGGTTAAGAATTCTGTGTACATCTCAATAACACTGGGACAGGTTACATCACGACCATATTAAAGAAATAATTCAGTTTTGGCATTGGGCATGATTTACCACGTCACAGTCTTTTAAAATGCAAATAAGGTCGCTTCACTTTCCATGTGGAGAATACTAAGACAGCAGTTGGATTTAGACCAAAAAAATAAAATAAAATGCAAGCAGAAGTGTAAGTGGCATGAAAGCATAATCCATATTAAAAATATTTCAGAGAGATAACTAATAAATTTCTCAGTGTATGGTAGTCCTTTTAGAGGTTATGTGTGACATGACAACTTTGGTTAATTTTATCCAATTTCACATTACAATAATTTGCTTTTTAAAATATATTTATTTATTTTTATTTATTTGGCTGTGCTGGCTCATAGTTGCAGCATGTGGGATCTAGTTCCCTGACCAGGGAATGAACCTGGGCCCCCTGCATTGGGAGCCTGGAGTATTAGCCACTGGACCTATGAAGTCCCCTAATAATTTCTTTTAATTTTGATTCTCTCTGAACAATCAGTTCAGTTCAGTTCAGTCACTCAGTCATGTCCGACTCTTTGTGACCTCATGAACCACAGTATGCCAGGCCTCCCTGGCCATCACCAACTCCCGGAGTCCACCCAAACCCATGTCCATTGTGTTGGTGATACCATCCAACCATCTCATCCTCTGTCGTCCCCTTCTCCTCCTGCCTTCAATCTTTCCCAGCATCTGGGTCTTTTCAAATGAGTCAGCTCTTCACATCAGGTGGCCAAAGTATTGGAGTTTCAGCTTCAACATCAGTCCTCCCAATGAATATTTAGGACTGATTTCCTTTAGGATGGACTGATTTGATCTCCTTGCCATTCAAGTGACTCTCAAGAGTCTTCTCCAACACCACAGTTCAAAAGCATCAATTCTTTGGTGCTCAGCTTTCTTTATAGTTCAACTCTCACATCCATCATGACCAATGGAAAAACCATAGCCTTGATTAGATGGAACTTTGTTGGCAAAGTAATGTCTCTGCTTTTGAATATGCTGTCTAGGTTGGTCATAATTTGCCTTCCAAGGAGCAAGTGACGTTTAATTTCATGGCTGCAGTGATTTTGGAGGCAAGAAAAATAAAGTCAGCCACTGTTTCCCCATCTATTTGCCATGAAGTGATGGGACCAGATGCCATGATCTTTGTTTTCTGAATGTTGAGCTTTAAGCCAACTTTTTCACTCTCTTCTTTTACTTTCATTAAGAGGCTTTTGAGTTCCTCTTCATTTTCTGCCATAAGGGTGGTGTCATCTGCATATCTGAGGTTTTTGATATTTCTCCCGGAAATCTTGATTCCAGCTTGTGCTTCTTCCAGCCCAGCGTTTCTCATGATGTACTCTGCATATAAGTTAAATAAGCAGGGTGACAAATTACAGCCTTGACGTACTCCTTTTCCTATTTGGAACCAGTCTGTTGTTCCATGTCCAGTATTATATGCATATATATTTCATTATTACTTGAAAGACTGATTATTACTTTACTTTTTAGAATTTAGAGGCATCCACTTGCAACAATTAACATGCTTCTATATATTTATATTTTTATGAATTCAAAAGATATAACAACGAATAATATATTTAATCATCTTTAGTATGTTTATGTCATTCTATTATTTCAATAATACAAAATCTATATTGATTTATTAAACACAGATTTACTGCAGTATGAGTGACAAAATTATATTTAGGGTATGCTGCTGCTGCTGCTGCTAAGTCACTTCAGTCGTGTCCGACTCTGTGTGACCCCACAGATGGCAGCCCACCAGGCTCCCCCATCCCTGGGATTCTCCAGGCAAGAACACTGGGATGGGTTGCCATTTCCTTCTCCAATGCATGAAAATGAAAAGTGAAAGTGAAGTCACTCTGTCGTGTCCGACTCTTTGCGACCCCATGAACTACAGCCTACCAGGCTCCTCCGTATATGGGATTTTCCAGGCAAGAGTACTGGAGTGGGGTGCCATCGCCTTCTCATATGTTTACATTGTAAAATGATTACTACAATAAAAGCCAGTAACATATCTATCACCTCAGAGAGGATGCTTAGGATCTATTATATTAACAAATTGTAAAGTATATTTCATTTTAAATGTCACCATGCTGTATATTAGATCTCCAGAATGTATTCACCTTATAATTGAAAATTTGTAAATTTTGACCAATATCTCCCCAATTTCCCCACCCCCAACAGTCTACTGTTTCTGTTATTTCAACTTTTTTAGATTCCACATATAAATGAAATCACGCAGTATTTCATGTATCTTGTATCGATGTATCTTGTTTATATTTCACTTGGTAAAGTGCCCTCCAGGTTCATTCAAGTTGTTGTAATTGGCAGGATTTCATTTTTTTTTTTCAAAGTTGGAATTTTACATCTATACATTTGTTGTTGGTGGTGGTGTTTAGTCATTAAGTTATATCCAACTTTTGCAACCCCATGGACTGTACCCTGCCAGGGTCCTCTGTCCATGGGATCTCTCAGGCAAGAAACGTAGAGTGGGTTGTTATTTCCTTCTGCAGGAGAGCTTCTCAACCCAGGGACTGAATCCAAGTCTCCTGAATTGGCAGGCAGATTCTTCATGACCGAGCCACCTATATTCTAGGTATTCTTTATCCATCAAAGGCCACTTAGGTTGTTTCCATACTTGGCTATTGCAAACAATGTTGTAATGAAACATGGGAGGGCATATATATCTTCAAGATAATGATTTAATGTCTTTTGGATGTATTTGCAGAAGTGGGATTGCTAGACCATATGATAGTTGTAGTTTTTAATTTTTTGAGGAAACTCCATACTGTTTCCTATAACGGCTATAACAATTTACATTCTACCAACAGTGCACAAAGGTTCTCTTTTTTCCTATGCCTTTAGCAACACCTGTGATCTTTTTTAACTTTTTAATAACAGTCAACCTAACTGATATAACATGATATCTCACTGTGATTTTGATTTGCATTTCCCTGACGATTAGTGATTGATGCAGAAATGTATATATTTTATGTATTCAAATTATGTAATAGAGCATTGATTATATACTTATACGATCATCTGGGCGTGTATATATCATTCCATTATTCTAATAATATAAACTCTGTGCTTTAGAATATCATGGCTCCTTAGATTATAGCAGCTTCTATTACTGCCTTATCCCTAAAATAATTAGTCTGATGTTGCTGCTGTTGCTGCTAAGTCACTTCAGTCGTGTCCAACTCTGTGCGACCCCATAGACAGCAGCCCACCAGGCTCCCCCGTCCCAGGGATTCTCAAGGCAAGAACACTGGAGTAGGTTGCCATTTCCTTCTCCAATGCATGAAAGTGAAGAGTGAAAGTGAAGTCGCTCAGTCGTATACGATTCTTAGCGACCCCATGGGCTGCAGCCTACCAGGCTCCTGCGTCCATGGGATTTTCCAGGCAAGAGTACTGGAGTGGGGTGCCATTGCTTTCTCTGAGTCTGATGTTAATTAGGCCCTAAAAAGATAAATGCCATAAGCATACAAAAATATAACTTCTGGATTAATTATGTCCTGTTGTTTGGAAAGGATTTGTAATTTTTTTTAAAAAAGTAAAATTATATTTAAATCAATTTAAAAGCACTAAATACTAACTGGTAAGGGAAATAGATTCAGTATTTACAAAACAATGCTTCACTTTTTCATACCAGACTAATATACTGCAAGTATCTTACCTGTACAAAAAGGAGGCACTTCACTATTTTGAAAAGTACAAAATGTAACACTAAAACAATTGGAAGGTAATATTTTATAGTAAAATATTTGAATAACAATTTTTTCCTCTGGAAAAAATGTGTGATACTCCTTTATCACACAGAGTATCACACATTCTCTGAAAGGAAGTGGCACTAAAGAAAATAATGAGTGAATACCACAATTTGGATCTAAGTGGAATTTAGTGTTTGACCATATATCCATTCTTGATTTTGGTACTGTTTATTTATCTATATGGCCTTGAGAAAGTGATTACTTTTCTTTTTTTTTTGAGTTGAAGGATAATTGCTTTACAGAATTTTGTTGGTTTCTGCTAAGCACCATCATGAATCACCATAGGCCTCCCTCTTGAACCTCCTTTTCATCTCCCTCTCCATTCCACCCCTCTAGTTTGTTTCAGAGCCCCTGTTTGAGTTCCCTGAGTTCAGAGCAAATTTCCATTGTCTATATATTTAAAAATATGGACTGCTTCAAGAATTTGAGAGTCATCCTTTCACAGGGGCCATACTAATCTCTATATGTGTGCTGCTGAAGTGAGCACAATGGAACGTTCCATTATTCATCTGAAAACTAGGAACTCTACACTCTTTCATTTAATAATTTAACTGACATACCAACACAAAGGATTATAAATGAACATTTATATGGTCTTTCATTTGATCCTTCTTAATATTGACTGAAGTAGACAGAGCAGTACCTACTTTTACTGTCTTGAAAATATGAAATGTGAGCCCACGCCCTTGTTTGTCCTTGTTTATAAGAAAATAAATTAAAAGACCTAGTTAAGAACAAGGTCTACTGATATCTGGCTTACTGCATTCCCACTGCATGCTCAAGTTACCTTTGATTATTATTACAAACTATAACTTATACATGTTTCCTATTTGAGGAGTTTGAAAGAGTTAGAAAAATCCATTTATAACAATTGAAAAGATGCTCATTGAGCTGCTGCAAAGTACTTTTATATGACATTAGTTGCAATCTATTTAGAAAAAAAAAAATGCTTCTTCCATAAGTGAAGATTTGTGTTAAATCCTCTTGCTTGGATATTATCTATTCTCCAACCAGCCAAATAACTACATCCTTCATAATTTATGGGATTTATTTAATTACCCTGTATATCAGTCTTCATTGATATAGAATAATGTCTGTTCTTCATTATATCTTAACTCATGTTCTTATTTTAATTCACTTACTCTAAGGGAAGAGAGTGTTTGCTATGACCAGTGCATTCTTTTGGCAAAACTCTATTAGCCTTTGCCCTGCTTCATTTTGTACTCCAAGGCCAACTTTGCCTGTTACTCCAGGTGTTTCTTGACTTCCTACTTTTGAATTCCAGTCCCCTATAATGAAAAGGACATCTTTTTCTGGGTGTTAGTTCTAAAAGGTCTTGTAGGTCTTCATAGAACCGTTCAACTTCATCTTCTTCAGCGTTACTGGTCAGGGCATAGACTTGGATTACCATGATACTGAATGGTGTGCCTTGGAAACGAACAGAGATCATAATGTCATTGACTCATTTGAAAAGATCCTGATACTGGGAAAGATTGACGGCAGGAGGAGAAGGGGACGACAGAGGATGAGATGGTTGGATGGCATAACCGACTCAATGGACATGGGTTTGGGTAAACTCCGGGATTTGGTGATGGACAGGAAGGCCTGGCGTGGTGCGGTTCATGGGGTCGCAAAGAGTCAGACACAACTGAACGACTGAACTGAACTGAACTCTAAGGGAGTATCATACATTTTGGAAGCTAAAATTTGTTAAAAGCTTACTTTCACATTCAGAAATAACATCTCAAATATTGGTGACATGCTAGGAAGAACACTAAAGTTGGAATCAGACGTTTAAGATTATGTCCTTTCTCTCCCACAAGCCAGTTTTATGTCTTTGAGTCCCTATTTTCTCATTCTGGACACACGGGAGTTGGGACACATTTGCCTTTAACATCCCTTCTAACTCCACAAGTCTCTGACATTTTGAAAATAATTATATCATTGTGGGAAAAATATAATGGTAATTTTCATACACTCAGTTTAGCATACTCAAACGCTCTAGCACTTACTCCCTGAGATTTCATGATTTTTTTGTAACTTTTAAATATTTATTTATTTATTCCTTGAGCTGAGGGGGGGAAAGAGAAGTTAAAAAATTAAAGACAAAAGGATTTTCTTTATAAATAAAATAGATATCAAACAGGTTGAAAAAATTTTTTTAATCAGAATCCTTATCTTCTTTGCAAATTACATAAATACAACACAAAGGAAGAGTTTTTAGATGTTCTGCTACTTAGTTAAATAATCTGCCTCATATATCAGTTTTCACTTTCTTTTTTCATAAATTTAACATTGTTATGGGTTCAAAAGGATTATCCCTATTTCTTTTATTCTTTCCTCACTGTTAACCAGAGAGTTATACATTTTAACTTCAAAATACTATTAGAAAATGTGTACACAAACAAAAAAAATACTATTAGAAAATTATTCCTTTTATTATACAAATTAAATGAACACTATTTTGCCTGCTTGAGTTTATTTTAAGGTGCTGTGTCCACCTTAAGTGTGTACTTTTTCCCTCTTCTCATTATTTTATACAATTCTGTGTTTTCTGAAGATCTTCCATATGAGAAAGAGTATATAAATTCTGGTAAATTCTAGGCAGATTTCCTTTAATCTACTTCAGGAATCCCCAGATCCTGGTTCAGCCAGACCATGCAGAATATGCTCAGCTATATGGAATATATCCTGTTCTGGCAGGAATTCAATTTTGGGAGAAGCGGGAGCAGTTATCTTAACAAGCTCCCCTTTGAGGTGAACCTTTGCAGCAACCAGTGGCAGTGTCCCAAATTATTAAGAAAGCTTCCACACCTCTCTTTTCTCCTATGTAATACTTCTGTCAAATAAATATCATCATTCCTCAACTTCTGCTTTTTTATTGAAATAATATATTTTTAAGATACTATGAAAAACAAAATTATATTTTTAAATATAATTAAGACTGCCAACAATACTCTTAAATGATGACACATGCAATAAAATATTCAGGAATAGGTCAAATACTTCATTTCCAAAGGGTGATCCATGACCAGAATCACTGGCAATACCTGACATGATTGTCAGAGAGCAGAAATTTAGGCCTTAGAACAGAGCTACAGAATCAACAGCACTGCTATACTAGATATACTTTTACCTTTTATCATCCCTAGGCAAATCATAACAAATATTATGCTTAATGTTGAACTCTTAGAAACTATAATAAAACACCCTCATATTGAAAGAAACAATCTAAAATCTTTTGCACATAAATTATAGATTTGTCACAATTTGTCATGCTACTTAAATATGAGAATTTTAACTGTTTTTCTGAACCCTCTTTTATGTTATTTTTCTTAGAAAAATTACTGTGTGCCTCATATAAAATGTTATATTAACATTTCATTTAAACATTTCATTAATATTTCATTATATTAACATATCATTTGTTTTGTTAATCATTACATTTTTAATCTACTATGGGTCAGAAAATTAGATAGAAAGTATATTATAATTAAATTATAAACTAAATAAGCTTTCAATTAGGCCTTAAGTATTCTTTCAGCTAGTAAATTTTATACATGAATAAGATGACACCATTTTTACTGAATAAGAATGTATAGTTTCCTTATTCTCTATGTATGGCTTTTACTCAGAATGAGGAGTCTTAAATAAATGATATCTAAGAAAATGAAGTTTTAAATGAAACAACAATTATTATCATTTATTGTTGTGACCTTAAATGATTTAAATAGTATGCTATGTTCTTTTTGTAATCTATATTCTAATAGAAACCATCATTCTATTTATAACTATCTCTAGATGTAATTTTAAAACACTCATTAATTCTGACTTTATTCTGATCTTATTACAAACTAGAAACATAGGCCCTAGTAGAACAATTGAAAGAAAGAAATAACTAGCCTCAATATCAATGCTTTTTTTATGGCCATGAAGATAATTTTACCTAGAACATAAAGCTGATTTTCTGCCAGATAAAAATTCCCATTATGCCATATAATATATACTTCGTACCTCATAATTGCACACTTCTGAAAAACCAGAATACTTATATTAAATCAAGAAAAATTGTATTAGAAACTAATCAAGTTTTATTAGGAATCTTTTCAAAATACATTTTGAATGATTAAACTACTTTATTGATAGGTAGAAATGACTAAAATGACAACTAGAAGTATTGTTTAAAATACATTGTCTTCCCAAGATTAAACATGGACAGTCAATTGAATTCCTTCTTTCAGCTCTGCAGTTATCTTGGAAATGAAATAACGAATCTTATGAAAACACAAACACCTCTCTAAGACACAGGTGGATCAGAAAACACTACAGTCATAATAAGATAATTTCACCTGCTTACTAACTCAATTATGTTTTAATTTTAAGATTGTTGTTATAAAAGTCATTTCAGAAAATATTTAGAAGAGAAAATTTAAAGCAAGTTTAACTTAAACCAATTTTCTCTTTTGAATTGGAAAATAAGTGGAAATAGTAAAAGGTTTGTCAGGAAGCAAGGGATGTAATACAGACTTGGATCTACCTAGTTCATCAGCCCTTACTCACCTTTTTGCATTACAGCATTTTGCATTACACTAACAATAATGAGCTGAAATAACTAGAGATGTGATGAAGCAGCACAATATAAGAGCCAGGTAAACTGTAGAAACTTTCTCAGATTTTTATTATGCAGTTGTATGTAAATGGAAATGCATTTTCCAGCTGAAAATATATAAGTATATGAAATATTTGCAAACAATCAAGCCCCAAATATTATCCAATAAGTTGACTGAGTTAAATATTACCACTCAAGGTTTAAAATGGCAAACAAAGTTCAACATCTGGTTTCTAGTTTTGTATATAAGGATGTAAGAAATCACAACTTTATCTTAACATCAAGTAAAAAGCTGAGTTGATGGAAAAAATCAACAACTCTTTTTGGATCTGTAAGAGAGGTAAGAAAACAGGGTAAACAGTTGTCCCAAGATCGGAGAGATAAGTGGATACAGGGAGTCATGGCTTAGTGGCAGAGAGATTCTGCTAAGGTAGGAAAGCCTACACTGTAACTGATGAATTGGGAGTGCCTCAATATGAAAGATAAAAACTCCAGAGGACTCATTGTAGAAGGTGCTCCACAACTTTGTGAGATATTCCTCTTGGAACTGGAGCTGGTTCTCACAGTAACTATCAGAAAAATATTCCATTGTACTTTCTTTTTTCTTTTTAATTTTATTTATTTATTTATTTGTTTATTATTATTTCTTTACTTTACAATATTGTATTGGTTTTGCCAAACATCAACATGCATCCAGCATGGGTGTACATGTGTTCCCCATCCTGAACCCCCTTCCCTCCCCATACCATCCCTCTGGGTCATCCCAGTGCCCCAGCCCCAAGCTTCCTGTATCCTGCATCGAATCTGGACTGGCAATTCGTTTCTTATATGATATTATACATGTTTTAATGCCATTCTCCCAAATCATCCCCCTCTCCCTCTCCCACAGAGTCCAAAAGACTGTTCTATATATCTGTGTCTCTTTTGCTGTCTCACATACAGGGTTGTCGTTACCATCTTTCTAAATTCCATATATATGTGTTAGTATACTGTATTGATGTTTTTCTTTCTGGTTTACTTCACTCTGTATAACAGACTCCAATTTCATCCACCTCATTAGAACTGATTCAAATGTATTCTTTTTAACAGCTGAGTAATACTCCATTGTGTATAGGTACCACAGCTTTCTTATTTATTCATCTGCTGATAGACATCTAGGTTGTTTCCATGTCCTGGCTATTGTAAACAGTGCTGCGATGAACATTGGGGTACACGTGTGTCTTTCAATTCTGGTTTCCTCAGTGTGTATGCCCAGCAGTGGGATTGCTGGGTCATATGGCAGTTCTATTTCCATTTTCTAAAGGAATTTCCATACTGTTCTCCATAGTGGCTGTACTAGTTTTCATAACCACCAACAGTGTAAGAGGGTTCCCATTGTACTTTCTGTAAAAAGAGGGCAAATGAACCATTTTGAAATAGAGCACATGCTGCTCTTTTCAATGAAGTCTGCTCTTAGGAGAAATTAGTTAACCAAAGCCTAACCTGCTGGGGTATTAATTGGAGTTTAAATGATTTGGGGTAAGTGAAATACACAACTCTAGTCAGCTCCATGTAGAAAAAGGGAAACACCAACTCCAGTGCACTCTACACATCTACTCTCACACCAAGTATGAAGGAAAACAAAACAAAACAAAACTGAAATACTTGTGACGTTCACTGTCCAGAGGCTTAGGGTGACTAAAAAACAGAGACCTAAACTTAGTACTTTTGCCTGGAAAATCCCATGGACGGAGGAGCCTGGTGGGCTGCAGTCCATGGGGTTGCTAGAGTCGGACACGACTGAGCGACTTCCCTTTCACTTTTCACTTTCATGCATTGGAGAAGGAAATGGCAACCCACTCCAGTGTTCTTGCCTGGAGAATCCCAAGGACAGGGGAGCCTGGTAGGCTGCTGTCTATGGGGTCGCACAGAGTCGGACACGACTGAAGCAACATAGCAGCAGCAGCAGCAGCAGCAGTAAACTTAGTACTATAGAATGTTTCTCCTTCCCCTATATCTCAATATCACATTAGTATTTATAGCATTTCCTTTACCTAATATGCCTGGCTATTGAGAAAATAATTAAGGTCCATTAATACTGGGAGCCAGCGTGAGGAACTCCGCCTGTGGCAAAGGTCATGAGGAAGGAGGCTTGGCATACGCAAAGGCAGGATCGGGCCTCAGGAGTCCCCCTATAAATTCTTGAGCATCTACCCCCAAAACCAGAGTCTGCCTACTTTACTACTTTGTGCTCTCACTTACACCTCTGACTTTACGGGGGGCTGTCCCCCACCACCTCTTTTGGAGAAGGAGTTAACTTAAGAGCTCCAGATCAGATTAGTCGCTTAGTCGTGTCCGACTCTTTGCGACCCCATGAATCGCAGCACACCAGGCCTCCCTGTCCATCACCAACTCCTGGAGTTCACTCAGACTCATGTCCATCGAGTCAGTGATACCATCCAGCCATTTTATCCTCTGTCGTCCCCTTCTCCTCCTGCCCCCAATCCCTCCCAGCATCAGAGTCTTCTCCAATGAGTCAACTCTTCACATGAGGTGGCCAAAGTACTGGAGTTTCTGCTTTAGCATCATTCCTTCCAAAGAAATCCCAGGGCTGATCTCCTTCATAATGGACTGGTTGGATCTCCTTGCAGTCCAAGGGACTCTCAAGAGTCTTCTCCAACACCACAGTTCAAAGGCATCAATTCTTCGATGCTCAGCCTTCTTCACAGTCCAACTCTCACATCCATACATGACCACGGGAAAAACCATAGCCTTGAGTAGACAGACCTTTGTTGGCAAAGTAATGTCTCTGCTTTCGAATATGCTCTCCAGGTTGGTCATAACTTTCCTTCCAAGGAGTAAGTGTCTTTTAATTTCATGGCTGCAGTCCCCATCTGTAGTGATTTTGGAGCCCAGAAAAATAAAGTCTGACACTGTTTCCACTGTTTCCCCATCTCTTTCCCATGAAGTGGTGGGACCGGATGCCATGATCTTCATTTTCTGAATGTTGAGCTTTAAGCCAACTTTTTCACTCTTCTCTTTCACTTTCATGAAGAGGCTTTTTAGTTCCTCTTCACTTTCTGCCATAAGAGTGGTGTCATCTGCATATCTGAGGTTACTGATATTTCTCACAGCAATCTTGATGCTAATTTGTGCCTCTTCCAGCCCGTTTCTCATGATGTACTCTGCATATAGGTTAAATAAGCAGGGTGACAATATACAGCCTTGACGTACTCCTTTTCCTATTTGGAACCAGTCTGTTATTCCATGTCCAGTTCTAACTGTTGCTTCCTGACCAAGAGGCAGGTCAGGTGGTCTGGTATTCCCATCTCTAGTGCAGCCACAATGAAAATGGGACACAGATATCGATGTGTGCTTGCATTTTATGTTGGACACTTACTGGTCTTGCAAGAGGCACCATATCTAAGAGTCTCTTATTAATGTGCAAACCACTATGCACAGCATAAAACCAGGAATAAAAATATGTACAAACTACTACCATGCTTCAAGGTGAATGACAAATATGATCTGTCACACACAGGGGTCACTGTAAAGATTGATCAGCAATTAAAAGATTGTGAGATATAATTTCAAACAGCATTGCAAATCTGAGGATTTTTATTTGGCTTGAACATGTGTGTCTGTGTGTGTGTGTGTTTTAATTACTAGTTTTCCATAATTCTATGATGATTTAAATTGAAGAGTCTTATGTGTATCTTTGAACACAACTTTGAAATCTGAGCTAAAATCCACACTTTCGTGTTCTTCAGAAGCCTTTTAACTGCTGGAACATTAATGTGTTCTACTGCTTGTCTGAGTGAAGGGTATCTGTGAAAGGGATTGGTTCTGATCAGATCAACATCTACAGAGGTCATTAAAGGGGAGAGTATGTCACAACTGAGTTTTGTTTTTTCTTTTTTCTTAAGGATGTGGCTCCTGAAACGAGGAGTGAATTTGAACCTAGAGAAGTGAGTTTTATATACTAGTTGATAGATTTATAAGCCCCATAGACATAATTTCCCTTCCTTGGATTGAAGAAATTGTCATTTTCAGAGTATTAGTATAATTATAATTCTTCTTTCCTCCCAAAAACCATATGATGCCATCACTTATTTACCCTCAGCTCATCTGTAATGATGCTAAAATGTCCACCTGATGTGAAGAGCCAATTCATTGGAAAAGACCCTGATGTTGGTCAGGAACAGAGGTTAGGGATGGGAGGAAAAGGGGGCAATAGAACATGAGATGGTTGGATTGCACCACCGACTCAAAGGACATAAGTTTGAGCAAATTCCAGGAGACAGTAAAGGACAGGGAAGCCAGGCGTGCTGCAATCCATGGGTCACAAAGAGTCAGACTTTACTAAGTGAATAAACAACATCTGTAAAGGTGGGTAAAGCCCACGCTGACTTGCGTATGATAGTGCAGAGAAATGTGCAGTCAGTGCACAGAAATGTGGCAGTAAATGGAGATGATTCTTGATGCATCTCATGTGACCATGGTAAAGTATCACCCAGTCCAAGCAGTGACTCCTGGTAAATGAACTTCAGTCCATAGGACTGGGAATTGCTGAGCAAGGCACACAATGCTGATTGAATATATAAAATTTAAACCTGCATTTTTACATAATAATAAAAGGAGACCTCTAAAGGAGTGGTGGCTGGGATTGGGCTACTTGGGAATAGCACTTTAGTCTTCTAGATAAAAGAATCACTCAGGCTAGAGTTATCATACAAAGGCACCGAGGAAAACAAAACACATTATGAAGGGGAAAAATCTTTGATAATTTATATCCCTGAATAGGGAGAGAGAGTCAAGAAATTACTTTCTGTGTTTCAATGGATGATGTTCTCTTTCATTGTGACTGAGTTCTTTGGATAAAGAACACATTTTGTATGTGTGCTGACAGGTACAGTTTTGTTTTGGTTGTGTTCTTTCTGTCTCTCTCTCTCTCTCTTTTTTTTTTTTGCTGATTTAATTCTATTGCTACAAAACAGAGGTCCAAAAATTGTGCAAATTGCTTTTGTAAATTTGTTATTACAGCCACTTATAAATCAGTTCAGTTTTCTTATCCTCTATTTTTACCAACAAACTTCCCTTGAATGTTCCAGCATATCATTTGTAATAATAACAAAGAACATATTACTCAAGCCTGTTTTGAACAAATACAGATTCTTATTTGAAAAGGCTGCTTTTCCCATTTAAAAAGGAAATAACATAAAGTTCTTTTTAAACAATAAGGTCCCTCAAAATCATAAGTCAGTTGACAAAAGATTGATATGTACCTAATTTCTGAGAAAATTTCATTTAGCAGCAATATGAATAAATGCTGTGGAAACCAGCAATATGAGTAAGTTTATTGAAGTTGCTGTTGTTTAGTCACTGTCATGTCCGAGTCTTTTGTGACCGCAGGCCACCAGGCTCCTCTGTCCATGGGATTTCCCAAGCAAGAATATGGGAATGGGTTTCCATTTCCCATGGGGATCCTCCTGACCCAGGGTCAAACCTGCGTCTCCTGCAAGGGGATTCTTTACCACTGAGTCACCAGGGAAGCCAAGTTTATTGACACATTTACACAGTTTTGTGTCAACATCTAGATAAAACTTTCACTTTAAATATTCATTCCCACTAATTTTGTATGCCCAATTTCAGTCAACTTTGTTCTGTTGGCTTGTATTCTATGAGTTGTATTTCACACCTCTAAAGCATTCATTTTTTATCTGGGGAGATCTCAACCACCAGAGAAAAGAAAACTTTCTAATGGCTACCATTTGGAAGATAATTCATAATAGTGTATGCAGAATTAGCAATTGAGAAGGAGTTTTGAATTAAAAAAATACATTAAAGGAAAGTGAATTGAAGGTAACAGGACATGTTGAGCAGTAAGTGTACCTGGGAGAGAAGAGCTGTCAACCTAAAATGAAAAACAGTAATAATTAAAGCAAAGCAAGAATCAGCGGCATCTCCATGGCATATTCCTGAGGCTGTACTTTTAGCACATGACTATAAGAAATTAATCATTTCTCTGCCTTTACATACATAACCTACTAAGACTTACTACTATATTAGTTGTTATGAACGTTTTTGGGGAAGGCCACTAAATACTGACACATACTCAGCTCCTTGGGAGGACAGTATGTGTTTTTGTGCATTTCCAATATCCTAGCTCTTAAAATGTCTACAACTAAGTCTTTTTCTTTAGTACTGTGGTGTTTCTATGCTAACTAACCGGATCAGGAGTTCAAAAAAGAGAAAAAGTACTTTCTTACTTAACTTTCATGAGGCAGGATTAGAAATATAATCAAATCTGGAGTCAAGTGAAGCTTATTGAAATCGATATTAATATAAAATGCAAAAAGATTATTATATGGTATCCAAAAGATGTAGGAGATACACTGATAAATAGGCTAAAGTGAGAAAAATGTGTAAAAGCCAGGTGGGTGATCCATCCTCCTGAATCCAGTTCTGAGGGTAAACTAGAGAGTATATACTAATTGTTCCATGCTTCTGAACAAAGAGTTAGGTAAACAAAATATGTTGCAATTATTAGGAGATAAACTAATTGTTATACACAGAGCAAGATGCTTTTTCTGAGTTCTTATGATCAAATCTCAGAGTAAGGCCAGCACATCTTTAAGTCTTCTGTTCTTAGGACTCACAGCAACCTAAGAATAGGCACATCCATCTTGCCAACACTGTAAAGTAGACCTTATGACCTTTACTTCTCCCTTCCCTTCTACGTAGCTATTAGCAGGTTCTGTGCAACAGCCAAAGGCCCGTTAAAAGGCAGAAATGTGATTTTGATCTTTTTAGTTTCTCACTAAATTACAGAATCAGTTCTCTGGTTGTCAGCTGCTGACAATTTTATAACAGTTTATTTTTCAATGCCTCTCTGAATAACACCAATTTATGGTTTAAGGTGCTCATTTGTATCAAGACAGAGTCCTCAGTGGTTAGATGGGTCATTCCTGCAAATATTTGTTTTGCAAGTGACCTTCACGCTTGGAATTTTTTTTATAATGAGAAAAATTGGATATGCTTTAATATTATATATATATATTTTTTATTTTTAATAGAGTCAGATACAAAGTGTTAAACATCCTATCTTGAGAGGAAAAAAATATATTTCTTAAGAAGTAACTTATCTAAGATCTCAAAAAAAATAAAATAAAAGCTGTAAAGTTGAATAACTTGACTTAAAATCTTATCAGTCAGTTCAGTTCAGTCGCTCAGTCGGGTCTGACTCTTTGTGACCCCATGAACTGCAGCACACCAGGCAATTCCTGGAGTTTACCCAAACTCACGTCCATGGAGTCGGTGATGCCATCCAGCCATCTCATCCTCTGTTGTCCCCTTCTCCTCCTGCCCTCAATCCCTCCCAGCATCAGAGTCTTTTCCAATGAGTCAACTCTTCACATGAGGTGGCCAAAGTATTGGAGTTTCAGCTTCAGCATCAGTTTTTCCAATGAACACCCAGGACTTATCTCCTTTAGGATGGACTGGTTGGATCTTCTTGCAGTCCAAAGGACTCTCAAGAGTCTTCTCCAACACCACAGTTCAAAAGCATAAAATTCTATAGTTAATACAAACTCTCTCAAGAGATTCTGGCCTTGGGTGCAATTTTTGAGAAACAATAAACCCCTCTCCAATGATGAACTTTATTATTTTATTTTCTCTTTTGTTAAAAAGATATACTTTATTTCCAACAAAAGTGTTTGGACATATCACACACGTATGATATACAAACCACATATGATATATATACATATACACACTGACATCATTTCTTGATATTTAGAAATAAACTTCATATATACAGTTTGTGTATATATATATAAACTTTATATATTTTGTAATTCTATCACACGTAGTCTGTTATTCTCATAAAACTTTTTGTATAAAATACAGATTAATACAAATGAAATATCAGAAATTTAAATATGTGTTATCAGTGATAGGATATTCTTCATTAAAATTTAGCTTGATGTTAAATTACTGAGCTGACCCATGTAGAATATTCTATTCATATAAGCAAATAGAGCATGCACTTATCTTTAAGCTTCACCAGTATTTACTGCATATCTGGTAACACTCAGGCACTGCCAAATGGTCTCGTTTTTAAAGGGCTATTATTTGGTCCCTGCCGGGCATCCAAAAAAGTGGATGAGACAGCATTATTTAATATTTTTAAGAAATTACATAATTAAATTGTGGTAAATGCTATGCTGTGCACACAGTCAAGGTACTTCAAGATAATTTAAAGGGATAATTATTTTGGTCATTGTTGTTCAGGAAAGATTTTGTGGTAAAAATAACAGTTGATCATTATTAGAAAAGGCTGATGGGAATTAACAAGATGAAAGCAGGGAAAAGATTTTTTCAATCAAAGGAGTATTTTGAATAAATCATGAATCTATCATGGCATGTGCTGGAAACTACAGTTTAAAGGATAGGATATAAAGGAACAGATGTTGAGTTAGAAGCAGCCTCAGGTCACTTCATTAAGGGCCTTTATGCCAGACAATAGAGATTAAACAATTCCTCTTAGTAGCTGTGGAGCAAATGAGGATTTTTTAAACAAAAGAGTGAATAACACATTCACATTTTATTTAAAAAGGGTGAATCTTACTGCAACCTGGAAGATCATTTAAAAAATGATAACACTGGACAAAAGGAGACCATTTAGAAATTAATTAGATTTAGATGACAGGCTAATAGGGGGCTGAACTAAGTAGTTATGTAGAGACAGATTATTGGAGTAGATTGAAGCCAGATTCAAAAACAAGATTCTACAAAACCTGGTAAAAAAATCAAAAGAGGGTGAATAAAAAAGAGAGGAATTTGGGCTGATTATTGGGTTTCTGATATTCATAACTACATACTTGGTAGATGCCTAGGGCGATATGGAGGCTTGGGAGGAAAGAATAGGTGTAATAATTTTGTAGAAAAGTGACTGGCTGAATTCAGATTTGGACAATTAGGATTTGAAGTAACCATGGACACTGGGCATTTTAAAAGCAAGTCTTAAGTTTTAGCTTGGAGCATATGTATTCAAATGAGTGCTTGAGCTTCAAGAATTGAAATGTCTTTAAGCTAAAATAAATAAATTATATTGTCACTTTAAATTATTCTGCATAATTATTTCTTAAAAGAAGTGTTTCTTTTTTTTTTTTTTGACTTTTTGATTTATTTTATTTTTAAACTTTACAATATTGATTGGTTCTGCCATATATAGAAATGAATCCGCCACAGGCATACACGTGTTCCCCATCCTGAACCCCCCTCCCTCCTCCCCATACCATCCCTCTGGGTCATCCATAATATCATATATGAAACGAGTCACCAGTCCAGGTTCGATGCACGATACTAGATGCTTGGGGCTGGTGCACTAGAAATGTTTCTTTTACCTTTCCCTTTTTTTTTTTTTTTTGTATTTTTCTGGTAAGTTGAAAATAATCACCACCAATACTAAATTTGACTAATAATACTTTCCTTTAATACTTTCTTTTTCTTTCCCTTCCTTAATGCCAGCAAATAGTTTATGGCTAAAATCAATAAAAATTAACTGATTAGACAATCTGTGGGTTGTTACAGGTATCTCTCTTTTCTATCATGTTTTGAAAACTTATTCTAGTAAGTCAAACTTTACATTAAATTGAACAAAATTTTCCATAAACTCACTGGATCATTACATTAAAAAAATCAGATGTAACATGGTTTTATTAAGTATATTGAATGAAAGTTTTCTTAAAGGAGTAACTTAAAATTATGATATGTTACAGTGGTCTCTAAAAATGATCAGTCATTATTAACAAATATATTTTAACCTTACATTCCATCCATTTCAATTATTAGTCACTGATTGATGAACTTAGAGAATTAAAAGAGTGAGTTGTTACTAGATAGGCAAAATAAACATGTATAAAGAACACAGCCTTTGGAGCTGGACTACTGGATTCAAATTCCCAAATCTGCTATTCACTGACTTTGTGACTTTAGATAGTTTAATTAACTCTTTGTCTTACTTTTTTTCTCTGCTGCCTCAGCTTGACCATAGTATTCATAATGTAAAGATGTCATAAGCATCTAAAAGTGCTTCCAATCTGATATACAGATTGTAAGCAACTACACAATTATTTACAACTAGCAAACTACAAAAAAAAAATGCCTTACACATTCAAGAAAGATGATTAAATACATAGAAAAATAGGGGTTCAAAATTGTGTCATGCTTTCTGCCTAAGGTCTTAGGCATAATAGACACAGTGATGGATAATGGATATCAAAACAGACTGAACTTTGCTTTTACCAGTGCAATCTAAATATTGTCATATATAGGACATATCAATTACTATTTCCTCATTTGTAAAGTGAGAGTAACATCAGCTCTACTTAGTAATTTAATAATATTTATATAAATATTCATATCAATTTGTTTATACTTATATGACTGTTATGAAACATTTTACTCATGATAAACCTTATATATTATTTCCTTTAATTACCTAGTAGAATGAGTTACTATATTGCTGAATACAGCTGAACAAAGTGGTATATATAAGGGATATAAATTACTTTCTCGAAATTGTACTCTCTTAAACGGCATATCTGAAGGTCAATCTTGCTTTCTGAACCCATATTCTGACTCCTTCCTATTATCCTATATATTGAACATCTGTCCCAAATAAGATCTTCATAAGAGACATTACTTTGCCAACAAAGGTCCACCTAGTCAAGGCTATGGTTTTTCCAGTGGTCATGTATGGATGTAAGAGTTGGACTATAAAGAAAGCTGAGTGCTGAAGAATTGATGCTTTTGAACTGTGGTGTTGGAGAAGACTCTTTAGAGTCCCAGGACTGCAAGGAGATCCAACCAGTCCATCCTAAAGGAGATTAGTCCTGGGTGTTCATTGGAAGGACTGATGCTGAAGCTGAAACTCCAATACTTTGGCCACCTGATGCGAAGAGCTGACTCACTGGAAAAGACCCTGATGCTTGGGGGATTGGGGGCAGGAATAGAAGGTGATGACAGAGGATGAGATGGTTGGATGGCCTCACCAACTCAATGGACATGGGTTTGGGTAGACTCTGGGAGTTGGTGATGGACAGGGAGGCCTGGCGTGCTGTGGTTCATGGGGTCGCAAAGAGTCAGACACGACTGAGTGACTGAACTGAACTGAACTGGACTGAACTGAAGACACTGTTTACAAACCATAATTTTACAAACTATAAAATATTGCAACACGTGGTATAATTTTAAGTATGCCTTTAGAGATGGATAGGATTTTAAACACAGAGCACGTAGATAAATTACTCTGATATAGCAAACAATTTACTTGGCTGAAGATGTGACTTAGATTCAGTTCAGTTCAGTCACTCAGTCGTGTCCAACTCTTTATGACCCCATGAACCACAGCATGCCAGGCTTCCCTGTAAATCACCAACTGCCGGAGTCGAACCAATCCCATGTCCATCGAGTCGGTGATGCCATCCAATCATCTCATCCTCTGTCATCTCCTTCTCCTCCTGCCCTCAATGTTTCCCAGCATCAGGGTCTTTTCCAATGAATCAGCTCTTCGCATCAGGTGGCCAAAGTATTGGAGTTTCACCTTCAACATCAGTCCTTCCAATGAACACCCAGGACTGATTTCCTTTAGAATGGACTGGTTGGATCTCCTTGCAGTCCAAGGGACTCTCAAGATTCTTCTCCAACACAACAGTTCAAAAGCATCAATTCTTTGGCCCTCAGCTTTCTTTATAGTCCAACTCTCACATCCATACATGACCACTGGCAAAACCATAGCCTTGACTAGACGGACCTTTGCTGGCAAAGTAATGTCTCTGCTTTTTAATATGCTCTCCAGGTTGGTTGTAACTTTCCTTCCAAGGAGTAAGCATCTTTTAATTTCATGGCTGCAATCACCATTTGCAGTGATTTTGGAGCCCAGAAAAATAAAGTCAGCCACTGTTTCCATGGTTTCCACTGTTTCCCAATCTATTTCCCATGAAGTGATGGGACCGGATGCCATGATCTTCCTTTTCTGAATGTTGAGCTTTAAGCCAACTTTTTCACCCTCCTCTTTCACTTTCATCAAGAGGCTCTTTAGTTCTTCTTCAGTTTCTGCCATACGGGTGGCGTTAGAAGGTTATAATGCAATATTTGACCTGGGAACACTCACTCATATCTCACTCTTTCCCTTGAAGTCCCCCAAACAAATATATGTGCAGAAAAATTCATGGACAAGAGAAGGAAAGTAATATTTTTCTCCCCCCTCCACCCTTTAGAAATTTTACACAAGACTCTGGGTAGGTTGAGATGGACCATGCTGATCTACTCCTGATCTACCCTCCTCACCCCCAACTCACATCAGGCTGTCCAACTCAACACACACGTTTCACAGGGTAGAGCCATCAAGACATAGTCTGTTTGGTACCTTGCCAAACAGTCTCTGACTATGCTTAGTATGTCCAGGGATAACTCTCAAATGAATTATCTGCATTACAGACTTACCTAGCCTATAAAAAGAAAAAAAAATGACTACAACTTTTAAATCATTTGAAAGTTTATTTGATCAAGTGAGTTTCCAAGAAGAATAAAATATTTAGTTATCATCTTAGAATGATTCATATAGAAGGAATATTTAAAGATGTATAATAGATAATAACTGTAAAGGGAAGAATGGAGAGGGAATACAGTGAATAAGTAAACTGGGGAAAAGGATGGGGTATACAAAGCATACATATAGGGAGATATATGAAGACAGTTTTAACTTTGAGAAAATTAACAATTATGATTTTAAGTCACCAACTCTGCTACCGACAGATTGAAAGAAACATGTGTACAGAGAGACTAGACAAAGACTTTTGGTGCTTCCCTGGTAGCTCAGCCAGTAATGAACCCACCTGCAATGCAGGAGACCCCAGTTTGATTTCCTGGGTTGGGAAGATCCCCTGGAGAAGGGATAAGGCTACCTACTTCAGTATACTTGGTCTTCCCTAGTGACTCAGAAGGCAAAGAATCCTCCTGCAATGCAAGAGACCTGGGTTCAATCCCTGGGTTGGGAAGATCCCCTGGAAGAGGGCATGGCTACCCATTCCAGTATTCTGGCCTGGAGAATCCCCATGAATGGAGGAGTCTGGCCGGCTCTAAGAATCGGACATGACTAAGTAATTAAGTACAACATAACTGTGTTAATTTAGCCTTTAAAAAATCAATTGCTTTGTGTTTTGGGCTCAATACCGAGAAGTCTTAATTTGCCATTGAATGCCAGTCTAAGGGTCTAGTACAGAAAACATTTGAATAGCACTTTTCTAAGTTCTTTTCTTTGTCCTAACCCACTTTCTATTCTGCTGGTGATAAATGATCAGTTCAAAGGAAATGAACAGCACAGGGAAAGTTGATCTTTGGGAGGCTTGGAAGAAATGGGATTATTAGTGCGAGTCCTAATAATCTAAGGATTTAAAGCTTTGTTATTATTTCATATTATATTACACTAATCAGGCTTCCCTGAAAGCTCAGTTGGTAAAGAAGCTGCCTGCAATGCAGGAGACCCCAGTTTGATTCTTGGCTCGGGAAGATCTACTGGAGAAGGGATAGGCTACCCACACCAGTATTCTTGGGCTTCCCTATGGGTCAACTGGTAAAGAATCCACCTGCAATGCAGGAGAACTGGTTTGACACCTGGGTTGGGAAGATCCCCTGGAGAAGTTGGAAAGATTCCCCACTCCAGTATTCTGGCCTGGAGAATTCCATGGACTGTATAGTTCATGGTGTTGCAAAGAGTCAGACATGACAGTGACTTTCACACTCAGTTAATATATATCACTCATTATACCATATTATGTTATAATCAGGAGCAATCTGGTTATGACAAAGTGCTTTGAGTTTAGCCAGCAAAATAATGGATAAAACAAAAAGAGGAGTTATGCTTAGGAATGTATTTGTAGAAGACTGATGAGTTATTTGAGCCTGGACAGCCTACCCCCTCAATGTCTGGCCACACTTAAAGGCCATTAAGAAAACAAAAATAAACAAGTGGGACCTAATCAAACTTAAAAGCTTCTGCATTAGGAAGGAAACTATAAGCAAGGTGAAAAGGCAGCCTTTAGAATGGGAGAAAATAACAGCAAATGAAACAACTGGCAAATAATTAATCTCTAAAATATACAAGCAGCTCAGGCAGCTCAATATCAGAAAAACAAACAACCCAATCAAAAAATGGGCCAAAGAACTAAGAAGAAATTTCTCCAAAGAAGACATACAGATGGAAAATAAACATAGATGCACAACATCATTCATTATTAGAAAGATGCAAATCAAAACCACAGTGAGGTATCATTTTAGGCTGTCAGAATGGCCACCATCAAAAAGTCTACAAAAATAAATTCTGGAGAGAGTATGGAGAAAAGGGAACCCTCTTACACTGCTGCTGGGAATGCTGGTACAGCCACTGTGGAGAACAGTGTGGAGAGTCCTTTAAAAACTGGAAACAGAACTGCCATATGACCCAGCAATCCTACTTCTGGGCATACACACTGAGGAAACCAGAATTGAAAGAGACACATGAACCCCAATGTTCATTGCAGTACCGTTCACAATAGCAAGGACAGGGAAGCAATCTAGATGTCCATCAGCAGACATATAGATAAGGAAGTTGTGATACACATACACAATGGAATATCATTCAGCTATAAAAAAGAACACACTTGAGTCAGTTCTAATAAGGTGGATGAAACTGGAGCCTATTATACAAAGTGAAGTAAGTCAGAAAGAGAAACACCAATATAGCATATTAACACACACACACACACACACACACACATATATATATATATATATATATATATATATATATATATGGAATTTAGAAAGACAGAGTGACTGAACTGAACTGAACTGAACTAGACAATCCTATATGCAAGGCAGCAAAAGAGACACAGATATAAAGAACAGACTTTTGGGCTACTGGGAGAGGCAAGGGTGGGATGATTTGAGAGAGTAGCATTGAAACATGTTTATTACCATAGGTGAAATAGATGACCAGTGCAAGTTCGATGGATGAAGCAGGGCACTCAAAGCCAGTGCTCTGTGACAACCGGAAAGAATGGGGTGGGGAGAGAGGTAGGAGGGGGGTTCAAGATGAGGGGGACACGTGCACCTGTGGCTGATTCATGTCTATGTATAGCAAAACCATCACAATACTGTAAAGTAATTATCCTCCAAATAAAATTAATTTATTTAAAATAAGAAAAAAAAAAAAAAAAAAAGGCCATTACCAAGTAGTCTGAGAGGCCTAATGGCCATGTGTCCAAGACAGCCTTAGATAACAGAGTGTATACTGCTTAGTGCTGAAATTGTCATAAGCCCACATTCAGGAATATAAGTTTTCTGCCTGAATTGACAAGTTAACAATCCAGTTTTCTAGAAGATTCAGAGGCTATCAAAACAATGTCAATTCTCTTCTCCACTATATCTTAATTAGCGTGAATAGGGACACTAACAATTTGATTTCTCTTTTCACTCAGCTTTCTATCTTCCTGCCTTATCTGATCTTTAACATTAAAGTTAATTTATATCTTATCCATAACTCTTCTGCATGAGTTTTTTTTTTTTTTATAAAGTCATTTGGAGAGGAAAGAGCAGAACATTTATTTTTTTTTAATTTTTATCAAACTATAGTTGATTTAAAATGTTATGTCAGTTTCAGGGGAACATTCTTATTAACCTTATTTCTAGAAATAGAAATTTAATCCATAATGAAAGAAGCTGCTTGATGACTCCCAAATGTCTGTTATTTAATACCTTATTCTTCTAATTCTTACACCTTCTCAGGGTTTCATTGTATATGTTTGTTGGTTTGATTATATGTATTTAATCCTTGTTTGTACATCAGAACTTCTTCTATAATCATGTCTCTTTTGTGCTTTATTATATATTCATTTCCCAAAATAGTGCCTGGACTATGTGCATGCATGTGTGCTGTCATTTCAGTCGCGGCCATCTCTGCAACCACCTGCCTGGACTATAGAAGGAACTAAATAAATATGTATGGAATGAATGAATTAAGGAATAAATTTTCAAGCTTCACAAGTATACACTGATGATGTATGATTCAGAGACACAAAGGATGCTGGCAAAAAACAGCTTTAATTTCATAGGATGAAATCAACTCTCAGTTCCACTGGGTCTTCCCAGTTAGATATATAGAAAGTAAAAGCAGCAATTCATGATGTTCATTCCTAGTTGTACTTACAATGGACAGCATAATACAGAGAGTGAGACTAATATACACCCCTGTTAATAAATAGGGCACTGATTAATTAATTAGCATGTAACCACAATATACATGAAAAAGACAATAATAGGCAAAATACTTGCTTTATTTTTACTCAGGCTGCATACAGCTCCCCCTCTAAACTATGAAAAAAGTATTATCAGTAACAACATGCAGATTTTCCCCTCATTTTTTTTCCCTGAGCCAGAATACTTTAAATAAGAATAACACATTTCATGAAAAGCCCTCATGTCAACAATCAAATCTGAATAAACACAGACTTCTCTTAGTAAGTATGAGCAAACAGAATGATCACTGAAAAGATAAAAGACCTAGAAACTCTAAATAAAGTAATTGATCTGACAATACTAAGCAAATATCCTTACATGACTTAAATGTAATTATGGAATAAACACAAAATGTATTTTAATAAGATTTGCAAATAAAATGCAAGTACAAGCTAGAATATTCACTTTGGTAAACATCTATATAGGTATTGATTTAGAAAAGTTTCTCTTTCTTATTTAAAAGGGGGAGGGTGAAAATGTACTACCATAGACATTAACAGACTGTGTAAACACACTTATTTTCATTAATGATAATGCCCAATTAAAGCAAAATAAGATAGGTTTGAGTTACAGGAGAAACATCTCTCACAAATGAAGAGGAATAACTTCAAATAAGTATTAGCAATCTGACTCAAAGTAGAATACACCCCCACCACCTGACATATTTTCTAAGAAATCATCTGATCTTCTACACATAACTGATTATAATTATGCCAATCAATAAAAAGCCATATCAGTAGTTTTACAAAATTTAATTGATAATATCAAATACTCATCCTTAATTTTTAAAAAAAGCTCAAGAGATCCCAGTGAAAGGAAGAAACAAATACTTTAACTGTAATAATTTTCTTTGTCTCAGTCAAAGAAAATACCCAAATTTAATGTCCAGATTAAGGCATCATGGGATTTGGGCATGTAGAAAATTGGTTGAGAGAGAGTTATGCTAATGAATCTGATCCTTGTCACTGAGAGAAATTCCCACTTAGATTGAGAAGATGACTGGGTATTTTAGAGGGTTGCAACAGGGATAGCTTGCAGAGCAGTAATCACCCAGAGGGATGGGATGGGGAGGAAGGTAAGAGGGGGTTCAGGATGGGGAACACATGTACACCCATGGCGGATTCATGCCAATGTATGGCAAAACCAATACAATATTGTAAAGTAATTAGCCTCCAATTAAAATAAATAAAAATAAATAAATAAAAAGTGTTGGGGAAGGAACAACAAAATAAATCCAAAGAAAGCAGACACAATAAAATAAAGGTAAAAGCTCATATTAACTAAAAAGACATAGAAACAATCAAACCGAAAGCTGGTTCAAATAACCCAATATCTTAAAAGTTTTCATCGGGTTAATGAAGAATCACAAAATTAGGAAATGTAAAAGAAATTAGCAAACACACAGCAAAGATTAACTAATGCATTCCTAGTACGCACAAGTAAAACATAGCTTAGATAAAATTGATGATTTGTCTCCAAATAAAAAAAAGACTAACAAATAAATGGAGCAAAAAAGGCTGCACAGGAACTCCCTCCATCTAAGCCCTCATCCAGAAGTCCCTTCTCCCGCCCCAGCATCCATTTGAGCAGTTACCAGCTCATGAAACATTCACAGGAGCCAAGGATTCCAGGGAAGGGACTCAGCCATCTGGGTGAAGAACAGAAATACTGAGAAAGTTGGAAAGGAGGGGGCACAGCCCCTCGCCCCTCCCTGTAGCCCTGGCCACCCTGTGCCAGAGGAGGGCGAAGTAGGCACTCGATCACTGTGGACTCGGATCGAGGCCAACCTCTGTGGCTCTGCAGGAATCCAGGCCCAGCGCACCGTACCTGTCCCTCCAGTTGCCCCAGAAGCATCCTCATTCCTCTGCTCCCGGCTCCCTCAGCACCTTTCTGGCTCAAGGCCCCAGGTGGCTTCCCCAACTCCAGGCTCTGGCGGCAGGTTCCCAAGAACCCGGGCCCTGAGCGCACGTGGGTGCCTGCAGACCTCAGAGGTGACCCCCCTCGGACCCCCAGTGACATCCAGCACACAGGCTCTGGCAAACTGCTGCCATTCCAGGCTCTCCCCCTGTGTCTTAAGGCAACAAGGCCCCAGGACAGTGTCCCTGACACTGGACCCTGGTGAGCTTCCACCAATCTAGGCCCACTCACTTCAGTGTCCACTGGCTCCAGTGGCCCCGGGAGGGTTCCCCGGCCTCGAGCTGCTCCCAAGTCACCTAGTTCTGCGGCTGCAGCAAACCGAGGCCTGCAGGTCCGGACACCAGCGGCTTCAGACGGCTTCCCTAGCACCAGGTTCTCGCGAGGAGGTTCTCCGTGAACTGAGGCTCAGCTCAACTGGGCATCAGCGAGCTCCTGGCCTAGGCGAGTCTTAGGGCGCCGGTTGGCTTCCTTCTGCCCAGGCTCTCAGAAAGCCGGTGAACATAGGCCCACTGGTTCACAGAGTGGCAGATACTCCTGTGGGAGGACACAGGTGGCTTCCCAGCGAAGTCCCATGAGGCTTCTGAGCATCTGGCTCTCCCAGCCAGCCGAGGCCTGGAGCCACCACCGCACCTCAGGCTTCCTGCGGCTCCTGTGCAGCACTGTGGACTCAGAGGCCAGGCATAAGCCATTATTCCCGGCGCCTGGTTGACCCCTTTGGAGCCAGAGTCAAGGGCCCAAGCCCATCAGAAGCGACTCCAGTACCAACCCTGCCTCCTTGAACCCAAGGTCCAGGCCTGCATGTCTGGACCGTAGCACCAGGACAAGCCCCAGGAACCAAAACCCAGACCAGCCCACCTGCTGACCTAGGCACCAGGCCTACCTGCCCAAGGTCTCCAGCAGCCATGTACACCAGCAGGATCTCTAGGGGGCTGACTGGTGACAGGGTTTGCCTAATGAAGCCCGTCTCCGAAGACTGGAGGAGGTGCTTACACCCTCAAATATGCAGACGCCAACGGAAGAGCACAAAGATCCTCATATCAAGGAAACGGCAATTCCTCTAAGGAAACTGGCAAAACTCCAGTGACGGACCCGAAAGAAAGGGACACCTACGAATTGTCTGCAGAACCTGGGCGGTCTTCTGTTTCTGGATTGGAGATTGAGAAATGGTAAGTCTGGGCTAACCTCTTCCAGCTGTGTTGTTTCTCAACTTTAATGTATCTCCCTAACAAAATCCATTTACTTTCTCACTGCCTTTTAGTGTTCTTTTTTTTTAGCTTTCTCTTGTGTTCTTTTTAGGGCTTATAGTTGTATTTAAGTGGGAGGAAAGGAGAGAAGTCTAAACTATTTTATCCTTCAATATCTCCTACTATAGAATAAAAATATTAAACTTTAATACTTTTATTTTTTTGCATATACAGCTATTTAGGGGGAAAGACATAAGATGTAAACAAAAAACAGCAAAAAGAATTACTGAGACTTAGATGATCTCAAGAAAGTAATGTTATTTTATTAAAAAAAAAAAAAAACAAGATCATTAGGAAATCAATACTGAGTTCTGTTTCTAACTCCAGTTTTTATAAATCTTGGTGAAATTCAAACTACATTTCCTGTTTGTTTCTTTGGGAAATGCTTGTGTCGGTGATTTGTTACTTTGAAATGTTCCTTGGCTAATGATATTATTTCCACAGGAAGAATATTTTCTCTCAATTTAAAAAGAAAATGTACTTCATTCCTGAAGAAAATGTATTGGCTTTTAAAAAAAGAAAATAAAGTTAGATGGATTCTTGTTAAAATACATTTTTCCTTTAAAAAATCTTTTGTACATTTTTTAAATGAAGAAATGAGTGTCACTAGTTGTAACTATTGCTTGTATTTATAGATGTTTGTACAAAAACTACACAGTAGAGTTTAAGAACTATAATCTGTCATTAAATTGTAAAGGTATAAAAGGCTTCTAGTTATCTAATTAACCATGATAACTCATAATTTTAAAATAATTTTTTTTTTAATTGAAGAATCTACCTGCTAATGTAGGAGGTGCACTTGGATCCCTCAGTGGGGAAGATCCCCTGGAGAAGGAAATGGCAGCCCACTCCAGCATTCTTGCCGGGAAAATCCTATGGACAGAGGAGTCTGATGGGCTGCAGTCCATGGGGTCACAGAATTGGACATGACTTAGCAATTAAAGAACCATGACAACAATAGTTGATTTACAGTGTTATATTAGTTTCAAGTGTGCAGCATTATGATTCAGGTTTCTTTATAGACTATATTCTGTTAAAAATCATTGCACAATAATGTTTTAATTTCCTGTCCTGTACAGTATATCCTTGTTGCTTATCTGTTTTATACGTAGTAGTTTGTATATCTTAATCTCATACCTCTAATCTCCCTTTCTCCCCTTTGGTAATCACTAGTTTTTTTTTTTTTTTTTTCTGTATTTGTGATACTTTTTGTGGTTTGTATATAAATTAATTTGTATTATTTTTTAGATTCAACATAGAAGTGGTATCATACAGCATTAACTTTCTCTGATTTATTTCACTAACCAGAGTATTCTTTAGGCCCATTCACATTGCTGCAAGTGACAAAATTTCATTCTCTTTATGGCTGAGTAATGTTCCACTGTAGATATAGATATATCCCGCACATTCTTTATCCATTCCATTCCTCTGTTGATGGGCACTTGGGTTGCTTTCATATCTTGACTATTGTAAATAGTGCTGCTATGAACACTGGGGTGCATTTATCTTTTCAGATTAATGTTTTCATTTCATTGGATATATTCCCAGGAGTGGACTTGTTGAATCATGTAGTAGTTCTGTTTTTAGTTTTTTGAGGAACCTCCATACTGTTTTCCATAGTGGCAGCACCAATTTGCACTCCTACCAACAATGTGCATGAATTCTCCTTTCTCCACGTCCTTTCCAAATTTATTATTTGTAGACATTTTGATGATAGCCATTCTTGCAGATGTGAGCTTTTGTCTTACTATTGTTTTGTCTGATTATTCAACTCAGATCACATTCATTACATTTTCAGCACCATGGGTCAATCGCAATGTCAAGCAGATTTTTAGATACATATAATTCCCATCATTAGCTTTGCCATTTTTATATTTTTGTAAATTCACTGATTCTACTATTCTGTAGATCATTCTAATGTTGAGAGGGAAAATACTCATATTTACTTAAAGGCTAAACATATTCTTCTAAAAGTTTACAAAACTCTGAAACCTTACCAATTTTCCTTGTTCAGAAAATAAGAATTTCTGAGATTTAAATGTGTTAAATGCTAGGTAAAGGACCTATATTTTCACATATACAAATTCTTTAGAAACTGAATTTTGTGGCAACATTAACAAACCTTCATTCTGCCAATAATCTTACAGTTTTGTCTCTAATAAAAATAATGGCTTAGTAGAAATAAGAGTGAACATTTTATTCTCTTTGCTACCTTCCTGGTTTTCAAACTCTCTCAGAGTGATGTTCAGTTGTGTAAAAAGCTCCTGTCTAGTATGGGATAAACTGTAGGATGTCACACTAGGAGACATTTCCTAAGGCTTCTGTAGGAATTCTGCTATATTGAGCCAAACTTTTTATTTTCCTGGAAGCAGGTATAGTTTTAAATCAATCTCTATTTTTGTCTCAATGGTCAAACTGAGAAATAACCGTGGCTCTTATTTGCTGGTCCTCTTTACTGTATGTGCTAGAAATTTCTTGCACGCTTCATAACTGAGATAGAGGGGACACTAAAATATGAAACACGTAAAAACAGTCAAAGAGCTAAGTCAAATAGATTCATTGTGAGGGAGACCTAGCTCAACTATCAGCTCTTGCTATCTAATAGTGCAAAAAGTGTGTATTAGATATAGTGACTAAGAGAGGAAATACTAGCAGTTCCAGATAATCTCTAAGAAATTCAGCGTCATAGAGAGCACTGACCCAACATTGCCAAACAATTCAATCCAGAAACAGATATCCATGCATCCATCACAAATATTCTCGTTTTTGAAATTATTAATAACCACACTACCTATCTTCTCAGAAAGGGAGGTATAATAGTTAAACCAGAAATGTGCAATGCATTTGCAAAATAATTTTGATGAATGGGAGCTATGAAAATAGATTTCTGTTGCAACTTAAAGAGCTATCTGATATCATATACCTTTCAGACTTCTTCTGAGGGAAACTTCATTTCAATCACTTGATCTCTTTCTGCTCCAGATGCCATTTACGGGAATGTGACTCAGCAAAAGTAGATCACTGAAAGGTGATACATATATTTATTTAATGAATTTTAAAGGAGAGTGGCTTAGTACAGCTTCTAAAAGGCCCAAGCTGTAGCTAAAAATTCACAAACCTTTTTGGTTCTCTGTAGGAAGAGGGGCTTTTTGTGGACTTCCCTCATGGAATTCATAGTGTACATCATCTATGTTATTGCACTGGCTACTGGTTAAGGCAATACTATAGCCCTGGTGGCTCAGAGACTTACTTCCCTGGTGGCTCAGACAGTAAAGCATCTGTCTACAATGCAGGAGACCTGGGTTCAATCCCTGGGTTGGGAAGATCCTCTGGAGAAGGAAATGGCAATCCACTCTAGTACTATTGCCTGGAAAATCCCATGGACAGAGGAGCCTGGTAGGCTACAGCCCATGGGGTCGCAAAGAGTCAGACACGACTGAGTGACTTCACTTTCACTTTCATAGCAAAATCATATTAATTAATACACATAAATGTTTGTAATAATGCCTGGCACATAGTATGCAAAAATGTAAATCCTTCTGTTTGAGGATACCAATTATTTCTTTATCTCAGCTAAACAAAAATCATAATCACAGCAAAAACAAAACAAATAAAGATCACCAATGACAGCAGGTAATCTTTGTTTAGTAAAATACAGACAAAAAACCTCCAATAAATTTCAGACATAAGAATTTAAAGTCAGTCTAACTGATCTGGTGCCTGTATACTTAAACATTTTATTTTGCATGCAGAACATGCACATTTACCAACTGCTTCCTTCAGGAGTCTGACAAATACTGATCCCAATTGATCAGTAGCTATTCCAGACTAAGAGAAGAAAATATGGGAATTCAGGAGACTATGTTATGCATCACACTGAGAAAGCCAAGACAAGCAGCAGCTTCTCACAGTACTTCCTGTGTTTACCTTCATTTCAAGGGCAATTCATGCTGGATTCTCAGAATATAGGACCATCCAAATAAGTGGGATTACAAAAACACAATTTTCTGCTACTGGAAAAACAGAGGAAAAAAGGACACTTTACTATTAATACAAAACAGTAGTAGCAATATTGTGCTTACCATGGTACCTGGTACAAATAATTTTTCATAATTTATTTTTTTCCTGATCCTTACATGAAACAGAATTATTTTGCACACAAACACATCTAAATCATATTTTCAAATAGATTTCTTTTTTCCTAAAGTCCTCAAGAACATACATGTATAAAATATATTTAACATTTATCAATACAATAAATATATAATATATAATCATATAATATATATAATATATAAAAATATAATAAAATCATAATGTCAATTAAGCAATGTTTTAGTCTTATGGAAAAAATATCACTGTATATAGACAAGAAGAAATTTACTTTAATATTTATGAAAATCTAAAATAAACTGTATTTAGACCATGCACACACATACATCACCCACAGATTTTTTCAAAGAATTTTAGCTACACTTGCTACTGATACCAGAGGTAAAAAATCCACTCATGGAATTTATCAGTTCAGTTGCTCGGTCGTGTCTAGTTCTTTGTGACCCCATGGACTGCAGCACGCCAGGCCTCCCTGTCCATCACCAACTCCCGGAGCTTGCTCAAAGTCATGTCCATCGAGTCAGTGATGCTATCCACCCATCTCATCCTCTGTCGTCCCCTTCTCCTCTGCCTTCAATCTTTCCCAGCATCAGGGTGTTTTTCAATGAGTCAATTCTTCCCATCAGGTGGCCAAAGAATTGGAGTTTCAGCTTCAGCATCAGCCCTTCCAATGAATATTCAGGACTGATTTCCTTTAAGATTGATTGGTTTGATCTCCTTGCAGTCCAAGGGACTCTCAAGAGTCTTCTCCAACACCATAGTTCAAAAGTATCGATTCTTTAGCTCAGCTTTCTTCACAGTCTAACTCTCACATCCAAACTTGACTACTGGAAAAACCATAGCTCTGACTAGACGGGCCTTTGTTGGCAAAGTAATATCTCTGCTTTTTAATATGCTGTCTAGGTTGGTCATAGCTTTTCTTCCAAGGAGCAAGTGTCTTTAAATTTCATGGCTGCAGTCACCATCTACAGTGATTTTGGAGCCCAAGAAAATAAGGTCTGTCACTGTTTCCATTGTTTTCTCATCTATTTGCCATGAAGTGTTGGGACCAGATGCCTTGATCTTCATTTTCTGATGTTGAGTTTTAAGCCAGCTTTTTCACTTTCCTCTTTCACTTTCATCAAAAGGCTCTTTAGTTCCTATTCACCCTCTGCCATAAGGGTGGTGTTATCTGCATATCTGAGGTTTGATAATTCTCCCAGCAATCTTGATTCCAGCTTGTGCTTCATCCAGCCCAGCATTTCACATGATATACTCTGCATATAAGTAAATAAGCAGGGTGACAATATAGCCTTGATGTACTCCTTTTGCGATTTGGAACCAGTTCGTTCTTCCGTTCAGGTCCTAACTGTTGCTTCTTGACCTGCATACAGATTTCTCAGGAGGCAGGTATGGTGGTCTGGTATTCCCATCTCTTGAAGAATTTTCCACTGTTTGTTGTGATCCACACAGTTAAAGGCTTTGATGTAGTTAATAAAGCAGAAGTAGATGTTTTTATGGAATTCTCTTGCTTTTTATGTGACCCAACAAATGTTGACAATTTGATTTCTCATTTCTCTGCCTTTTCTAAATCAAGCTTGAACATCTGAAAGTTCTCAGTTCAGGTACTATTGAAGCCTGGTTTGGAGAATTTTGAGCATTACTTTGCTAGTGTGTGAGATGAGTGCATGGTATTTATAAGGACAGACTAAAGATACTTCTTGTTTCAAACAGCATCCATATAGCCATCTCAGAAGTTTCTCCTGAGTTCTTTCAAAAATATTGATAAAATTCAGAAATCACTAATATTCATCACAATATCAAAAATTATTTAGGTCATTCTCCTTATATTTAAGGTTATGGAATTTATTCCCTTGAGATAGTATGACTAAACTGAACTCATGAGATCACTAACTAGAGACCTTTGTTTTATCCCATCAACTGGAGAAAACCCACCAGGCTGAAACAAGTAGATACTAATACACACTGTTTTTACAGATGAGTGGCAACAGCAGTAGGTTCTGGAAGCAGCCACAATGTCAAAAACTACAATGTTGAATTACATGCTGTTATACCTCCTTTTCCGGAGAAGACAATGGCACCCCACTCCAGTACTCTTGCCTGGAAAATCCCATGGATGGAGGAGCCTGGTAGGCTGCCATCCATGGGGTCGCTAAGAGTTGGATATGACTGAGCGACTTCACTTTCGCTTTTCACTTTCATGCATTGGAGAAGGAAATGGCAACCCACTCCAGTGTTCTTGCCTGGAGAATCCCAGGGACGGGGGAGCCTGGTGGGCTGCCGTCTATGGGGTCGCACAGAGTCGGACACGACTGAAGCGACTTAGCAGCAGCAGCAGCAGCAGCATACCTCCTTTTCCACCATCAGTATTCCCACTTCATTATTTTTTCAGAGATGGAAACGCCCACAGATAATACAAGTTGGAAAGACTTGTTTTGATGCAGCTTGGAAACAGAAGCAAAATGCTTTAGGCAAAGTTGGAGTCAGGGAAATGGGAACTGAGGTTTTTCACGTCCTCACTCCTGAATTATCATCAGAGTACTAGATGATGAGGGTGTGAAGAAATCCAACATCAGTCCAGAAGAGCTGAAGTGATTGAAAGAACTTTAGACATTGGAAACAAGACTAAGATATTTGCATGTCAACTGGCCTTAGCCTCTCTTTCTTTTACATCCTTACAAAACTATTTTTTATCATTAATTTCAAGGTGTAAGATGAAGTATCTCAGACCAAATAACATGGATATGTTTGTTAAATTAATATATTTTAATATTAATTACAGTATTTTTAAATTATTCTTTACCATTTTTTATATACCCCCTGTCCCATGTGAGATCTTAAGTGTTGTGAGGATATATCTCATGTCTTATATTGTACATGCTTTGTGTCTTCAGCAATATCCAGTTAATTGATATATTATGAATATGATGAGACTATGGATTGTGAAGAAGGCTGAGTGCCGAAAAATTGATGCTTTTGAACTGTGGTGTTGGAGAAGACTTTTGAGAGTCCCTTGGACTACAAGGAGATCCAACCAGTCCATTCTGAAGGAGATCAGCCCTGGGATTTCTTTAGAAGGAATGATACTAAAGCTGAAACTCCAGTACTTTGGCCACCTCATGCGAAGAGTTGACTCATTGGAAAAGACTCTGATGCTGGGAGGGATTGGGGGCAGGAGGGGAAGGGGACGACAGAGGATGAGATGGCTGGATGGCATGGCTGACTCGATGGATGTGAGTCTGAGTGAACTCCGGGAGTTGGTGATGGACAGGGAGGCCTGGCGTGCTGCAATTCATGGGGTCGCAAAGAGTTGGACACGACTGAGCAACTGATCTGATCTCTGATGGATTAATTTAGCTCAAACCTCTTTTTTCCCATTCTTTTATTCTATATAGATTTGACACATTATTGGAGGGGGCTGGTGTTTGATAAATGTCTGCTCAGTGAATATTAACACAAATAATTGTTACTTGATTTTGAGAGTTACTTGCCAGTTACTTGCAATAGAAAAGAAAATGTCATTTATATGCTCACATAAGATAAACTTGTCACAAGTGACTGAAATTTGATGAGGAGTTCTAATAAAGTTAAAAGATAAAAGGATTGTCATTTATAATGAATATAAAAAAGAATAAAGTTAGAATTCCTACTAGGGAAAGAGAAATTCTCTATAATTTCCTTCTAATTTATATTTTAAATTATTTTAACTTTAAAATACTTTGAAGGTAATTCATTCCTCTGTGTAATATAACTTAATGATGAATTTTTTATTTCTAATATTTCCATAACTCTATTCTACAAAAGTATGATTTGAATTCCAAGTGATTTCTAAGATATAAAGTCAACTTTATTTGTTGTTTTTTATGTTAGCTTTACTAATATCCTCAAATTACATACTTTAATATGAAAATTTATATAAAATATCATTGTTAATATAAAATGGTTACTTTTAAGTTTTAACTATATAATATATTGAGAAGTAATCATATACGATTGATATATTTGAGGGCTATTTAAATGCAGTTTAAAATTGAGATGAAATCAGATTATTTATGCCTAATGTACAATTAAAGAATTTCACAGAGCTAATTAGTAACAGTAAAATTTCACCCTTGAATAATATAGATAGTTTTTAATTCTCTATTTCAGTCTTGAATACAGAAACACCTGTGTAGCTATTTGGCTCGTCTCTCTTTTAAGACAGAGTACAAACATTTGCTATTTAATGTAAACAATTTGATTTATCATATTAATTTTTGTATTGAAAATGCCTAGAGTGTACAGTTTTATTTAACAGCTGACATAGAAACATCAAGGTATAGTAAGAAATAAATTTTGGTTATATTTATATTAATTGCAAAAGACTTTATTTTCCAAATGAACTTGCAGTCTACCAAAAACAGTGAAGTTATGCATTACATTGAATAATAATATTTACATGATGAATGATACATACTATGGGTCAATTAAATTCCATGGGGCACTTTGCTACTCTGTGTAGGACTGAAAGAAGTTATATTTAGCCTTGTTAATAATTTTTGATTCATCCAACCAAGTAGAAGACACTGCCTTATGCATAGTATTAATAGATGATCTATAAGTGTGTGACGTTTTAGAAAATTGAGTTGTTGACATCGTGAAATGATTTGTGTATTCCAAACAATAGAGAGTATTGCATCTCAATTTCCAGAATCACAAAATGTCATAAATTGTCATTACATTGCATGTAGAATATTACTTAAAAGGACCTTGATATGAAGATCTGTGAAATCATAATAATATAGAAAAAAAAAGATATCACCAAAACTTCCATTCTCATCTCCATCACCACCATTTAGCCCTTGATGTAGATATTCCTTTAATCCATATGTGGGGCTAACTGCAGACTCTTCAGAGTGGCATAATGAAATGTGAATGAGCCCAGACAGAATAATAGTAATAGGCAATACAGAATGAGATATCTGTAAGGAAAGTGTTAACCAGTGATCTATGGTTCTATTTTAGCTTTGGAAAAGTCCTTGATCAAATTATTGAAACACTACTTCAATGGATTTAGAAGCATATATTAGGTCTAAATAAATGCTCTCTACGAAAAAAGAACAATGTAGAGCATTTCTGATTATTTCAGTTCACTTCAGTTCAAACACTCAGTCGTGTCCAACTCTTTGCGATCCCATGAATTACAGCACTCGAGGCCTCCCTGTACATCACCAACCCCTGGAGTTCACCCAAATTCATGTCCATCGAGTCAGTGATGCCATCCAGCGATCTCATCCTCTGTCGTCCCCTTCTCCTCCTGCCCCCAATCCCTCCCAGCATCAGAGTCTTTTTTAATGAGTAAACTCTTTGCATGAGGGGGCCAAAGTATTGGAGTTTCAGCTTTAGCATCAGTCCTTCCAAAGAACACCCAGGGCTGATCTTCTTTAGAATGGACTGATTGGATCTCCTTGCAGTTCAAGCGATTCTGAAGAGTCTTCTCCAACACCACAGTTCAAAAGCATCAATTCTTTGGCTCTTAGCTTTCTTCACAGTCCAACTCTCACATCCATACATGACCACTGGAAAAACCATAGCTTTGACTAGACAAACCTTTGTTGGCAAAGTAATTCTCTGCTTTTTAATATGCTGTCTAGGTTGGTCATAAATTTGCCTTCCAAGGAGTAAGTGTCTTTTAATTTCATGGCTACAATCACCATCTGCAGTGAATTTGGAGCCCCCAAAAATAAAGTCTGGCACTGTTTCCACTGTTTCCTCATCTATTTGCCATGAAGTGATGGGACCAGATGCCATGATCTTTGTTATCTGAATGTTGAGCTTTAAGCCAACTTTTTCACTCTCCTCTTTCACTTTCATCAAGAGGCTTTTTAGTTCCTCTTCACTTTCTGCCATAAGGGTGGTGTCATCTGCATATCTGAGGTTATTGATATTTCTCCCGGCAATCTTGATTCCAGCTTGTGCTTCTTCCAGCCCAGCGTTTCTCATGGTGTACTCTGCATAGAAGTTAAATAAGCAGGGTGACAATATACAGCCTTGACGTACTCCTTTTCCTATTTGGAACCAGTCTGTTGTTCCATGTCCAGTTCTAACTGTTGCTTCCTGACCTGCATACAGGTTTCTCAAGACACAGGTCAGGAGAAGGGAATGGCAAACCACTTCAGTATTCTTGCCTTGAGATCCCCATGAACAGTATTAAAAGGCAAAATGATAGGATACTGAAAGGGGAACTCTGTGGATCTGTAGGTGCCCAATATGCTACTGGAGATCAGTGGAGTAATAACTCCAGAAAGAATGAAGGGATGGAGGCAAACCAAAAACAGTACCCAGTTGTGGGTGTGACTGGTGAATGGAAGCAAGTTCTGATGCTGTAAAGAGCAATATTGCATAAGAACCTGGAATGTCAGATCCGTGAATCACGGCAAATTGGAAGTGGTCAAACAGGAGATGGCAAGAGTGAGTGTTGATATTCTAGGAATCAGCGAACTAAAATGGACTGGAAAGGGTGAATTTAATGCAGATGACCATTATATCTACTACTGTGGGCAGGAATCCCTTAGAAGAAAAGGAGTGACCATCATGGTCAAAAAAAGAGTCCGAAATGCAGTACTTGGATGCTATCTCAAGAACGACAGAATGATCTCTGTTCATTTCCAAGGCAAACCATTCAATATCACAGTAATCCAAACCTATGTCCCAATTAGTAACTCTGAAGAAGCTGAAGTTGAACAGTTCTATGAAGACCTACAAGGCCTTTTAGGACTAACACCCAAAAAAGATGTCCTTTTCATTATAGGGGACTGGAATGCAAAAGTAGGAAGTCAAGAAACACCTGGAGTAACAGGCAAATTTGGCCTTGGAATACAGAATGAAGCAGGGCAAAGGCTAATAGAGTTTTGCCAAGAGAACACACTGGTCATAGCAAACACCCTCTTCCAACAACACAATAGAAGACTCTACACATAGACATCACCAGATGGTCAACACCGAAATCAGATTGATTATATTCTTTGCAGCCAAAGATGGAGAAGCTCTATACAGTCAGCAAAAACAAGCCGGGAGCTGAATGTGGCTCAGATCATGAACTCCTTATTGCCAAATTCAGACTTAAATTGAAGAAAGTGGGGACAACCACTGGACCATTCAGTTATGACCTAAATCAAATCCCTTATGATTATACAGTGAAAGTGAGAAATAGATTTCAGGGACTAGATTTGTTAGACAGAGTGCCTAATGAACTATGGATGGAGGTTCCTGACATTGTGCAGGAGACAGGGATCAAGACCATCCCCATGGAAAAGAAATGCAAAAAAGCAAAATGGCTGTGTGGGGAGGCCTTACAAATAGCTGTGAAAAGAAGAGAAGTGAAAAGCAAAGAAGAAAAGGAAAGATATAAGCATTTGAATGCAGAGTTGCAAAGAATAGCAAGGAGAGATAAGAAAGCCTTCCTCAGCAATCAATGCAAAGAAATAGAGGAAAACAACAGAAGGGGAAAGACTAGAGATTTCTTCAAGAAAATTAGAGATACCAAGGGAATATTTCATGCAAAGATGGGCTCAATGAAGGGCAGAAATGGTATGGACCTAACAGAAGCAGAAGATATTAAGAAGAGGTGGCAAGAATACACAGAAGAACTGTACAAAAAAAAAAATCTTCATGACCCAGATAATCATGATGGTGTGATCACTGACCTAGAGCCAAACATCCTGGAATGTGAAGTTAAGTGGGCCTTAGAAAGCATCACTATGAACAAAGCTGGTGGAGGGGATGGAATTCCAATGGAGCTATTTCAAATCCTGACAGATGATGCTGTGAAAGTGCTGCACTCAATATGCCAGCAAATTTGGAAAACTCAGCAGTGGCCACAGGACTGGAAAAGTCCGTTTTCATTCCAGTCCCAAAGAAAGGCAATGCCAAAGAATGCTCAAAGTACTGCACAACTGCACTCATCTCACACGCTAGTAAAGTAATGTTCAAAATTCTCTAAGCCAGGCTTCAGCAATACATGAACCATGAAATTCCAGATGTTCAAACTGGTTTTAGAAAAGGCAGAGGAACCAGAGATCAAATTGGCAACATCCACTGGATCATGGAAAAAGCAAGAGAGTTCCAGAAAAACATCTATTTCTGGTTTATTGACTATGCCAAAGCCTTTGACTGTGTGGATCACAATAAACTGTGGGGAATTCTTCTCATTATAGTTATCTCAAATATCTCAACAAAATAGACAGAGATTGTACATATTGGAGGACATATTTCAGTTTATAATTTATAGAAACCAAAACAACCAAAGACAGTGTATTTGAAGCAGTGGTTTTCATAGAGCTAGATGCTAGACAATGGAGTATCCCTTAGAAAATGGGAAACAAGTTCAGCCCTATGAACAACCAACTACCTTTATTAGAGATTAGTAGAGATGGCAACAAAGGCAAGTCCTGCAAACTCCCGATTGTGGAGGTAGAACTGGGAGTCTAAGGAGACCAAGGTGTTTAACATTTTCTGGACAGAGTACTGGAGAAGAGAGAGAGAACACCATATATCTGCACAAAAGTGTTTTCAAATATTCACATAATTACTGATCAACACATGCATATGGCACAGGCTTAGAACTATTTGAAAAGAGATGAATAGTGCCTGGATGACACACAGATCAAAGAAAAATACTTGGTTCCACTAGTCTGAGTGGAAAATGAACATACTGTGTGATTCTATTTATATTAAATACAAGAGATTGCAAACTGTAGTGAAAGAATGCAGATCAGTAGTTGCAGGGATAGGGCTGGTGTAGGGATAATAAGAAAGGAGGGAATACAGTAGGATGCAAGGAAACTGTTTTGGGTAGTGTTCAGTATCTTTTTGGTGGCGATGTTTCACAGGTCTGCTCTTGTATAAAAAATAGCCTTTAAATGTGTGTCGTTAATTTTATGTCACTTATGCTTCAATAAACGAGTTAATAAAATTAATGATAATGAAAAGAAAGTGCATATTCATCATGAAATTTTTAAAAAATTAAGAGTAGATCAGATCTTTCTTTTTATTATAAAGACTAGGAGTTCAAGGCTGAAATATGCTATGATTCTTTACTGTGTATTTTCAGATTGGTTTATTGTCCTGCCTTTAAAAAATGTTTCTATGTATACATTCTGTATCATGATGTTCATATTGAATGTGAAAGGTTGAAACCCAAACTTCTTCACGAGGCAGTGGTGCTACAATAGAGAATACAGTATTTCTTAAGTATGAAACAGACATTTTTCTCAATAAAACCTAAAAAAAAATGGTTAGGAATAATACCAATAGCATTAATGTTGAATCTAAAATATTCAATAATATATTATATTATCTTCCTGGAGCTGTATTACCATCTCACCACCTAGTACACATTTTTAAATTTATTTTAAATGTTGCATCAGCAAGTCAGTAATACTCATGCCTGTGGAAAACAAAGTTAAGAATTATAATACAGTGAAGATCAATACCATATTACCATTTCTGGGAAAATGGCTCTGCTCATGAAAAAAGCTTTCCAGAGGTTAGTTTGCAATACTTTTAACAGGAAACTATTTTGCCCATCATTTTATGGTCAGGAATGACATGGCAAAGGAAGTCATAATCCTATGTCCCAACAATTAACTGAACAAAATTTTTATTAAAAATCAAGCATGGAATGATAATTATTCCAAATATTTCTCAAAAAATTCTATTCCCTCTGGCTAAAACCATCACACATGCACACACACATACACACTGATTTCTTTCACTAAAAAGGGAGTGCTTTACAGATGTTCTGGGACAAATGAATGCTTAATTTATCCTTTTTTATTACAAATTTTCAGCACAATGCATTATTTTAATACCCACCTCTCTAGTGATAGCATTCAAGTGATTCATGTACTCCAGCATAACAGGAAGGCCTGGCGGGCTGCAGTCTATGGGGTCATAAACAGTGGGACACAAGTGGGTGACTAAACAACAACAACATCCTATCTTTTAGAGGATTTTTTACGTATTCAAAATATTAAAATTAGTTACAATCTTTTTTCATTTTGATTTAGGGGATCAAAAACTTTAGCTAGTATTATCTGAATCTTAGCTAGCTCATTGATACTTCCTAAAGTTTTTTTGGTACTTATGTTCTTTTTTCTTTTGGTCCTAATAAAATATTGCTGCTAGTTATATAGAATAATTCATTTCTCCAAAGAATTTTCTAATTTCTTTTAGTGAAATCGAAATTTTTATGTTAGGTGCTTCTACCAAAGTGTTATTTCATCTTGTCAATTTCAGTATAGATATACAAAGATACAGGGAGAGATATATTATATATCTATATAATATTATGTATGATGGATGTTGGTATGACTATGAATATGGATATATACATATGTACACATATACACATGAGCATTTAATAAATGTAAGATAGTAATATAATGTCAATTTATATTATAATATTAAAATATATTATTGTTTTTCAGTAACTAAGTCATGTCCTAGTCTTTGTGATCCCATGGACTGTAGCATACCAGACTCCTCAGCCCTCCACTATCTTCCAGAGTTTGCTCAAATTCATGTCCAATTGAAATATATGTATGTTTATAAATGTCCAGTATGAACTATGCCTGTCTTATCTTGGTCTACTGAAATATGATATACATGTGTACATTGACACAAAGATTTTAAAAAGTGACATGTTATGTATGATACTTTGGCTCTAGGTAGTTTCATTAAAAAATATATTCTGGATATCATTCCAAAATAGTACATGGAAATTTTATGCATTGTTTTAGGAATATAGGCAATTTCAGGTATGGATCTGTCTTAGTGTATTTAGTCATCTCACATTTATGGGGTATGTCAAGGCTGTATATTGTCACCCTGCTTATTTAACTTCTATGCAGAGTACATCATGAGAAAAGCTGGGCTGGAAGAAGCACAAGCTGGGATCAAGATTGCCGGGAGAAATATCAATAACCTCAGATATGCAGATGATACCACCCTTATGGCCGAAAGTGAAGAGGAACTCAAAAGCCTCTTGATGAAAGTGAAAGAGGAGAGTGAAATGTTGGCTTGAAGCTCAACATTCAGAAAACGAAGATCATGGCATCTGGTCCCATCACTTCATGGGAAATAGATGGGGAAACACTGGAAATGGTGTCAGACTTTATTTTTTGGGCTCAAAATCACTGCAGATGATGATTGCAGCCATGAAATTAAAAGACGCTTACTTCTTGGAAGGGAATTTATGACCAACCTAGATAACATATTCAAAAGCAGAGAGATTACTTTGCCAACAGAGGTCCATCTAGTCAAGGCTATGGTTTTTCCATTGGCCCTGTATGGATGTGAGAGTTGGACTGTGAAGAAAGCTGAGCACAGAAGAATTGATGCTTTTGAACTGTGGTGTTGGAGAAGACACTTGAGAGTCCCTTGGACTGCAAGGAGATCCAACTGGTCCATTCTAAAGAAGATCAGCCCTGGGTATTCTTTGGAAGGACTGATGCTGAAGCTGAAACTCCAATACTTTGACCACCTTACACGAAGAGTTGATTAATTGGAAAGACTCTGGTGCTGGGAGGGATTGGGGGCAGGAGGAGAAGGGGACGACAGAGGATGAGATGGCTGGATGGCATCACCGACTCAATGGACATGAGTTTGAGTAAACTCTGGGAGCTGGTGATGGTCAGGGAAGCCTGGCGTGTTGCGATTCATGGGGTCGCAAAGAGCTGACCCGACTGAGTGACTGAACTGAACTGAACTGACCTGAATTTCCCAAATTGCTAATATTAAAAATAAGCCCATTATGAATAATGTTTGGCATATATTGTTTTGTATTTGTTAAGATATTTGCTTAGATTTCTAAAATTGGCTAGTGCAAATATAACTCAATAATATACTGAGAAATTAACTTACATAGCATTATTCCATTTTGGACATTAGCCAAGCACTGTATGAGTGTCTTTTAGTCTTGTCTTTCTAGCAGTTTATATTGAAACTTTTAGATCTTTTCTTAATTCAATATTTGAGAATTGATATTTCCTCTTGGCTTGCTTTTTATATATAAGGAGGATAAGCATGTTTTCATATGTTCAAGGGCTATTTGCAAAAGACTACGTTAACACATAAAGATGTAAAGAAAGATATGGAAAATATTTTCTGTAAATTATTGAAAAGTGATAGTAATGCTCAAACAATTGAACAGTAATATTTTTCTCATAATTATGGAATTTATTTTCAGGCATTCATTGTAAGAGCTCTTGAAACTGATTGCTGGAAGATATTTTAGAAATTATCTCATTCAAGAATATCAATATTGGTTGCTTGAAAGAGTCAGTATGAAAATTTTAAGAAATAAAATGTCAAGGATTTATCACAGAAAATGTTTATGTTTTACAGTAGGATAATTGTATGCATTAGTTGTCTTAAAAAAATACCCAGGCAATTATAACATATAGGAAGGCTTGAGAACCATTCATCAAATGCTCAGTTACAACTAAATCAGCTTGGTCAAGATCAGTTTTGTTTTTTTTTTTTAATTGAGATGTCATGTACATCTAATAGAATACATTTTTATAAGTGTAGAGCTTAATGGCATTTGAAAAATGTATGTATCCATGTAGCCATATAACTCCAATCAAAATATAGAGTGCTTTCATCTCTCCAGAAATGCCATCTACACTTCCCAGTCTCTCTACTTGTATGTAATAACCACAACAAACAGTTATATCAGTTCAGTTCAGTCTCTCAGTGGGGTCCGACTCTTTGCCACCCCATGAACCGCAGCACGCCAGGCCTCCCTGTCCATCACCAACTCCCGGAATCTACCCAAACCCATGTACATCAAGTTGGTGATGCCATCCAACCATCTCATCCTCTGTCGTCCCCTTCTCCTCTGCCCTCAATCTTCCCCAGCATGAGGGTCTTTTTTTAATGAGTTAGTTCTTCACATCAGATGGCCAAAGTATTGGAGTTTCAGCTTCAACATCAGTCCTTCCAATGAACACCAGGAGTGATCTCCTTTAGGATGGACTGGTTGGGTCTCCTTGCAGTCCAAGGGACTCTCAGGAGTCTTCTCCAACACCATAGTTCAAAAGCATCAATTCTTCGGCGCTCAGCTTTCTTTAAGGTCCAACTCTCATATCCATACATGACTACTGGAAAAACCATAGCTTTGACTACACAGACCTTTGTTGACAAAGTAATGTCTCTGCTTTTTAATATACTGTCTGGGTTGGTCATAACTTTCCTTCCAAGGAGTCAGCATATTTTAATTTCATGGCTGCAATCACCATAAATGGAGTCAAATAGAATGTACTCATTTTCCTTTTTTCATATAATACAATGATTCTGGAATTTACCCAACTTGTTTTTTGTAGTCTCTTCGTTTTTATTGTGGGCTTCCCTGGTGGCTCAGAGGGTAAAGCATCTGCCTGCAATGCCGGAGACCTGGGGATACTTTATTACAAAAATATATTCTAAATTGTTTATTCTTTCTCTTGTTGATTTCTTTCTGGCTTACTTCACTCAGTATGACAATCTACAGATCCACCCATGTTGCTGCAAGTGAGGTTATTTCACTCTTTTTTATGACTGAGTGATATTCCATTGTATGTATGTGCCACATCTTCTTTATCCATTCATCTGATGATGGAAATTTATATTGCTTCAATGTCTTGGCTATTGTAAATAATGCTGCAATGAACATTGGGGTGCATGCATCTTTTTGTATGTCTAAAGAAACTCATAATTTCATCATTTTAAGTTGGATTCTTTGCACTTATTCTACTGGCATTTTCTTTAGTTTCTGTATATGTAATTGGATTTTTGTTTAAATTTAGAAAAATGTTGGCTTGTATTTTTTTAATGTTTTTGGGCCCTGCTATTTTCTTTTTCTGGAACTTTAATACATATATGTTAGCCTACTTGAGCTATTCTACAGGCTTTTAAGACACTTTACTGTTTTCAAAACTTTTTTCCTCTCTCTGTGCTTTTCAGTTTGGACCAATTCTGTTGATTTATCATTATTCTATCGACCCTTTTTTCTACTGTGTCCACTCTGTTGTTAATCCAGTTTACTGAGGTGTGGTTTGGCTGTGTGTGTATGTGTGTGTGTGTATGTGTGTGTGTGTATGTGTGTGTGTATGTGTGTGTTTTTTGTTGTATTTCTTACTTCTAATATTTATATTGTACACTTCCATAAAAGTTTCCATACTATTTATGTATTATCCTATGTGATGTTTCATTTCAATCTTTTCTTGTAGATTCTCTACCATATTCATCATGGTGGTTTTAAATGTATTTTCTGCTAATTATAGTACCTGTTCACTTTAGTTCTGTTTATATTGACTATATATCCCTTGATGTTGATCATATTTTCCTGTAATTTCATATGTCTGTTAGCTTTTATCACAAACTAGAAATTGTCAGTCATACATTGTAGAGAAAGTGAAGTCTTTATATTCAGCAAAGTGTGGAATTTTATTCTTGGAAGAAGAAAAACTGCTACAATATCATCTTGATGTTATGGATGATGGTTTTTAGTATTTCCCATAAGTGTTGTCCTTACTTATGGGTTGCAATTCTAGTTTCTAAAATGTAGACTTTCTCAAGTTCTGTTTTTATTATTAGAGAGTCAGACAATGTTGGAAAAATTTATAGAGGCATTCCATATATTCTTTACCTTGTTTCCTCTAGTGAAAGTGTCTCGTGTATTTATAGTAAAATATGAAAACCAAGACATTGATACTAGTATTATTGACAGCTTTTTCAGGTTCACTAGTTTTTCATGCATTATGGATGTGTGTGTGCTTAGATCAATGCAGTTTTATTATGTCTATTTTTCCCCACCACATTAGAAGTGTTACTTCATTGTCTTCTGCTTTCTATATTTTATGATAAAAGTCAACCATTGATGTTAATGTTGATAAATTCCATAATTGTGAGAGATTATAGTACTTTGCAATTGTTTGAGCATTACTACTGTTTTTCAAAAATTTACAGGAAATATTTTTATATTTTCTATACATCTTTATGTTTTAATGTAGTCTAAAGTTTTCAAATAGTCCTTGAACATATGAAAACATACTTATCCTCACTATATATAAAGAGCAAGCTGAACTGAAATATCAATTCTCATCTATTGAATTAGGGAAAGATCTAAAAGTTTGAATATGTAAACTGTTAGAAAGACGAGATTAAAACCAGACTTATATACTGATTGCTTAATGTTCAAAATGGAATAATGCTAAGTTTTAATCACAAGTTTGAGATGTTACTGAGTCCTTCTAACTTGGCAGAAATACAACCTCTAACACTGTGTTCCTAGTGGTAGAGATGATGAAAACTCTGCAGTACTTCCCTGGGCTGTTTGGAGTCATTCTTGCAGAAATGCTGGCTGGTGTCACCCAAGGATATATGATATGTTTCTAGTCACACCCTAGGACTCCCACCCTTGTAGCTTATACTTTTCAGTTCTTGCAGGCTCAAACTGTGGTCTCTGACTCCTCAGCCTTAAGTGACAGCTACTTCTACTTGAGCTTCATCTCTTGAACACCCTGGCAGTGCCTTCAGAAAAGAAGGTGGATGAATGCAGATCTCACTTCATCATCTTCACCTTCTATGAAGATCACATTCCCTTCAGGTCTGCTTCTTTTGGTCCCTCTACAATGCCTTCTAAATTTTTGTGTGTTTGCTTCTTTTATTTTGGGGGGTTTTATGGGGTTTTTTTTGTGTGTGTGTTATTTCTGAATTGATAATTGTTATCAGCAGAGAAATAGATTGCTCTAACAATAGTTATTCCACTTGTTAACTGAAACACACATACACACACAGCCTAAAAGTTGAGAATTAAGTTTTGTTCAGCTATTCTGTGTATGGGACGATGTAAGAGTCTGGGCTTATTGAAATCAGTCCTCTGCTATACAGATTAACTCCCTAGGGCCAGGGTCTTGTTTTTCTTCATCCCGAATCCCCTCAGAGTGCACAGTTGGGGGTGACTGTTTTGGCTGATGACTTGATGGCTTCAACATCTTTTGCTTACCAGTATGGTACGGTAGCGGAGAAGGCAATGGCACCCCACTCCAGTACTCTTGCCTGGAAAATCCCATGGATGAAGGAGCCTGGTAGGCTGCAGTCCATGGGGTCATCAAGAGTTGGACACGACTGAGTGACTTCACTTTCACTTTTCACTTTCATGCATTGGAGAAGGAAATGGCAACCCACTCCAGTATTCTTGCCTGGAGAATCCCAGGGATGGTGGAGCCTGGTGGGCTGCCATCTATGGGGTTGCACAGAGTCGGACACAACTGAAGTGACTTAGCAGCAGCATGGTATGGTAGATGAATTTTTTGTCCCTATACTGTAACCTTAAGCCAGGACCCAACTCATTTTTACTCACTGTAGTACTGCTCACTTTTTGGCATAAAACATTTTAAACCCTCGAACATATTCTCTGCCTCAGGAAAATTTAAAGTTTACAATAGCAAGAGAAACAGAAGAGACCCCATCCTCCTCCCCTCAAAAAAATACAAAAACAAACAACCAAAAAACTACATATTTCCAGAAAAACTATATATGTTCTGGCTGTGTTTCTCTGAAAACTAAGATCATTTTGCTGTAGACAGGCAATAAAAGGAACAAAACAGTCTTAGTTATTCTGTCACCAGAGAAAATACACAAGTTTGTGGATCCTGACATACTGGGAACTCTACAGAGCACTCCTGACAATATCTGAGAAAATGATAAAACTTCAGTGAGAAATTGTTCCCTGGTGGGGATGTCACTATAGCCACAATAGAATAGAGATTAGGGGACTATCACCCCCCTCCCACCCTACGCTGTTTATAAAGCCTACTTCATTCAAATGTGATCCTAGAAGAATACAGACAGGGAAGCAAACTTGGTAATTGAAGGTAAATTCCCACCAGTTTAGGAAAATGGAAACTTCAATAACTTTAAGTTATTCAAGTTAAATGTATAAAGTAGTAATTATACAAACATCAGTGAACAGATTGACATTAGTAATTGATAAAATTTCAGGAATGGATTACAAGGTAAGCTTTATAAATGCCTCATCTTAAACAAATGAGATTAGATGGATGAGAGGAAAGTTGTTATTAGTTTTGGATGTATGTATATAGGTATCCAAGACTGTTTTCCATGGAAGAAACACATAAATACTAGAGGCAAGAAGAAGATCAGAAACTGTATATGTATCTTTCTTGTAAAATTAATAAATGAAAGCCTTAGCCAGCCATATATTTGTGTATTACCAGGGATAAAGAGGAAATAGTAGATAGGAAAGTACATTTCAGGAGAGTGGAGGGGAGAATATTAAGACACATGTTTTAACTCTAAAATCTTTCATACAGTCAACAGAAAGTATGTATTCAAACTCTCTAGTATACAAGTACATAGTTTAAAGAACTTATTTCAGGAACACAAAATGTTCTACAAGTCAATTCCAAAGCATTAAGAATAAACCAGGATAAAAGAGGAAACTAAAAGCAAGTTTTGGCAACTCAGCTTCACTTAAGGGGTAATTGAACACTTAAAAAAAAAAAAAATCAATCCAAAACCGCCACTTATGAGAGCTCTTAGAATTTGTGGCTTTACCCTGTTTGCAGGATTGAGACATAGTAAATGAATTTCCTACTTCAGGAAAAATGCTGTAAGATTCTGCAGTTACAAATAAGGTCGATATTTGACATATGATATCATAGAATAGTCTGGCCCAAACTACTTTTAAGGCAGCACATATGAACTACTTTAATGACCTTCAAAACTTTAATGGCAATTTAATGTCAAATTAAACATTTCATGGAAAGAGTTTGACTAATGAATTTTTTTTTCTAAGTTGTTTTCTTTCATGTTGTAAGGTGGTTTGATGTAAAAAGAAAATAAAGTACAATAAAAATTGTTCTGTGTTCCACAACAATTTAGTTAGAGTACAGCTAGGTGGCCTATTGAGGATGCTGATGTTTTTCAGTGCAGTGCAGTGCAGTGCAGTTCAGTTCAGTCACTCAGTCGGGTCCAGCTCTTTGCGACCCCATGAATCGCAGCACACCAGGCCTCCCTGTCCATCACCAGCTCCCGGAGTTCACTCAGACTCACGTCCATCAAGTCGGTGATGCCATCCAGGCATCTCATCCTCTGTCGTCCCCTTCTCCTCCTGCCCCCAATCCCTCCCAGAATCAGAGTCTTTTCCAATGAGTCAACTCTTCACATAGGTGGCCAAAGTACTGGAGTTTCAGCTTTAGCATCATTCCTTCCAAAGAAATCCCAGGGCTGATCGCCTTCAGAATGGACTGGTTGGATCTCCTTGCAGTCCAAGGGACTCTCAAGAATCTTCTCCAACAACACAGTTCAAAAGCATCAATTCTTCGGCACTTAGCTTTCTTCACAGTCCAACTCTCACATCCATACATGACCACAGGAAAAACCATAGCCTTGACTAGACGGACCTTTGTTGGCAAAGTAATGTCTCTGCTTTTCAATATGCTATCTAGGTTGGTCATAACTTCCCTTCCAAGGGGTAAGCGTCTTTTAATTTCATGGCTACAGTCACCATCTGCAGTGATTTTGGAGCCCCCCAAAATAAAGTCTGACACTGTTCCACTGTTTCCCCATCTATTTGCCATGAAGTGATGGGACCAGACGCCATGATCTTCATTTTCTGAATGTTGAGCTTTAAGCCAACTTTTTCACTCTCCACTTTCACTTTCATCAAGAGGCTTTTGAGTTCCTCTTCACTTTCTGCCATAAGAGTGGTGTCATCTGCATATCTGAGGTTATTGATATTTCTCCCTGCAATCTTGATTCCAGCTTGTGCTTCTTCCAGCCCAGCATTTCTCATGATGTACTCTGCATATAAGTTAAATAAGCAGGGTGACAATATACAGCCTTGACGCACTCCTTTTCCTATTTGGAACCAGTCTGTTGTCCCATGTCCAGTTCTAACTGTTGCTTCATGACCTGCATACAGGTTTCTCAAGGGGCAGGTCAGGTGGATTTCCTTGTATTTTTATGGAGTGATTAAATTTAATAATTAACTTATTTAATATCATTTTATTACCCTGTAGAAAGTAGTTAAGTCCAGAAATATGGAGGCTTTGCTTATAATTTTGGCTAGCCACAAATCAATCATGTTACCCTAAAGAAATCTCTCACCTATTTTTGTATTCAATATTTAATAAATGTTTACTAAATGCTAGCCACTCTTACTAATTAATGTCAGATTTTAATCGTTTCTTGTAGTTGAAACATCAAATATTATTAGTGAAACAAAGCATTAATAGAGGACAGTGATAAATTCTTCAGAATTAAGACAGAAGATAATTGAAAAAATACAGTATTTGGGATGAGAACTATAAGTGAAGAGTTAAACTTCAATGTGAATACAGATAAGGAAAAAGTAATCTTTAAACAATAAGAGAAAAATGTGACTTCTAGCTAGCTTTTACATAAATAATGCACTGGAACCTATGGAGAAGTTAAAGAGCAAGGCTATATCTCAGAGCCTCGTGTATTAAAATGTGTTCATACTTAATGCTACTTAGAAGATGACACTTGAAAAGTAAGTTGAATCTGTAAAGGGCCTTGGATGTGTGAAGGGCTAGGTGTTATACTACTCTCATGGCTCTGCTGGGATATTTCTCACTGGATTTTTTAAATCCCTCCATGGTGAAGTATATAATTCTTCACACTAAATTCATTTCATAAAACGTGAAAATGTTCTGTATATATTTGGAGGGAAGGAAGTGATTATACTTGCGCTGAAGGTTGTCACCATGAAATAGAACTGAGTCATTGGTGCAAGTATGTTTCTAAATAGAGTGACCCATATATAAGAGTCACTTCCCACCATGATCAGTGTGTTTTGATTGTTAGTTTGTAACTGGCAATATTGATTCAAAATCCACACAACTCCACAATAATGGGGAAGGGTGGAATTAGATGTGGTAGAATCTGGAGCTTTGCAGCATCATGCTGTACCATCTACTTGATTTCTTTGACTCTTCCACTTTCTGTGATCTATTTTATCTATTCTGTGGGGTGAAACACAAACCTTAACTTTCAGATTCTCATTTGATATTGAATCTTTGTGTCTTACACCTTAATGTTTTTGTGCTTAGTAATCCAGTATTTGTATACTTTTTTTTTTTCCTATTTTGGCTGATTCAGGACTATCTCAACTGCTACATCTGCTTTGTCTATATCAAGATGTCATTCTCCAAACATGTGAAAGGCCACTGAAGCACATAATCCAGTCTAGATTATAAAACATTGTTTTTAAGGTCTATATGTGATGGTTCAGTATAGGTACATACTGTGAAATGAATACCACAATTAACACATTGATCATCTCACGTCTTACCTTTGTGTGTGTGTGTGTGTGTGTACACGAACATGTGGGGTGAAAACACTTAAGATTTACTCTTAATAAATTTCAGCTGTATAACGCAGTATTATTAACCTTAGTCATCAAACTGCACAATAGATCCCCAAAACTTATTCATTTTATGACTGAACATTTGTATGCTTTTGACTACAAATTTTTCATATTCAATTTGTCTATCATAAATAAAATTCAAAAATTAAAAATAAATAATATAGTAAAAACATAAAAAATAGAAATGGTATTATTGTTTAAAGGACTATGATTTATATATATATATATGTATGTATGTATGTATATCAGCTCCTTGAATATTGATAAAAATAAAAATAAGGAGTTTCTACCCATAGTGTATCCAGTGTAATCATGTCCAGTATATTACTGTTTACCAAGGGGGGCATTTTTCAGTGTAATACACTACCACAGACTATTTTCATATAAAGTAGATTTCCCTCCACAGATTAGATTTCCCTTTCATATACATTCCCTTAATACCCCCAAGTGCTTTGATCATAATAGGCAACTTACAACGTGTAGACACACAAAGCTAGAGGGCTAAGAAAACACGTAGTTCAGTTCAGTTTAGTTCAGTCGCTCACTCGTGTCCAACTCTTTGCAACCCCATGAATCACAGCAAGACAGGCCTCCCTGTCCATCACCATCTCCCGGAGTTCACTCAAACTCACGTCCATCGACGGTGATGCCATCCAGCTATCTCATCCTCTGTCGTCCCCTTTTCCTCCTGCCCCCAATCCCTTCCAGCATCAGAGTCTTTTCCAATGAGTCAACACTTCACAGGAGGTGGCCAAAGTACTGGAGTTTCAGCTTTAGCATCAGTCCTTCCAAAGAAATCCCAGGGCTGATCTCCTTCAGAATGGACTGGTTGGATCTCCTTGCAGTCCAGGGGACTCTCAAGGGTCTTCTCCAACACCACAGTTCAAAAGCATCAATTCTTCAGCACTCAGCTTTCTTCACAGTCCAACTCTCACATCCATACATGACTACTGGAAAAACCATAGCCTTGGCTAGATGGACCTTTGTTGGCAAAGTAATGTCTCTGCTTTTCAGTATGCTATCTAGGTTGGTCATAACTTTTCTTCCAAGGAGTAAATGTCTTTTAATTTCATGGCTGCAGTCACTGTCTGCAGTGATTTTGGAGCTCAGAAAAATAAAGTCTGACACTGTTTCCACTGTTTCCCCATCTATTTCACATAAAGTGATGGGACCAGATGCCATGATCTTTGTTTTCTGAATGTTGGGCTTTAAGCCAACTTTTTCACTTTCTTCTTTCACTTTCATCATGTAGAGCTGCACACAAGCAAGAAGTCAATGTCTTTCAGAAAATATTGTGCAAGTAAGTAGATAAACCCTGGAGGTATGGTGAAAGTAGCCTATCATTAGCAAGGAAAAGTAAATAGTGCAATTAATTCTTCTTTTTTCCTTTACCATAGAAAGCAAAGAGAGATATATTATACATTGAAGCCAAGAGAGATTAAATACTTTACTCAGAATCAGTTAGCTATAATTTGATTCAGCAAAGATATGAAACCAGGTCTCCTTACTAACCACCACTCAAAAATTCATTTCCAAGGCAGACAATTTAGCAGAAAATTGTGAGGGTACAGGATCAACAAATATAATGAGAAATACAAAGCAGTCTAAAAGAGAGACTCATCTTACCCACATGGTGTAAGAGTCCTTTCCATTTGAGCAACCAGGAAAGATCCATTCCAGTTCCTAGTAAGGAGAAAAAAGTTAGGAAATAATGTAATCTGCTACAAAGTTCATTGTACATGTGTGAAACTAACATGTTTCATTGTTTTATATGTTTATGATTAATTAGTATACCTTCTGTTCTTTCTTAAAGGTTTAAATAATCTCCATTTTTCATTTTTCTTTAAGAAATTTCTGGGATGAATAAACAGCTACACAAGATGGAATGATCAAGTCCTCCTGACAGTGAAAACTATTTAACTGCTCATGGTGGGAAGCATTAGGTAAGTATCTTTTCTACAAAATGATGCTTTAATAAGATTTTTTTTGTGTTCTGTTAGTGTCTGCTACATTACATAGTCATAAACTATTAAATGTTTTTCTTTCCCAGAAGTTCCTCGGTAAATAGATATTAGAAATAGAAAACATTCTCCCATAATAGTGCTTTATTAAGAAAATTCACGTTCTGTATCTCCCAAATCATTACTTAATCTAAAACAAAGTAACAAAACAATAAAAATAAATTTTATGCAATATTACTAATTAGACAAAAGGAAAAACAATAAAATGTAGTAAGAAACCATTTTAAATTTATCTTGATTTTCATATGCAATGATTAGCAGATGCTAATGAGAAGAGAATAAGGAGACAGAAGAAAGCATTTTTATATTGACTGAAGGAGATTGGAGGGCTTTTAAAAGGCTATAATGTAGTATTGTTGCCATTGTAAATTATTTCCTTTTCTTGATACATGTTTTAAAAATCTGAAAATGTTACCTGCTTCTTGTATTGTAGATCTTCATATACCACACCTTCAGGGGATTCGTGGGAATTATTGATTGCTCTGGCATGACTGAAGGTATCAAATGATTAATTTTATTGTACTCAAAATAGAAATAATATTTAAGAACTGAAACAGAGAATAAAAGCTAGTTGAGTGAATATTCTTATAGTTTGTAATGAGTAGAGAGATAGTATTTCTATGCTAATAGATTTCATGCCATTTGCTCCTAAATCTTTACCAATTTGAGTAACCAATCATTTGTGGAAAGGGAAAGCATCTGCCAAGGAGGGGAACCCTCATGGTTCTTTTGGCTGTTCTAATAATCAAATTGACACAAGACAGATTAACATTAGAAAGAAATCTAAATTTAATCATGTAAGTACAGCAGTCTCACAGCTTCCCTTCCCTGCTGGCTCAATTGGTAAAGAATCTGCCTACAATGCCAGAAATGTAGGAGATGTGAATTCTATGCCTGGGTTGGGAAAATACCCTGGAGAAGAAAATGGCAACCCACTCTAGTATTCTTGCCTGAAGAATTCCATGGACAGAGGAGCCTTGGAGGCTACTGCCCATGGGGTTGCAAGAGCAGATCTTGACTTAGCAACTAAACCACCACCACCACAGGAGTCTCATAAGAATATGAGACCCAAATAAGTGATCAAAGTAGGATGCTTTTATAATTTTTCAGAGATAGAAGCAATTATTCATGAAGATGTAATAAAATAGGAAGGTTGTTGAAGTAGCGAGTTAACAAAGAAGTAACAAATTTTGTTCCTACAGGCTTCTTGGCCTTGAACTTCCTATTTCTGGTGATAAGAATGTCTTCAACTCTCTTGATGGATAGTACCTTCACAAGCGAGATTTATTTCTTGCTTTCAGAACAAAGGGTAGGTTAGGAGGGTTAAGGTGTCCTTCTTGTATTGGCTGTTTTTTAAGTCACTTTAATTCAAAGTAATCACTATACCAAAGTGTTATATTTTGAGGTGACCTGCCATGAACCCCATCACAATACAACAGTAATATTTGAATGCTGACATTTAACAAAGTAGAAATGAAGATGATAAAGGGAAGTAAATTGTCTCATCTCTTAGGTTGTGAGATAAGTATATATCAATGAATAGATCTAAATATCACCAGAACATTTGCAACTTAGACTCTTACATGCTTTTTCATTAAAATTTTTTTTTTTTTTAATTTCTGTTAAAATCCCAGAGGAGTGTTCTATTGAGGTTTGGGGTCAGTACACCTTTCCATGAATCTTATGGGATTGTGAAGACACTGAGTTTTGTTTAGACACGAGACAAGTGCCAACAAAGAGCAGACTCATCCTTTTCCAAATAAGATAGTGTCAGACCTTGGGGAAAAGAACTCCAACAAAAGTGAAGGAAATCTAAACCCCCAAGATCATAGTCAGAGCCTTTGAAAGGGGACCACTGGGAAATACAGACTGAGGGTCAGGGGGAATGCAAGAGTGGAGGGCTGGAGAAAGGATGCTTTAAATTTAAAGTCAGGTGTGTCAAAACCTGTGTTTACCCCATAATTGCACATGTAAAAAACTTACTTTGAGCTTCCCAGATGGCCAATATATGTATCATTATATATTCCAATATAATTTTAAGGATGAATGAGGACAATATATGTATAATATATAAATATATTTATATATTATACATATATATATCTACCTAAAAGGTAGATATAACATTTATTAATATAATGGCTCCAACACATGGAAAATTATTTACAGAAAAACAGTTTTAATCCTTCTACTAATTGATTTATTTCAGAAAACTTCATGTAATGTATTTAAATACCCCAATATTGTTTTTATAAATATTCCACTAGTAAAAATTCCACTGTCAAAAAGAAATGCCAGCATTTTAGATATATCTATTTTATTTTTACTCACTGTTGACTTTAAAAATATATAGATCACAACATTTATAAACCAAACAAGATTCCACTTAAAAGAAGTGGTTTTTATCAAACAGATGATTGTGGATCTGTCTGTAGGCACAACCCATTATCCATCTGATTCCTAAGCAATATTATTGCCAATGGGTGTTTTTGGTACTCAGACTCATTTATACAGTTCCCTGTTTACATATAATTATATAAATAAATTTTAAATTAAACTTATATTAGAATATCCATTTTGATTATAAATCTCAATATTACTAACAGCACCTGAAGGCTACCTTACCATTCAAAAAGTGAAGGACAATCTCAATATATTATCTATAAGTCTACTAGGTAAGGTGATTTGGTATGAAGGTTGGCTTGAATATCTCAAAACTTTTTTTTATAAATCTTAACTAAAATCAATGAAAATAGTGACTTATGGTATAGTTATCTTCATGAAACAAAGTTTTGTACGTTATGTATAAAATGAAACACAATTTTAGTTAAGTGTGCTTGAAGTGAAACTCACTATGCCAAGTGCATTTTTACATAACTGAAGAAACACTACCTATTTCTGACCTGAGAAATCCTACCAGTCTCCTCAAAATCACAGCTTCCCTCAGGAAAACAAAGAGACATGCCTATCTGTTTATAAAGCATTATTTCTACATGTAGAGAATGAAAATATATTCTGAAAGAAGGTTTTTATTCGTCACAATCTACATCTTTTGAGCAAATTCAATCTCAGAGGTAAAAATTGCTTAAAATTCTTTTTTTTTCCCACCCAGTTTCTCTAGAGGCTTCCTTTTGAAGGTTAGGTGAATACCAAAATGTTATCCTTTGTTTTCCTTTTGATATCTGTGTGTACCATGAGATTCCACATATCCTACTTTGAAGCTGTGCTTTCTGTTGTTTCTATGCTGCTTGTATCCCCTTCTAGTCCAGCTTGCTTTTGACTCTTTTCAACTCACTTTTTCTTTTAGTTCTTTAGCTGTGTAATTCCTTAGAGTCTTAGGCTGAAAAGACATGACTTGACTGCTAGCATTCAAAAGTCACAAATGAAATGAGGTTATAAACTTAAGATACTATGGTGCCAAGTGCACAAACTTTCCTAAATACTGCAGTTTAGGCAGTCAATTATATAAACCTGAGAAGACATGGTAACATAAAGTTATGGAAAAAAGTGACTGGATATCAGAAAAGAGACTCAATATGAATTTAATGTCTTGCAGTCATATTATTGAATCTGTTCCTTAAGAACATGTTTGGAAGAAAATCCATTATTCCACCATAGCCTTTTAAAATCTATGTATGAAAAAAATAAATAAATAAATAAAATAAAATCTATGTATGAGCCACATTATAACAATCCTTGGAACATAAATAAATTGAGACAATGTTTTGTTTAATTTAATGTGAAAAGTAAGAAAAAATTAGAGCTCATCTATACACTGGACTCCTAAATGGCTGAGCCAATTTATAGAGTGAAACTACTACAAAATGTTTTATCATTAAAATTAGGAGTATTGACGGAGTACATTAAGTGTCTAAAGTGTTAATTAACTTGAGTTAGCCCTTGTTTTCTGTCATCTTAATGGGTCATAAAATATATACATAATAAATGACTATATTTATATAATATAAAGTAAGTTCTTATAATATTATTAAGCACTTAAAAATAGCAATACCAATTATGGTAGACTATCTAATAAAGTCTTCTTGTGGGAATATAACATTTGAATTCATGAAGGGATTGAAAAGAAATGAAGAAAAGCTTTGAACAAAATATAGTGATTGAAAGTACAAATATAATCCATAAAATTCTCAAATTGCTAAATGTACATCTATATTCTTGGGCACATCAAGAAATTAAAATAGATATCTTTTAAAAATGTTTGCTTTTAGCCATCTCTGTGTGAATCCTGCATTCTCAATTGGCAGGACCGAACATGAACCATATGCTGTAATCTTCCTGTTCACCTATTTGCCATCTGTAAACTCAGAGCAGTTTTTATATTTGAGTTTCCGCATGCCCTTCCTGAGAGGAGATGCTTATATTCAAGGTGGTAGATTCTGCTGAAGACTACATGGTGCCGATGGCCTCAAAAATTCATGAGATCTAGAAGCGGGTGTCCCTTGATTCAGATTCTGGTTCCATTACCCAGAAACTCTGTCACATGAGATAAATAGTTGACCTCAATAAATGCTATATTTCTTATCTATAAAATAAAAATTTGTATACAAATAAACACATAATCTGTATAAAGATACAGTGTGTGTGAATATATGCTGTACTTTATAGGCACATACTTTTCATCTATACATTTTCCCTTTGTGCTTCTCATTGAAACAAAACAAAAGGAGTTCCAGCTACATCTGTTGACCACTTTACATCCAGTTGCAGTACTTGTTCATTTTCTAGTTGTATCTAAACATTATAAATCGAGATGTTCTTACCCACTGTTCATGACATCCATTCTGAAATTTTGAATCCTGGTTCAGTTCAGTTCAGTTGCTCAGTCATGTCTGACTCCTTGTGACTTTGTGGACTGCAACAGGCCAGGCCTCCCTGTCCATCCCCGACTCCCAGAGTTTACTCAAACTCATCTCCATTGAGTCGGTGATGCCATCCAAATATCTCATCCCCTTCTTCTCCTGCCTTCAATCTTTCCCAGCATCAGGGTCTTTTCAGATGAGTCAGTTCTGGGCATCAGATGGCCAAAGTATTGGAGTTTCAACTTCAGCATCAGTCCTTCCAATGAATATTCAGGACTGATTTCCTTTAGGGTGGTTTGGTTGGATCTCCTTGCAGTCCAAGGTACTCTCAAGAGTCTTGTCCAACACCACAGTTCAAAAGCATCAGTTCTCGGTGCTCAGCTTTCTTTATAGTCCAACTGTCACATCCATACATGCCTACTTGGAAAAACCATAGCTTTGACTAGACAGACCTTTGTTTGCAAAGTAGTGTCTCTGCTTTTTAATAAGCTGTCTAGGTTGGTCGTAACTTTTCTTCTAAGGAGCAGGCGTCTTTTAATTTCATGGCTGCAGTCACCATCTGCAGTGATTTTGGAGCCCCCCAAAATAAAGCCTGTCACTGTTTCCACTGTTTCCCCATCTATTTGCCATGAAGTGATGGGACCAGATTCATGATCTTAGTTAGTTTTCTGAATGTTGAGCTTTAAGCCAACATTTCACTCTTCTCTTTCACTTTCATCAAGAGTCTCTTTAGTTCTTCTTTGCTTTCTGCCATAAGGGTGGTATCATCTGCATATTCGAAGTTCTTGATATTTTTCAGGCAATCTTGATGAATCCTGGTAAATATAAGTTAAATGGTAAATGCTAATTCTAGCTCATTATATTACACATCACAGAACATTTTCAAAAATCCATCGGGAAGACTCTATAGCACAACTATTTTGGCTTTTAATGCTATAACTTACACTTTTTTTCTGCAGTAAAGATGTTTAAACCTGCCTGAATGTTTAGTGGATATTAGTGACATCCAGAGAGTAAAATGCTATAAAAATTTTATTAAAATTTTGCTGACAAATAGCAGCATGCTCCAAGGTAGTCTTTCTTTAGAAAATGTTCAGTTGTGCAAACTGTATTCCATCATTATTTAATCTACCCTTAAAAAACCTAAAATATTTTAAGTTTCTTACTCAAAGCTGCTATAGTATGAATCCAGTTCAGTAGTGATGGAATAGGAGATCTGATTAACCCACCTACTGACAACCAATGTAATCTCTGGAAAATTACATACCAACAACTGCTTGTTAAAGAGTAACTTAAAGAGTGACACAGAAAGGCAGAGTTTGAAGGAAAGTGGTCACTGGAGAAATGAAGCTACTGATTTGGATTTGCCTTTATAAGTCTTTTTACCTGAGAGAAAATAGAGTCCTTGCTGTATAATATGAACACAGGAAAGTACTCCAAAATCTGCATATATACTATGCAGTCCTTGTCTGGTCATTGAAATACACCTACATGGAGGACACGTCAAATTTACCAGGAAAAAAAAAAAAAAAGTTACATCTGGAAATCTAAAATAAAAAAGTAGAAGTTTCAGTTCTGGCTCACCAGAGGAGTAATAGAGGTTAGGATTTAACTAAATAGAATCTCTGCCATCTAGGCCAAACATCAACACTAGTGAAAGGAAGATAATAGATTTGAATTTCCTACAATTATGCTACCCACAAACAGAAAACCTTATACCTAATCTACAAGAAATAATGAAAATAATGAGTAAAGAAATGGATAATTTGTGGATTAAAATGGAAACCGTAAGAACAAGAACTAAATGGTAATTCTATGAATAAAATCAATATCTGGAAAGAAAAATTTCACTCATCAGTTAACTAGATCAAAGAAGAAAATGTCAATGTACTGGAACATCAAATAGTAAAATAATCTTATCAGAGGAAAAGAATGACAAAGGACTTAAAAAAAAAATTGAAGTGTTTCAGAGACCAAAGATGTGCAAACAGGTCTATTTTATTGTGCATTCCAGAAGGAGAAAGAGAAAAGGGGCAGTTGAAATCATTTGAAGAAATAATTTTGCAAATTTCCTAGATTTAGTGAAACACATTTACTTACAAATGAAGAACACGAGTGAATCCTAAGACATTCTCAAATCCTAAATAAAAACTAAGTCACATATAGGTGACTAAAGTCAGAAATAGAGAATCAAGTGATGAAAACAACTAGAGAAAAAGAATAATTTGTATAAAGAAGAAGAGTGATCTATTAATATATTTATAAATACTTCGTTGTTGTTGTTCTGTCACTAGGTCATTTGTCACATCTGACTCTTTGTGACCCCAGGAACAACTACAGCATGCTAGGCTCTTCTGTCCTTCACTATCTCCTAGTGTTTTATATGTATATACTTACATCTTGTCAAAAAACAATGGAGACTAGAAAACAATAGACATTATATTTAATCCCTGGGGAAATAGTCAACATAGAATTCTGTATCTGGTAAAAATATCTTCAATAAAGATAGAAAACTGACCAAATTAAGAGACTAATAGGCACAACCACAGACATAAGATGAAGATTTTTGAGAAGCCACTCAGAACCACTAGAAAAAAATAGAAAAAGATATAGAGGCCTGGTCAACACCATCTAATGCCAAACAGTATAATATATATTCTTCTTAAGTATACAGCGTGATCACCAAAGAGGACCAAATGCTGGATCATATAATAAATTTCACTGAATTTCTAAAATATTCAAAGTTACAGAATATATTTTATGATAAAATTAAATTATGAATCATTAACAAAAAGATGCATGTAGAATCTTCTCCCAATTGTTAGAAAAATTTTAAAAAATCACCTGTATCTTTTTTAATCACTCCTATCTTGATAAATGTTCATGTGAGTTGAAGGTGATGTGTATTCTCCTCTTGTTAGGTAGACTGTCAATTAGGTCAGTTTTCTTTATTGTGCTGTGGCGTTCTTGTATAACCTTACTGATTGTTAGTCTATTTAGTTCTACCAAAGAGATTTATCTGAGAAAGGGCCTTGAAATTCCTAGCTATAATTGTTTCTCCTTTCAGTTCAGTCAGATTTTGCTTCATGTTTTCTAAAACTCTATTATGTGCATATTCATTTAGAATTTGCAGTGTCTTCTTTCTTTTTTTGATTCTCTTGAAATGATTGTTTTATCATTATACAATTATCCTCTTTGCACATGCTTGTATTCCATTTCCACAGTCCATGTTATCATTATCTCATATTGATATAGTGTCTTAGGTTTGATTGGTGTTTCTATGGCTTATCTTTTAAATTTTATTTTTACCTTTAGTCATTCAGGTTTATAAAGGGGTCATTTACACACAATTAAATTTGTTCCTTCTAGCTATGCATCCAGATGAGTTAGAACAAATGTCTAGAGACATGCAACCTGTACCAAAATCAAGGCAAAGTGTATTTTCATCAGTCCCTAAATGTCCTCATTCCATATTCCTTGGAAGGAAAGCTATGACAAACTTAGGCAGCATATTAAAAAGCAGAGATATCACATCACCAATAAAGGTCCATATAATCAAAGCTATGTTTTTTTCCAGTAGTCATGTATGGATGTGAGAGTTGGACCATAAAGAAGGCTGAGCACTGAAGGATTGATGCTTTTGAAATGTGGTTCTGGGGAAGACTCTTGAGAGTTCCTTGGACAGCAAGGAAGATCAAGCCAGTCAATCCGAAAGGAAATCAACCCCGAATATTCATTGGAAGGACTGATGTTGTATCTGAAGTTCTAAACCTTTGTCCACCTGATGTGAAGAGCTGACTCACTAGAAAATATCCTGATGCTGGGAAAGATTGAGGGCAGGCTTAGAAGCGGGTGACAAAGGATGAGACGGTTGGATGGCATCACCAACTCAGTGGACATGAGTTTGAGCAAGCTCCTGGAGATAGTGAAGGACAGCAAACCCTGGTGTGCTGCAGTCCATGGGGTTGCAAAGATTCAGACATGAGTGAGAGACTGAAAAACAACAATAGCTTCCCACATACAATAAGTTTTAAGATATATGTATTCTCCAAATTTGTACTAGTTTTTTCAAAAATGTTTTATTCATTCTAGGTCCTTTTGTACTTCCAGATGCAAACTGTTGATAAGAGAAATTTTAAAATATCTAAATAAATGGAGAAGGGCCAAATATATAGATAAATAAATAGTAAGAGGATTTTATGTGAAATTGAAAAGCTTAACAAGCATTTTGTTTCACATTCATATTGTGCTAGCTGTGAGTTCCACTGAATACTGAATACTAGTGAGGAGAATGGAATCCTTGCCTTTTTTCTAATCTGGGGAGAATGAGTGTAGTGTTTCATCATTAAGAAAAATGGTAGCTACAGGTTTTCACAGATGCATTTTATCTGGCTAAGGGATTTCCCATTATTTTCTAGTTTAAAGTGGTTTTTTAAATGAATGCTATGTCAAATTTTGTCAAATCCTTTTTCCCTTCTAGTATTTTGTGTTTGGAGGATAAATTGGGAGGTGGCACCTAGACCATTGCCTTTGAATTCAGCACCTCAGAAGTCACAATTATCTCTTATAGATATTTTTAAAATAAATATACAATTTTTTCACTCTAATTAATTATTATTTTCTGAATACATTTCTTTAACATTTATTAAATTGCATGTCTGATGGTGATAAATTCTATCAGCTTTTGTTTGTCTAAAAAAAAGACTATCTATGCATAAAATTCTAGTTTAACAACCTTTTTTTTTTTTGGCCTTTAAAGATTTCCCTGCATTGTCTTCTAGCTTGCAAAATGTCTGGCTAAAAGCCTACTCTCCTTCTTATCTTTGTGACACTACATGTAATTTCATTGTGTTTGGTCTACTTTTAAGATTTTCCATTTATTACTCCTTTAAGCAATTTTATCTTAATATGCCTTAGTGTTTTTTTTCCTTAATGTCCAATTTTCAAATCACATACTTTTCAATAATGCATCTAATTTATATAGCTGTCTCTACAATAATGCCACAAGTTATTGAAAGTGATTTTGTAGGCAAAATTATACATAGTGAAATCTAATGAACTCAAACCATATGTCTACATTTCTTAGCTTTGAAACCTACTAGTTGTATAATTTTGAAAAATAACTTACCATCCCTAAGATAAAAGCCTCTTGATGAAGGTGAAAGAGGAGAGTGAAAAAGTTGGCTTAAAACTCAACATTCACAAAACAAAGATAATGGCATCTGGTCCCATCACTTCATGGCAAATAGATGGAGAAACAGTGTCAGACTTTATTTTTTGGGGCTCCAAAAGGACTGCAGATGGTGACTGCAGCCATGAAATTAAAACACTCTTGCTCCTTGGAAAAAAGTTATGACCAACCTAGATAGCACAATGAAAAGCAGAGACATTACTTTGCCAACAAAGGTCTGTCTACTCAAGGCTATGGTTTTTCCTGTGGTCATGTATGGATGTGAGAGTTGAACTGTGAAGAAAGCTGAGCGCCAAAGAATTGATGTTTTTGAACTGTGGTGTTGGAGAAGACTCTTGAGAGTCCCTTGGACTACAAGGAGATACAACCAGTCCATTCTGAAGGAAATCAGTCCTGGGTATTCTTTGGAAGGACTGATGCTAAAGCTGAAACTCCAGTACTTTGGCCACCTCATGTGAAGAGTTGACTCATTGGAGAAGACTCTGATGCTGGGAGGAATTGGAAGCAGGAGGAGAAGAGGACAACGGAGGATGAGATGGCTGGATGGCATCACTGACTTGATGGACGTGAGTCTGAGAGAACTCCGGGAGTTGGTGATGGACAGGAAGGCCTGGCGTGCTGTGATTCATGGGGTCGCAAAGAGTCAGACACGACTGAGTGAATGAACTGAACTGAAGATAAATCAGAAAATCCTCTGCAGCCTCCAGGATTGTAAAAAAAGTTTTTGTTATCTATATAAACCACTCAGGTTGTAGCATTTTGTTACAGTAGACCAAGCAGTGTAAAACACTGTATGATTTCAAACTATTAATATATGACACTATGGAAAAGGCAAAACTATGGAAATAGTAAAAAGTTCATTGGTTGCCTGATGCTAGTAGGAAGAAAGGGATGTATAGGCAGAAGACAGGTTTTTTAGAGTAGTGAAACTATTCTGTGTGATACTGTCATGTTGGATACATATCATTATACACTTGTCTGTGCTCACAGAATATGCAGCATCATTCAGTTCAGTTCAGTCACTCAGTCGTGTCCGACTCTTTATAACCCCATGAATCGCAGCACGCCAGGCCTCCCTGTCCATCGAGTCGGTGATGCCATCCAGGCTTCTCATCCTCTGTCATCCCCTTCTCCTCCTGCCCCCAACCCCTCCCAGCATCAGAGTCTTTTCCAATGAGTCAACTCTTCACATGAGGTGGCCAAAGTACTGGAGTTTCAGCTTTAGCATCAGTCCTTCCAAAGAATACCCAGGACCGATCTCCTTTAGAATGGACTGGTTGAATCTCCTTGTAGTCCAAGGGACTCTCAAGAGTCTTCTCCAACACCACAGTTCAAAAGCATCAATTCTTTGGCGCTCAGCTTTCTTCAAAGTCCAACTCTCACATCCATACATGACCACTGGAAAAACCATAGCTCTGACTAGACAGACCTTTGTTGGCAAAGTAATGTCTCTGCTTTTCATTATGCTGTCTAGGTTGGTCATAACTTTTCTTCCAAGGAGTAAGCGTTTTTTAATTTCATGGCTACAACATCATTAGTGAATTATAATTAACCTGTGGAATTTGTGTGCTTATGATGTGTCAATGTAGGTTCATCAACAGTAGCAAATGTTCCACAGTGGTGGGAAATGTTAATAATGGGGATGGCTGTGCATCTGAAGGGATTGGAAGTATATTGGAAATCTCTGTACCTTTTGCTCAGTTTTGTTGTGAACCTAAAAGTGCTCTAAAAAATAAAATGTAATACATAATCAGTAAGTTCTATGAAGAGAACATGGATGAGTTTATGAATAGATATAGATACTATATTAGATAATGAAATAGAACCTCTCCGGTGAGGTGACATTTGAGCAGAGATCAATTTTATTATGAGAATGAACAGGTGAATATTTCAAAGAAGATTGATCTAGGCATACTGGAGAGAATTTGCAAAGGGCCTGAATTTAGAACATACTATAATTTTAATGGACCCCTCCCCTGCTCAGTAAATATTGATTGTATGACCTATGGGTTATTATATCCATGCATCTACAGGCTGGTAAATTAACTCATAACTCCTAAAACTTTCAGATAAAATTATGCCAAAGGATTGTTATATGAAGAGTTAGATTGTAATTTAAAAAAAATTTCTAGATATTCTCAGTAAAATGAGTTTCTGGGCTCAAATGTTAAAGCAAATTGTATGAAATCATTTTTACAAAACATTTTCCTACTTTCTAAAATAAATTGAAAAATTGCTTTGAAATCATGCTTGCTAATTTTATAAACATTTTTACAAGAATTTTGTTACTTTTCTGTCAATTCTCCCATGAATTAGGAAGAAAATAATGTTTATTTTACAACAAATGGCCATATTATTTTCAATGTTATAGACCTATATGAATTGCCTATATCACAAATTGCTAACTTAATAACATGCTCTCAGTTCTCACCATGAATCAAGTATTTTATATTTTTCCTTTTCTTTCCACCATACTACTGTAAAATCAGGGGTATCCCAATTTTGTTGTTGATAAAACTGAGAATAATAAGACTTACTAAAAACTAGTTGGCATAGTTATATTTGTATAAACGATTTCAGTCCTCTGCTACTGTGACTGTGTCATAATAATTCTATCTAGTGCTGCTGATGCTGGTAAGTCACTTCAGTTGTGTTCGACTCTGTGCGATCCCAGAGACAGCAGCCTACAAGGCTCCCCTGTCCCTGGGATTCTCCAGGCAAGAACACTGGAGTGGGTTGCCATTGCCTTCTCCAATACATGAAAGTGAAAAGTGAAAGTTAAGTCACTCAGTCATGTCCAACTCTTAGGGACCCCATGGACTGCAGCCCACTAGGCTCCTCCATCCATGGGATTTTCCAGGCAAGAGTACTGGAGTGGGTTGCCATTGCCTTCTCCGGTAATTCTATCTATGTTGTTTCAATATATTGATTGAAAATGAAATATATTTATTCATTATACTGAATGAAAACTTCAGCTCAGTTCAGTAACTCAGTCATGTCCAACTCTTTGTGCCCATGGACTGCAACATGCCAGGCTTCCTTGTCTTATCACCAACTCCCGGAGTTTACTAAAACTCATCTCCATTGAGTCGGTGATGCCATCCAACCATCTCATACTCTGTCGACTCCTTCTGCTCCCACCTTCAATCTTTCTGAACCTCAGGGTCTTTTAAAATGAGTCAGCTCTTGACATCAGGTGGCCAAAGTATTGGAGTTTCAGCTTCAGCATCAGTGCTTCCAATGAATATTCAGGACTGATATCCCTTAGGATGGACTGCTTGGATCTCCTTGCAGTCCAAGGGACTATCAAGAGGCTTCTCCAGCACCACAGTTCAGAAGCATCAATTGTTCGGCAGTCAGCTTTCTTTATAGTCCAACTCTCACATCCATGCATGACTATTGGAAAAACCATAGCTTTGAGTAAATGGACCTTTATTGGCAAAGTAACGTCTCTGCTTTTTAATATGTTGTCTAGGTTGGTCATAACTTTTCTTCTAAGAAACAAGCGTCTTTTATTTCATGGTTGCAGTCACCATTTGCAGTGATTTTCAGTTCGGTTCAGTTTATTTCAGCCACTCAGTCATGTCTGACTCTTTGTGACCCAATAAACTACAGCACACCTGGCCTCCCTGTCCATCACCAACTCTCGGAGTCCAACCAAACCCATGTTCATCGATTCGGTGATGCCATCCAACCACCTCATCCTCTGTTGTCCCCTTCTCCTCCTGCCCTCAATCTTTCCCAGCATCAGGGTCTTTTCAAAGGAGTCAGCTCCTCTCATCAGGTGGTCAAAGTATTGGAGTTTCGGCTTCAGCATCAGTCCTTCCAATGAACACCCAGGACTGATCTCCTTTAGAATGGACTGGTTGGATCTCCTTGCAGTCCAAGAGACTCTCAAGAGTCTTCTCCAACACCTCAGTTCAAAAGCATCAATTCTTCGATGCTCAGCTTTCTTTATAGTCCAACTCTCACATCCATACATGACCACTGGAAAAACCACAGCCTTGACTAGATGGACCTTTGTTGGCAACGTAATGTCTCTGCTTTTGAATATGCTCTTTAGGTTGGTCATAACTTTCCTTCCAAGGAGTTAAGCATCTTTTTTCATGGCTGAAATCACCATCTGTAGTGATTTTGGAGCCCAGAAAAATAAAGTCTGACACTGTTTCCACTGCTTCCACATCTATTTCCCAAGAAGTGATGGGACCAGATGCCATGTTCTTAGTTTTCTGAATGTTGAGCTTTAAGCCAACTTTTTCACTGTCTTCTTTCAGTTTCATCAAGAGGCTCTTTAGTTCTTCTTCACTTTCTGCCATAAGGGTAGTATCATCTGCATATCTGAGGTTATTGGTATTTCTCCCAGCAATCTTGATTCCAGTTTCTGCTTCATCCAGCCCAGCATTTCTCATAAAGTACTCTGCATCATGGGGTCACAAAGAGTCGAACATGACTGAGCGACTGATCTGATCTGATCTGATATAATTTAAACAAGCAGGGTGACAATACGAAGCCTTGGCTTACTCCTTTCCCAATTTGGAACCAGTCTGTTGTTCCATGTCCAGTTCTAACTGTTGTTTCTTGACCTGCATACATATTTCTCAAGAGGCAGGTAGGTGGTCTGGTATTCCCATCTCTTTCAGAATTTTCCACAGTTTATCGTGATCCACACAAAGGCTTTGGCATAGTCAATAAAGCAGAAGTAGATGTTTTTCTGAAACTCTCTTGCTTTTACTATGAGCCATCAGATGTTGGCAATTTGATCTCTGGTTCTTCTGCGTTTTCTAAATCCAGCTTGCACATCTGGAAGTTCACGGTTCATGTACTGCTGGAGCCTGGCTTGGAGAATTTTGAGCATTATTTTATTAGCGTGTGAAAGTTGCTTAGTTATGTCCAACTCTTTGTGACCCCATGGACTGTATATTCCCTGGAATTCTCCAGGCCAGAACACTGGAGTGGGTAGCCTTTCCCTTCTCCAGAGGATCTTCCCAACCCAGTGATTGAACTGGGGTCTCCTGCTTTGCAGGCAGATTCTTTACCAGCTGAGCCACAAGGGAAGCCCTATTAGCGTGTGAGATATGTGCAATTGTGCTATAATTGCAGCATTCTTTGGCATTGCCTGTCTTTGGAATTGGTATGAAAACTGACCTCTTCCAGTAAACTTAAGTATACATAATTATTGCAATTTGTGATAGCATAAGTATAATTTGTGTAACAATTGACAGTTTAAAATACATTAGTGTTATCTCACATTACACCTTAGTTTAAAAGTAAACTATGTATGACAGGCATGAAAATGCTAATTTCACAAACTAATGCTCAGAAATGAAATTTAGAAAAGCCCCACAGTAATTCAATGGTACTTAGTAATTTGAAAATAAGTTTTCTCTCTCTAGGCTTGCAAGTCCTATGGCCATGTATAGATCATGTAAGATATGTAAATGGTATCAGTTTAGTTAAAATATAATTTCCCTTTTATAATAGCAGATTTTTTTAACAATTTATAAGTCATACCCTTTGATAACAATTTTGGATTTTAATTTGGAAATCTAAAATGATTAGAAAGTTCCTAATGTGTCTAAAGGAATAAACTTTCCTAAATATCCCAATTTATTTTCAATGGAGGAGACTTTATGTGGCAGTCATTATTTGCTGAAGCTGATGTGTAACCCAGCTGGATCTATATTCTATTATCACTAGACTTATTTTTTAACTGTATAAAATGATTTTAACTGTATTAAATATAATTTATTGCCTTATTGAAAATTAAATATTTTAATATTATAAGTGAATAAATACATTTGAAATATGTTACTAAACTCAGTTTGAGTAAGAAAGCATTGTTTTTTATATTTTTATATCACCAGTTATTGAAATACTCTTCAAAGACAGCATTTCTAAAGTGTAAGTCACAGAGAGAAAACAAAGTACTCCTAAAAAAATCAATTATTAACAAAAGAAAACTTGGCTAAGTTATAATTTACAATGAATTTTCAAGTTTTGGAGGGTTATTGAGTTCCCATCACACTGGAATATTTGCTTGTAGACATATTTCAAATTTTTCCAATGTTTGTGAAAATGTTTTCATGAACAGAATCAAAGAGGTAAAATCTATTTGCATAACAGTGCAAAATGAGTAAAACATTGCATTAAAGCATAGTTTTATTTATTAAATTTATTTATTTACTTTTTACTAATTCACTTTATTTATTTATTTACTAGTATTAGCTGTGGAACTCTTAGAAATTCCAGGGAAACAAAAATAAATGGGGGGGGCAGTCCTAAGATGGTGGAGGAATAGGATGGGGAGACCACTTTCTCCCCTACAAATTCATTGAAAGAACATTTGAACGCTGAGCAAATTCCACAAAACAACTTCTGAATGCTGGCAGATGACATCAGGCAGCCAGAAAGGCAGCCCAGTGTCTTTGAAAGGAGATGGAGAAGTCTTGAGGCTATTGTAAGAATAAGACTGAAAACCAGAGGCAGCAGGCTTAAGTCCACATCCTGAGAACACCAGAGAACTCCTCACTCCAGGGAACATAAATCAATAGGAGCTCATCAAACACCTCCATACCTACACTGAAACCAAGCACCACCCAAGGGCCAACAAGTTCCAGAGAAAGACATACCATGCAAATTCTTCAGCAACATAGGAACATAGCCCTGAGCTTCAGTATACAGGCTGCCCAAAGTCACAACCAACCCATTGACATCTCAAAACTGGACAGTGCATACCAGAGAGAAGAAATACTGCTCCACCCACCAGAACACTAACACAAGCTTACCTAACCAGGAAACCTTGACAAGCCACACGTCAAACCCCACCCACAGCGAGGAACCTCCACAATAAAGAGGAACCACAAACTGCCAGAATACAGAAAGGACACCCCAAACTCAGCAATATAAACAAGATGAAAAGGCAGAAAAATACCCAGCAGGGAAAGGAACAGGATAAATGCCCACCAAACTAAACAAAAGAGGAAGAGATAGGGAATCTACCTGGTAAAGAATTCCGAATAATGATAGTAAAAATGATCTAAAATCTTGAAAACAAAATGGAGTTACAGATAAATAGCCTGGAGACAAGGATCAAGAAGATGCAAGAAATGTTTAACAAGAACCTAGAAGAAATAACAAAGAGTCAATATATAATGAATAATTCAATAAATGAGTCAAAAATCACTCTGGAGGGAACCAACAGTAGAATAACAGAGACAGAAGATAGGATAAGTAAGGTAGAAGATAGAATGGTAGAAATAAATGAAACAGAGAGGAAAAAAGAAAAAAGAATTAAAAGAAATGAGGACATCCTCAGAGACCTCTGAGACAATGTTAAATGCCCCAACATTCGAATCATAAGAGTCCCAGAAAAAGAAGACAAAAAGAAAGACCATGAGAAAATACTTGAGGAGATAATAGTTGAAAACTCTCCTAAAATGGGGAAGTGATTATTATCACCTAAGTCCAAGAAACCCAGAGAGTCCCAAACAGGATAAACCCAAGGCAAAACACCCCAAGACACATATTAATCAAATTAACAAAGATCAAACACAAAGAACAAATATTAAAAGCAGCAGGGGAAAAACAACAAATAACACACAAGGGGATTCCCATAAGGATAACAGCTGATCTTTCAATAGAAACTCTTCAGGCCAGGAGGGAATGGAAAGACATACTTAGAGTGATGAAAGAAAATAACCTACAGCTCAGATTACTGTACCCAGCAAAGATCTCATTCAAATATGAAGGAGAAATCAAAAGCTTTACAGATAAGCAAAAGCTGAGAGAATTAAGCACCACCAAACCAGCTCTCCAACAAATGCTAAAGGATCTTCTCTAAACAGGAAACACAGAAAGGGTGTATAAACTTGAACCCAAAACAATAAAGTAAATGGCAATGGGATCATACTTATCAATAATTACCTTAAATGTAAATGGGTTGTATGCCCCAACCAAAAGACAAAGACTGGTTGAATGGATACAAAAACAAGACCCCTATATATGTTGTCTACAAAAGACCCACCTCAAAACAAGGGACACATACAGACTAAAAGTAAAGAACTGGAAAAAGATATTCCACACAAATAGAGACCAAAAGAAAGCAGGAGTAGCAATACTCATATCAGATAAAATAGACTTTAAAACAAAGGCTGTGAAAAGAGACAAAGAAGGACACTACATAATGATCAAAGGATCAATCCAAGAAGAAGATATAACAATTATAAATATATATGCATCCAACATAGGAGCACCACAATATGTAAGACAAATGCTATCAAGTATGAAAGGGGAAATTAATAATAACACAATAACAGTGGGAGACTTTAATACCCCACTCACACCTATGGATAGATCAACTAAACAGAAAATTAACAAGGAAACACAAACTTTAAATGATACAACAGAGCAGTTAGACCTAATTGATATCTGTAGGACATTTCACCCAAAAACAATGAATTTCAACTTTTTCTCAAGCACACATGGAACCTTCTCCAGGATAGATCACATCCTGGGCCATAAAGTTAGCCTTGGTAAATTCAAAAAAAAAAAGAAATCATTCCAAGCATCTTTTCTGACCATAATGCAGTAAGATTAGATCTCAATTACAGGAGAAAAACTATCAAAAATTACAACATATGGAGGCTGAACAACATGCCACTGAATAACCAACAAATCACCCAAGAAATCAAAAAAGAAATCAAAATATGCATAGAAATGAATGAAAATGAAAACACAACAACTCAAAACCTATGGGACACTGTAAAAGCAGTGCTAAGGGGAAGGTTCATAACAATACAGGCTTACCTCAAGAAATAAGAAAAAAAGTCAAATAAATAACCTAACTCTACACCTAAAGCAACTAGAAAAGGAAGACATGAAGAACCCCAGGGTTAGTAGAAGGAAAGAAATCTTAAAAATTAGGGCAGAAATAAATACAAAAGAAACAAATGAGATCATAGGAAGAATCAACAAAGCCAAAATCTGGTTCTTTGAGAAGTTAAATAAAATTGACAAACCATTAGCCAGACTCATCAAGAAACAAAGGGAGAAAAATCAAATCAATAAAATTAGAAATGAAAATGGAGAGATCACAACAACAACACAGAAATACAAAGAATCATAAGAGACTACTATCAGCAACTATATGCCAATAAAATGGACAATTTGGAAGAAATGGACAAATTCTTAGAAAAGTAAAACTTTCCAAAACTGGACCAGGAAGAAATGGAAAATCTTAACAGACCCATCATTAGCATGGAAATTGAAACTGTAATCAGAAATCTTCCAGCAAACAAAAGCCCAGGACCAGATGGCTTCACAGCTGAATTCTACCAAAAATTTAGACAAAAGCTAACACCTATCCTACTCAAACTCTTGCAGAAAATTGCAGAGGAAGGTAAACTTCCAAACTCATTCTATGAGGCCACCATCACCCTAAAACCAAAACATGACAAAGATGCCACAAAAAAAGAAAACTACAGGCCAATATCACTGATGAACATAGATGCAAAAATCCTTAACAAAATTCTAGCAAACAGAATCCAATAACACATTAAACATATCATACACCATGACCAAGTGGGCCTTATCCCAGGGATGCAAGGATTCTTCAATATCCGCAAATCAATCAACATAATACGCCACATTAACAACTTGAAAAATAAAAACCATATGATTATCTCAATAGATGCAGAGAAAGCCTTTGACAAAATTCAACATCCATTTATGATAAAAACCCTCCAGAAAGCAGAAATAAAAGGAACATACCTCAACATAATAAAAGCTATATATGACAAACCCACAGTAAACATTATCCTCAATGGTGAAAAATTGAAAGCATTTCCCCTAAGGTCAGGAACACGACAAGGGTGCCCACTCTCACCACTACTATTCAAGATAGTTTTGGAATTTTTGGCCACAGCAATCAGCAGAAAAAGAAATAAAAAGGAATCCAGATTGGAAAAGAAGAAGTAAAACTCACTGTTTGCAGATAACATGATCTTCTACATAGAAAACCCTAAAGACTCCACCAAAAAATTACGAGAGCTAATCAATTAATATAGTAAAGTTGCAAGATATAAAAGCAACACACAGAAACCCCTTGCATTCCTATACACTAACAATGAGAAAACAGAAAGAGAAATTAAGGAAACAATTCCATTCACCATTGCAATGAAAAGAATAAAATACTTAGGAATATATCTACCTAAAGAAACAAAAGACCTATGTACAGAAAACTGTAAAACACCGGTGAAAGAAATCAAAGAGGATACAAATGAAGAAATATACTGTGTTCGTGGATCGGAAGAATCATTATAGTGTAAATGAGTATACTAAGCAAAGCAATCTATAGATTCAATGTAATCCCTATGAAGCTACCAATGGTATTTTTCACATAACTAGATCAAATAATTTCACAATTTGTATGGAAATACAAAAAACCTCGAATAGCCAAAGCAATCTTGAGAAAGAAGAATGGAACTGGAGGAATCAACCTGCCTGACTTCAGGCTCTACTACAAAGCCACAGTCATCAAGACAGTATGGTACTGACACAAAGACAGAAATATAGATAAACGGAACAAAATAGAAAGCCTAGATGTAAATCCATGCACTTATGGACACCTTATCTTTGACAAAGGAGGCAAGAATATACAATGGATTAAAGACAAATCTTTAACGAGTGGTGCTGGGAAAACTGGTCAACGACTTGCAAAAAAAAATGAAACTAGAACACTTTCTAACACCATACACAAAAATAAACTCAAAATTGATTAAAGATCTCAACTTAAGACCAGAAACTAAAACTCCTAGAGGAAAACATGGGCAAAACACTCTCTGACATAAATCACAGCAGAATCCTCTATGACCCACCTCCCAGAATATTGGAAATAAAAGCAAAAATAAACAAGTGGGACCTAATTAAACTTAAAAGCTTCTGCACAACAGAGGAAACTATAAGCAAGGTGAAAAGACAGCCTTCAGAATGGGAGAAAATAATAGCAAAGCAACTGACAAATTAACCTCAAAAATATACAAGCAACTGCTGCAGCTCAATTCCAAAAAAATAAACGGCCCAATCAAAAAAATGGGCCAAAGAAATAAACAGACATTTCTCCAAAGAAGACATACAGATGGCTAACAAACACATGAAAAGATGCTCAACATCATTCATTATCAGAAAAATGCAAATCAAAACCACAATGAGGTACCATTTCATGCCAGTCAGAATGGCTGCTATCCAAAAGTCTACAAGCAATAAATGCTGGAGAGGGTGTGGAGAAAAGGGAACCCTCTTACACTGTTGGTGGGAATGCAAACTAGTATAGCCACTATGGACAACAGTGTGGAGATTCCTTAAAAAACTGGAAATAGAACTGGCATATGACCCAGCAATCCCACTGCTGGGCATACACACTGAGGAAACGAGAATTGAAAGAGACATGTGTACCCCGATGTTCATTGCAGCACTGTTTACAATAGCCAGGACATGGAAGCAACCTAGATGTCCATCATCAGACAAATAGATAAGAAAGCTGTGGTACATACACACAATGGAATATTACTCAGCCATTAAAAAGAATACATTTGAATCAGTTCTAATGAGGTGGATGAAACTGGAGCCTATTATACAGAGTGAAGTAAGCCAGAAAGAAAAACACCAATACAGTATACTAATGCATATATATACAATTTAGAAAGATGGTAACAATAACCCTGCATGCAAGATAGCAAAAGAGACACAGATGTATAGAACAGTCTTTTGGACTCTGTGGGAGAGGGCAGAGGTGGGGTGATTTGGGAGCATGGCATTGAAACATGTATATTATCATATGTGAAATAGATTGAGAGTCCAGGTTCAATGCATGATACAGGGTGCTTGGGGCTGGTGCACTGGGATGACCCAGAGGGATAGAATGGGATTGGGAGGTGGGAGTGGGGTTCAGGATGGGGAACACATGTACACCCATGGTGGATTCATGTCAATATATGGAAAAATCAATACACTATTGTAAACTAATTAACCTCAAATAAATAAATAAATAGAAAAAAACACAAATGACACATTCTTTGCCATCTAGGAATTCTACATTTCATTTTTTGGACAGTTTCTCAATTTTAGCACAAAAGATGTATTTTAAACTTGTGATAATCTTTTTATTTAATTTTATATATTTGCCTTTACAGAAGGGTCTGTAAATTTGTGTACATTGCAGATTTTTTTTATTAATTTCAAGGGCTGAATTAAACAATTAAAATTGCCTAATTTTATGTAGCAAGTTTATAGTTGAATAATTTTGAAGATCCAGTAATGTTCATTTATGTAGGACAGTGTTGAGGCAGGGAGCCAGCTGGCAGTTGATGGAGGTATATATATATATATATATATATATATATATATATATACACTCAATGTTCAGAAAATAATTGTGTAGAGAAGGTAGTTAAAAAAGCAAAGTCTTCATATATATATATATATATATATATATATATATATATATATATTAGGGTTAGGGTTATATATATAATATACATATATATATATACATACATATATATATGTATATACAGCTGGCAGTTGTATATACATATATATGTATGTATATGTATATTATATATATATATCTAACCCTAACCCTAATATATATATATATATATATATATATGAAGACTTTGCTTTTTTAACTACCTTCTCTACACAATTATTTTCTGAACATTGAGTCAGTTATTCAGTCCCCACTTCCTTTTCTCTCATGTTTTCTCATCAGAGTATTAGCACCTGTTATGTCAAAATATATTTTAGAGACAGTGAAGAGGAACTATTTTAAAGAATGTGGTTAAGATGCAACCCTTCTTAACCCCTTTACCTGTTCTGTTGTGTGTCTAAGGTCAGAAGTAAAGGAGGCTATATATAGAGGCTTAGACTGTATCACTTCGATGCCTAGATGTCCTAGACTATATGGACCCACCTTGAATTTTTACATAATTCTTTAGGGAACCATGTTGGGATTTGGAACAATACATGAAGGAAAGAAAAATGTAGACATTTACTTGGACTTAATATCCTTCTAAGGACACAAAAAAAGACCCAAAAGCTCACTTCTATAAAGACTAATGTGATAAAGTATTTCATAGAGACTCACTATATCGCCATCACTGTGCTTAAGGATTTTATGGTTATTTCATTTAATTCTTTAAACAATTATTGATGTGATTATTTTAATCACATTTTAAATATGAAGAACAACTGATTTTAGGTAATTTTCCAAAGATTTCAAAGCTAGCATATAACATATTTGTAACACATTTTATTCTCACTTTGTGGTCACTGTTTTTTTCCACAAATCATCATTGGCAAACTTGTTTAACTGGATAACAGATATGTGAAGAATGTGTGTCAAAGGATTTACACTTTTCCATGACCTTGTAACAGAGGCTTTATTAAATTTATTTAGAATTTTTCAGGAAATTAGAATCAATATCAGCTATTTATTATTTGAATCTTTATGGATCAACAAAAAGAAATGAAGAGAAATGTCCAGATCATGTCTTTTTATCCCCGTTTTCAGAGCCCTCATGGAATCTTGAAGTAGGAAAAATATATATACTAAATGTGACTCAAAAAACAGTGTCCTTTCAAGAGTCATGATTTGTATAAGATACTAAAATTTGAATTTAAATTAGGGCTAGTTTAATATTTGAATTGTTTGTTCAGTGTTCACTAGAGAAATAATCATTGTGCAAGTTTTAAAATACAGAGAAAATTATTCTATCTCAATTAGAGAGAATTACCTCTAATTATTTTACCCTCATGAAGTATCCAAATATCACTGACCAAGAAAAAATGAGCTAAAGGTTACAGTATTTTTGTATTACACATGTGATGGTTATAGTAGGAAGGAAAGAATCATTAGTATGAAACTAAAAAGATTCCAGAGGTTTATGTTTTCAAATAAATTGACCTTGAGTTTTTAAAAAAGATATTACTGGATGAAGAAAAAGAGATATATTATAAATAATATTTATTGAAAAGTGATAAGCTGATGTGTAGCTTCTGAAAGGACTGTTATATCTATATGTTCAATGAGATCATTTTAATTTATATGATTAACCATAGCAATACAAAACTGTGAAAGTTCAAACTATAAAAGTACCAGTCAAATTATTCATGTGTGTATAAAATTTTTACCTGAAAAATTAGAAAGTGCACATAAAAAGCCCAAAAGTACACAAACACCAGAAACACACATTTACACATTTATTTAATATAAATGCAAGGAACTAGAAAACATCTAGTTTAATGCAAAAGCAAAAACCTAGAAAATATCCATGGTGGCGATCATAAAATATTTTCCTAATAGCCAGAGAGTGCTAAACCTGTTTCCAGACATTTTGTCAGTAAGATTTGTCTCTAATGTCAATAAACAGCTTCCCTGGTGGCTCAGATAGTAAGGAATCTGCATGCAATGCAGGAGACCCAGGTTCAATACCTGGGTTGAGAAGATCCCCTGGATAAGGGAATGGCAACCCACTCCACTATTCTTGCCTGGAGAATTCCATGGACAAAGGAGCCTGGCGGAGTCCATGGGGTCACAAAGAGTGAGAGATGACTGAGCAACTACACTTTCACTTTCAATAAACACTAATCTGATGTGCTAGTGAGACAAGTCTGTTAATCCTAAGGAACAAAGTGTACATAAAAGCAACAAAGAGTTTTAACTATAGAAGGACCTAATTAGTTCTTAGAAGTTTGGGGAAGACACTATCATTCACAAATGTCTATTTAAAGAACTTGGAGAAATGAAACAACAATAAACAAACAACAACAACAAAAAAAAAACAAAGGCCAGAGGCAGCATTTATTCCCAAGTCTGGATTTCTTATGTACTTAGTCTCATTGAGCTTTTGATCCCCTTATTAGGCACCAAGGCCCATGTTGCAGCTGGGGATACTCAAGCTCAGGCGGGTGAAGTTTCTTCTAAGTGGCAGAGGTGGGACTTAGCTCTGATTTCTGGTTAGGCATGCCAACTATTTCACAAAGTTGTTCTTGTTTTCTAGCATTGAATCTCTGTGTTAATACCATCATTGTTATACATTCCATTTGTTTTTTCACAAATGTAAATTTTCATCTAGAATATTTGTTTCCAGGAGAATTAGTTAGAATTGAAAATGAATGCTAATTTTCAGCTAATGACATTTCAAATAAATGACTGAATGTAGGGGGAAGACTTAAGAAAACATAGTCTTATTTTAGTCTGAGTTCATTTTCATCAAGGAATTTTCTCCTATAGGTGATCAAAACTTGTCTTTTTTGTATAAATTCTCCATATGTCCAATTATGATTTTAGAGTTTACATAGTTAACAATAAGAAAGCTGAATATTTGTCCTGTTTTTCATCTTGGATTCTCTAGAATTTATTACTTTTTCTTTTTCTATTACTTTCCTTTCAGAGTTATATTTTATTATCTAAATTATCAGAAAGTTAGTAAAAATATTAGATGTACTTTAAAATTAGAAAATAATACAAGCTCTTACCTGAAATTATAAAGGTTTTTTAAATTTAATTTTTTATGAGATATATAGCTAAGATGCCATTTATTTTCAAAGAACACCTTGGGATGTTTCTTGATTCTTAGAGGCACTGAGAACATACTAAAATATCACTTGTATGGGAGAAATTTCAGTGACTTTCAGTTACATAAATCGAAAAGTTTAGTATACAATGACTAATAATATTTACTCCAGTGTGACCTAGGTTTGACAGTTCCATGAGAAGCATTAGTGCTTCATTTATTGATCAAAAGAAATACCTTAGTATTATATAAGAAATTAGACTGCTTCTTTGTAACTAATTATAAAAGAGAGATCAAATTTTCTAGAATTTTGAGAGCATTACTCTGACACTAAGTCACATGTATGTTTTACCAGCTACTGATGGATCAAAATTTGTAAAGTATTTTTATTATTAAATTATATTAAATATATATGTATTGTTCTTAAACTTAAAAGAAAAACACATCCAATACTATCCAGAAAACTGGAACATTAGGAACAGCATTAAGACCAATATAACCAAGAGTTATTTTACGGAGAGGTTGTGGTAGGTGCATTTAATCTCTACCTGAAATTCAAAGACATAATATTTTTTAAATTCTTACTACCTGTATCTCTTTTCCCGAAACATTTTATTTTCAAATTTCTCTTCTTACTGATATTTTATTATTTTAATCTGGTTAGCATTTATTATTGCTATATCTTATTTTTAACAGCTTTAATGAAGTATCAATCAGTTCAGTCAGTTCAGTCACTTAGTCGTGTCCAACTCTTTGAGACCCCATGAATTGCAGCACTCCAGGCCTCCCTGTCCATCACCATCTCCCGGAGTTCACTCAAATTCACATCCATGGAGTCAGTGATGCCATCCAGCCATCTCATCCTCTGTCGTCCCCTTCTCCTCCTGCCCCCAATCCCTCCCAGCATCAGAGTCTTTTCCAATGAGTCCACTCTTCACATGAGGTGGCCAAAGTACTGGAGTTTCAGCTTTAGCATCATTCCTTCCAAAGAATACCCAGGACCATTTTCCTTTAGAATGGACTGGTTGGATCTCCTTACAGTCCAAGAGACTCTCAAGAGTCTTCTCCAACACCACAGTTCAAAAGCATCAATTCTTTGGCGCTCAGCTTTCTTCACAGTCCAAGTCTCACATCCATACATGACCACTGGAAAAACCATAGCCTTGATAATAATATACAAAAACAGCATATACTTACTATTTAATTTGATGGGATTAAACATATGCATACACCAGTGAAACTGTCACCGCAAGCAAGGTAGTAAACATATCCATCATCTTTAAAAGTTTCCTCCTGCCCTCCACATTTTTTATGCTAAGAACACTTAACTTGAGCTACTCTCAGCAAATTTTTCCGTTTACAATGCAGTATTGTCTACTCTGGGGCTTCCCTGGTGACTCAATGGTAAAGAATCCACCTGCCAATGCAGGAGACACAAGTTTGATATCTCGGTTAAGATGATGCCCTGGAGAAGGAAATGGCAACCTTCTCCAGTATTCTTGCCTGGGAAATCCCATGGACAGAGATGCCTGGCAGGCTACAGTTCATGAGGTCTGAGGTCGCAAAAAGAGTTAGACATGACTTAGCAACTAAACATCAACAATTGTTTATTGTAGGCACTGTGTTGCAGAGCAGCTGTCTAGAACTTATTCCTCTTGTATAATGAAACTTTATACATGTTGAACAACTCCCCGTTTCCTCCTCCCACTAGCCACTGGTAACCATCATTCTACCTTCTGCTTCTATGACTTCTATCTGGAATTAGGATTAAGAAGTGATACCTGCACTCTCATGTTCACTGAAGCACTATTCAAAATAGCCACAGACTATATCAATGAGAAACATTTCCTTTCCCAGTAAACTCTTGTACACCTTCTAAAGTGAAAGTGAAAGTGGCTCAGTCGTGTCCTACTCTGAGACACCATGGACACTATAGTTCATAGGATTCTCCAGGCCAGAATACTGGAGTGGGTAGTCTTTCCCTTCTCCAAGGGATCTTCCCAACCCAGGGATCGAACCCAGGTCTCCTGCATTGCAGGTGTATTCTTTACCAGCTGAGCCACCAGGGAAGCCCAAGAATACTGGAGTGGAGAGTCTACCCCTTCTCCAGTGGATTTTCCCAACTCAGGAGTTGAACCAGGGTCTCCTAGCTACCAGGGAAGCCCTGAAGATATATGTAAAAATATATCAGAAAAATCTGGTGCAGTCAGGCTTAAAAGCAATATTTTGAACAGTTTATGATTGATTTTGTAAAAAAAATAAATTTTATCCAGTGTGACTAATTATTTATAACACTCTTTAATTTTAGAATGTGAACCCAAACCACTATTTCCTCACTTATGTTGTTTCTGAATCATTATTGAAATATATTATTATTACATACATTACATTCTCTGGGTTACTGAAGACCCAGGGGAAGCAATTATTTTGCTTGGAATTTGACTGGCAGAACTATGAAAATAATCAGTCTGCACACATTTTAAATTTTACAACCACTTTTGGATTTTTTCTACTTATAATAATAGTAATTATTATTAATAATATATATTACATAAAAAGGAAAGAAAAGACATAGGGGCTACAGTATAGTTATGTAATTTGAATATTCAACTCAAAAGGCAAATTATTTAGTCTCTACTTTGTATAAGGCATTATGGCAGCCAGAGTTGGGGATAAAAAATTATATAGGCATTATCCATGTTTGGAGTGAAAGAACAGTCAAGTAGAACTAATGATAAATGACAAAGAAGAAGAAAATGCATATTACAGGTACAAATAAAATCTATAAATTCACAGAGATTCTTACTTTTTGTTTGTTGAAGTTATTATGCAGAAATTAACTTCTGAGTACAAAATAAGAATAGAATTTGGCAATGGACTAATGTAGGACAACTGCATATATATCAAGATATCTCTCTTTCTGTCTAGACATGAAGGCATTAATAGTGTGTTTTCAAAGAATGATGAGCATCTCAGAATATAACAGGAACTCAATAGGACAGACAATCTAAGAGGTAAGTTAACACCAAATAGTAGAGCATCTGGCATGGAATGCTATGTATTTCAGTCTTTACTGTTTAACTATTCATACATAGATGTAGAACAAGTCCTTAGAATAAACAAATTTGACCTCAGAATACTAACTCTCTCAGGATTATGAAAATTATTCCATTGAAAGAATTCCAGGTGGGAAAGAAAGAAATGAAGACTCTGTGAAGCCATCCACCTATTCAGCATCTGTACCTCAATAGCTAAATGATGTTTGACAATAATAAAACATAGTGATAGGATTTTTTAGTTCCTGGATACTAAACTCAAATACAAAGTTGCCTGATATTCAATGGTACTAGCCTAATATATTTGACTTACTACTTGTGAGAAACAGTAATAAAAACTACTAACACATATCATGCTTATTTTGGGTTCTACTTTATGCATTGACCTATGCATATCTAATCACAACAAATCCATGGCATACATACTATTTTTTTAACCATTTTATAGATGAAAAACTAAATCATAGTAGCAGTACAGAAAGTGACAAGTATGCTCTGAATTGCTATGCCAGATTCCCTCTATATCTTTTTTTTTTTTTTTGTAATATGAAAGAAGTCTATATGCTCTAAAAAATCTCAGTTTCTCCATTTTTGCCCAGATCCACTTGGGTAATCTTCTCAAAAAACGAGTCCAAAATGCAGTACTTGGATGCAATCTCAAAAACGACAGAATGATCTCTGTTCGTTTCCAAGGCAAACCATTCAATATCACAGTAATCCAAGTCTATGCCCCAACCAGTAACGCTGAATAAGCTGAAGTTGAATGGTTCTATGAAGACCTACAAGACCTTTTAGAACTAACACTACAAAACATGTCCTTTTCATTATAAGGGACTGGAATGCAAAAGTAGGAAGTCAAGAAACACCTGGAGTAACAGGCAAATTTGGCCTTGGAATATGGAATGAAGCAGGGCAAAGGCTAATAGAGTTTTGCCAAGAGAACACACTGGTCATAGCAAACACCCTCTTCCAACAACACAAGAGAAGACTCTACACATGGACATCACCAGATGGTCAACATCGAAATTAGGTTGATTACATTCTTTGCAGCCAAAGATGGAGAAACTCTATACAGTCAGCAAAAACAAGACCGGGAGCTGACTGTGGCTCAGATCATGAATTCTTTATTGCCAAATTCAGACTAAATTGAAGAAAGTAGGGAAAACCACTAGACCATTCAGGTATGACCTAAATCAAATCCCTTATGATTATACAGTGGAAGTGAGAAATAGATTTAAGGGCCTAGATCTGATAGATAGAGTGCCTGATGAACTATGGTTGAAGGTTCGTGACATTGTACAGGAGACAGGGATCAAGACCATCCTCAAGGAAAAGAAATGCAAAAAACAAAATGACTGTCTGGGGAGGCCTTACAAATAGTAGTGAAAAGAAGAGAAGCGAAAAGCAAAGGAGAAAAGGAAAGATACAAGCATCTGAATGCAGAGTTCCAAAGAATAGCAAGGAGAGATAAGAAAGGAAAAGACTAGAGATCTCTACAAGAAAATTAGAGATACCAAGGCAGCATTTCATGCAAAGATGGGCTTGATAAAGGACAGAAGTGGTATGGACCTAACAGAAGCAGAAGATATTAAGAAGAGGTGGCAAGAATACACATAAGAACTGTACAAAAAATATCTTCAGGACCCAGATAATCACGATGGTGTGATCACTCACCTAGAGCCAGACATCCTAGAATGTGAAGTCAGGTGGGCCTTAGAAAGCATCACTATGAACAAAGCTAGTGGAGGTGTTGGAATTCCAGTTGAGCTATTTCTAATCCTGAAAGATGATTAAGGCTTAAATTAATGTGGCTTAAAGCTCAACATTCAGAAAACTAAGATCATGGCATCTGGTCCCATCACTTCATGGGAAATAGATGGGGAAACACTGGAAACAGTGGCAAACTCTATTATTTTGGGCTCCAAAATCACTGTAGGTGGTGATTGCAGCCATGAAATTAAAAGACGCTTACTCCTTGGAAAGAAAGTTATGACCAAGCTAGATAGCATATTCAAAAGCAAAGACATTACTTTGCCAACAAAGGTCCATCTAGTCAAGGCTTTTTCCAGTGGTCATATATGGATGTGAGAGTTGGACTGTGAAGAAAGCTGAGCACCAAAGAATTGATGCTTTTGAACTGTGGTGTTGGAGAAGACTCTTGAGAGTCCCTTGGACTGCAAGGAGATCCAACCAGTCCATTCTAAAGATCAGTCCTGGGTGTTCATTGGAAGGACTGATGCTAAAGCTGAAACTCTAATACTTTGGCCACCTGATGTGAAGAGTTGACTCATTGGAAAAGACTCTGATGCTACGAGGGATTGGGGGCAGGAGGAGAAGGAGATGACAGAGGATGAGATGGCTGGATGCCATCGATGATTTGATAGATATGAGTTAGAGTAAGCTCCAGGAGTTGGTGATGGACAGGGAGGCCTGGTGTGCTGCAATTCATGGGGTCGCAAATAGTCAGACACAACTGAGCGACTGAACTGAACTGAACTGAACTGAATCTTCTCAAGAGTTGTGTCAGTTATCTGGTTTTCTTTGTTGCTTTATCAATCAGTCTCTGCTCTTCCCACCTTTATCCCTTTATCTTATGTAGAACTCAAAATGCCATGCCCTTGGCAGTAGAAACTACCTTTATTCTTCACCCCATTCCTCACCCTGGTTTTACAGCTCCCTCCTCCACTATGGTAGTATATTGGTCCCCCAAACATGTGTGTATCATAATTCTAAGCTGTGAATATGTTATCTTATAAGGCAAATGTAAATTAAAGGAATTAATCACCTGACCTCTTTTTTTGAGAGTTAAGTTTTAATTGACAGGAATGTTTAACACTTCAAGTCTGGGAGGCAGCATCTCAAGTAACTGTGAGAGAACTTCTATGAGGAGGAAGGCGGTGCGGGGAGCAAAGATATACAGGAATTTTGCAACTAAGGGCAGATCGTTTGAAAGTCAGAGGATTATTGTTAATTAAAGAAAATCAGATGTCTATATTTCAAGGAATTTAGTGCTTTTCTATATATGGGAAGATGCAAGAGTCTGGGCTCACTGAAATCAGTTCCTTAGATATGCACCTCAGGTATATGGGGCCAGTATCCTGTGTTTTCACATCCTGAGTTTCCTCAGGGCTCATCATAGGAAGTGGCTCCTAGATGGCACATATTCTTTCCCTTCCAGAGTTCCCTTAGAACTCACCAGCTCACCATCTATCAGTGGTGGCTGCATTGCTGATAATTATGATATCCTTTGTCCACTGATATGGCAGGAAAAACTCCATTTCTCAGATGGAATATATCACCTGACCTTAAGGTGAAGAGATTATCATAGACTTCCAGGAAAACCCAATGTAATCACAGGGTCCTTAAAAGTGAAAGAGAGCAGCTGAAAGAGTTAGAGAGAAATGTTGACTGTGAAAGAAATACCAGAGAGATGTAATGTTACTGGCTTTAACAAAGAAAGAGGCCAGGAGGCAAGGAATGGGGGCACTTAATGTATCGTCCTTTACAGCCTCCACAGAGAACACAGTAGTGCCAACACCTTGATTTTAATCCAGTGAGACCTCGGTCAGACTTTATTACTACAGAACTGTAGGAAAATAAAATTGTGATGTGTTAATCCTCTACATTTATGTAACATGTTAAAGTAGCCAAAGGAAATTAATACAGCCCCACAGAGGCTCATGTTCTAGCTTAGGAATTTGTCTTAAGTTCCTATGTTCTAAATAAATTCTTTATTCATAATTTCATAAGAAGCATCAATTTATCAAATGTATATTAGTAAGATTTACCTAAGGGTTGGGAAGATCCCCTGGAGAAGGAAATGGCAACCCACTCCAGTATTCTTGCCTGAAGAATTCCAGACAGAGGAGCCTGGCAGGCTACAGTTCACGGAATCACAAAGAGTTGGACACAACTTAGCAACTAAACAACAGCAACCAGATTTACCTAATATCATGAATGTGTCCATTTCTTGGACTTCCCTGGTGATTCAGTGGTTAAGAATTCACCTGCCCATGCAGGAGACATGGGTCGATATCTGGGTTGGGAAGAGCCCCTGGAGAAGGAAATAGCAACTCACTCCAGTATTCATGCTTGGGAAATCCCACGGACAGCTGGCGGCTGGTAGCTACAGTCCATGGAGTCACAAAAGTGTCAGACATGACTTGGCAACTAAACCACAAATGTTCATTTCTCAGTACCAACCCTTCCAAGCCTACACATGGAACGTGTTTATGTATATAATTAACTAGCTCATGTCTTCTTCATAACTGAAGTATGATTTTCTAAAAATTCCATATTATTAAGTCTACTTTCAGTACCTACTTTAACACTTTCTTTTCTAAATTTTAATTGCCAAGTAAGATGTTATACATTCCTAGATTATTTTCCAAATTTTAGTTGTTTTCAACTTCAGTATAGGTTGTTAATAATATTTTCTTATATATATATTTGTTCTTCCATTTAAATGTAAATCTTCCAATTAGAATTGCTTAGTTTATAGAACTATTTCGGTGCCCTAATATTCTGATACTACCTCATTAAGGCTAAGAGAAAAAAGAAAAAGAATGTTGAAGCAAATAACAACACTAAGATCTTGAGGAAGTGTGAATACATAATTTGACATTTCTGTGAGGTTTTGACCAAGAGATTGAGCCTCAATACTTTTTAAAAGAAAACAAGCTAATAAACCCTTTAATCTTACAAAGGTAGTGGAGTTAAAGAAAAATATAACAAAATCTTGGAGGGAGATTTTCATTTAGAAATTATTTTAGGGAAATTAAAATCATCCATAATGCTGAACCATTTCACAAATCACTTTTAAAATTTTCAAAAACAAACAGAAATGAAAAGTCAGGCCAGGGGCAAGATACAGCAGTGAGGAACTTTTTTGTGTAGCAGTGGGTGGAATGGCTTTTAAACAGAGCTCTCAAACATATCTTTTTAAAAATTTTAACTACTTCTAAAGTAGTTTTTGTAATTTTATAATTTTTACCTGTCATCTCTGAATTGGGTTCTTGTCTAGGAAATGTATCTATCTAAATGTGCCTAACTATATCCATATCTATCTGTCAGTCTATATCTGTATTTATGTCTATAAATCTACATATGCATATATATATATTACATTTTCATTAGGCCATGTATGATGATAACTGTATAAAAACAAATGTTTTTAAAATGAATTTCAGAGGAAAAATAACAGTAGTTTCATGAGAAAAGGGTTTAAACTTAAAACATTATTTCACTGGCTCTTATAAACTCATTAAAAAAAAAAAAACAACATTTAATTATTTAGAATAGTCTTAGTGGGGATGGTATCAACCATTTGCATGAGTTGTTTTGTACCTTAAATCCATTTAAAAATTGTCATGTTTCAATTTGGACAAGTACACAACTCAGCAATGTCTTATGGGACAAATCTAGCCCTTTATCTGCTTTTGTTTTGTTTTAAAAAATGTTTTATTGGAAAATGGTCAACTCATTTTGTTATATACTATCTCTGGCTGCTTTCACGTCACAATGGCAGAGGTAAGCATTTGTGAGAGACTCTGCTGCTGCTAAGTCATGTCAGTCGTGTCCGACTCTGTGTGACCCCATAGATGGCAGCCCACCAGGCTCCTGTCCCTGGGATTCTCCAGGCAAGAACACTGGAGTGGGTTGCCATTTCCTTCTCCAATGCATGAAAGTGAAAAGTGAAAGTGAAGTTGCTCAATCCTGTCCGACTCCTAGCGACCCCATGGACTGCAGCCTACCAGGCTCCTCCATCCATGGGATTTTCCAGGCAAAAGTACTTGAGTGGGGTGCCATTGCCTTCTCCAGTGAGAGACTCTAGTGCTCACAAAGTTTATAGCATTTACCATGTGGTCCTTTACACAAGTTAAATATGGGTTCAAGTTTCGGAATTGCTTATGCACCGTACACATTCTGTTAGGTTACCTAGATTTTCTAATGTTGAATACAGTTTCTTGAACCTGGTAGACATTCCATAAGTATCTGTTGAATACATGATGATTCTAAACCCTCTAACTAGTAAAATACAAGAACTATTTACTGGATATCAGGTTTCCTGTGTAAATAAAATCATTTGTAACTTATATATAGATATCAATACCAGGTATATAGTATTTTTTTAATAAACAATACTTTCCCTTAATATTTTCTTTGTTGAATTTTGGTATAGACATAGCTCTTGTCCAAAAAGCAACAATAATACTCAGAACCTAAAAAAATTTAGGTGCCTCAAGATCCTAACTCAGAATCTAATACAATATCATATTATACCTATCTCAAATTCTATTTTGTTAATGATTATGGACATTATAAATGAGCAGCTAAAGATAAACATTCATTCTATCTTTGAATGTTTGAATTTTCCCATTTAATATATTTAAAGCATCATGACAAATTATTTGCCAATCTGGATATTTTGAATGTAGCATTTGACAAAAGAATCAAAGTTTTTGAGCTGTGTCTTATCAAATGGGAACTGAACATGATGTAATTATAAAAAAGCAGCAACAAGACAAATAAACAATTATCCCTTAAACTTAGTATCTTCAGAGTATAGAGTGAACCAACCATTGGTTCTGAGTTGTTGTTTTTCCCTCTCTTTATTATAAATGAGAATGATGGAATGGATATATGCTAATATTCTTCCAGAAAATCACGGGAAGTGGTTAGATTGCTATATAAACAGGAGTGTCTGCGTACTCCAGGACCTAAAATATCTGAGATAGAGAGGACCAGAAAGAGCTGGTGAGCCTATTTTAAACAAAGTTTAAGAGTGTTCAGATTGTCAAGGCAGAAAAAAGAGAATTAGTCAATCATTCTAAAAGTCTTATGTTTAAGTATACATGTGATGAGCTGGTTTAACAGTTATGATTGGATTTCTTCTTCCAGGCAAGAGTAACAAGGGGTAGATTTATTCACCCCCAGATACTTAAAACAACTAAAATACATACATAGTATTTGAAAAAATGGTTTTCAACACACTGGACATCAGGCATAGAAGGACAGTAATTCCTGAGAAGTGAAATGAATCCTATGCCTGATCCAGCTGATGGCCTTGAGAGTATTTACAGGTTATGGATTTGTGAGAGGGAGATCATGCAGAGCCAATGTGAAAGTGTGAAAGCGAAAGTCACTCAGTCGTGTCCAACTCTTTTTTGACCTCATGGACTATACAGTCCATGGAATTCTCCAGGCCAGAATACTGGAGTGAGTAGCTGTTCCCTTCTCCAGGGGATCCTCCCACCAAGGGATTGAACCCAGGTCTCCCACACTGCAGACAGATTCTTTAACAGCTGAGCCATGGGGGAAAGCCATGTAGAACCAAGCAGATTCCTAAACTGATAAAACGGAAAATCTGAAGAGACAAAGCCAATTAGAGTTTGAAGGATAGAAAACTACAGAAGAGAGAGCTACACAGAGAACTGCAAATATGATAAGGGTGCCCTTAATATTCATCTGAATCCTGATAAGCCATGAACACATCAGGAAACTACCCCAAACGTGAAACAGGCTCATTTCAGATAATTATTTCCCAGTTTCAGTATGTGTAATTGGAGTCTCCAAAGGGAGAGAACAGAAAACATATTTTAAGGAGTAATATCTAAAAAAGTTTTCAATTAGATGAAAACCAATGCAAGAAGCTCAATAAATTCCATCCACAAGGAACATGAATAAAAACACAAGAATGCATTTCATAATCCAATTGCCCAAATGAATCATAAAGAAAAAATATCTTAGAAACAGCAAAAGAGAAAAAAAAAAAGATAAATAAACTTCCCAGAAAGAAACTTGAGGATTACAGCATATCTGTTATCTGAAATAATGCAGTGAAGAAGACAATGGGGCAATAGCTTTAAAGTTCTGACAGAAAAGAAGATGTGAATATAGAATTCTATACTCAACTAACATAAAGTATAGGGACAAAATAAAGACTTTTGTTTTTTAGATACACAAACTTTGAAAAAATTATTCACCAGAAGACTCACACTACAATATGTATTATAAAACTTTTTTGAGAACAAAAATGGCACATGATAGGAATTTGTATCTATACAAAGGCATAGAGAGTCCTCAAATGTTACTACATTGAAAAATATATAATTTTTCTTATTATTCAAATTTTTAAGCAGTATTTGATTATTTAAATGGGAATTGAAATATGTTACAGGTTTTATAACATTTTTTAAGTAAAATTCATGACAGGACATTTATCAGCGCAAAACATGGATGAATCGCATAATACTTAGGTTGAATGAAAGGGTGAAAATGATTTCAGAAAGCATGATCACATTCATATAAAACTAAAGAAAATGCAGACTAATCTATGGTGCCAAAAAGTCAGTAGTCACTGAATAAAACGGGGGAATGAGAGGCAGGAGGACAGAACTACAACAGAGTATATTGCAACTATTGGAGGTAATAGAAATGTTTATTGTTTTTTATTATGATGATGACTTCATGGGTGTATACAGTTGTCAAAACTTACTAAGCTGTAAATTCTATATACATGGAATCTTTTGCATGTGACTACATCAATAAAACTTATTTAAAGGAAAAAATGGGTGAAGGTGAAAAATAATTGCTATGATCATTTCTCCTTAGGGTATATTTTTTGTACGGGATAGAAACTCTTTCTTCAGGGAAGAAAGTCCATGATTACAAAGCACTAGTTGCTTGGGATAGAATGTATGGTAAGTAAATATTAGTTGAAATGAAGTAAATGCCAGCAGTTTATCTACAATAAATTCCAGGGATCTGACCTCCCCTGATCTCATTGAGACAAATGAATGTTCCAGTGTTTCAGTTCAGTGTTTAACTCAATTAAATTAGTAATTATTAAACAGGATTTATGCCTTAACTCCACTGCTATATGACAATCAAAGCTGTTCTGGCTATCTTTAAGACACATTACTTTATTTGCAGTCAGTACTAAGCCTCGTCAAATGCCCTCAACCTAAATGACCTGGTCAGGTTATGGTAATTTGCCTGCTCTCTTATATCTCTTAGACAACTGCAGCAAATAAAACTTTCAGTTGAACTATGCCTCAGTCATGAAATTAGGAAACATTCATTGGGAAATCATCATTCATTAATAATTTTTTTCACCTTGGAAGTTAGCATGCAAATTATGGCAAAAATCATTATCTCAGAGAACCTAAATATGGAGAGAGATTTATAAATTAAATATATGTGAAAAAATGTTTCAGGTGCTTTGATAGTTTTGTATTTGGGTCAAAATGGGAGACATAAGGAAGCTGTTGTTGTTCAGTCACGAAGTTATGTCTGACTCTTTGTGACCTGTGGACTATAGCCCACCAGCCTTCTCTGTCCTTCACTATCTCCCAGTGAAGTCGCTCAGTCGTGTCCGACTCTTTGCAAGCCCATGGACTGTAGCCCACCGGGCTCCTCTGGAGCATGGGATTTTCCAGGCAAGAATACTGGAGTGGGTTGCCATTTCCTTCTCCAGGGGATCTTTCCAACCCAGGGATCAAACCCAGGTCTCCCGCATTGCAGGCAGACACTTTAACCTCTGAGCCACCGGGGAAGCCCAATATCTCCCAGAGTTTGCTCAAATTCTTGTCTATTGAGTTGGTGACGCTATCTCACTATCTCGTGGTCTGCTGTCCCCTTCTCCTTTTGCCATCAATCTTTCCCAGCATCAGTGTCTTTTCCAATGAGTCAGTTCTTCCCTCAGGTGGCCAAAGTGCTAGAGCTGCAGCTTCATTGGTTACTATTTCTTGCATTATATTCAGAAAAATACTTTAAAATGAGATGAGATTTGAGCTGAGACTTTAAGAATCTCCTCTATTTTGTTGTTGTTCAGTCGCTAAGTCATCTGACTCTTTTTCAACCTCATGGACTGCAGCATAACAGGCCTCCCTGTCCCTCACTATCTCTCTTTGCCAGGTGAAAAAACAGAAAATGGCCATTTAAAATGGATAAATAAATATACATAAGCAGAATAGCAACTGAATTATTTGCATAGTGAATGGAGGCTTAGCCAAAGATGAGGCTGGTGAGGTATCTGAGCAGTCAAATTATAAATGAGGCACACTGCATAGCAATTTAAACCAGACACTTCAGGTGATATTAAGCCTTATGGCCCGAATGGATTACCTGCTTTCCCTAAAGTGCTTTTTCATTTTTATGATTATCCAAAGTTTGTTCTGTTCAAATAGACAAGGACACAGTGGAAACAGTGAGAGACTTTATTTTCTTGGGCTCCAAAATCACTGCAGATGGTGACTGAAGCCATGAAATTAAAAGACACTTTCTTCTTGGAAAAAAAACTATGACCAACCTAGATAGCATATTAAAAAGCAGAGACATTACTTTGCCAACAAAGATCTGTCTAATCAAAGCTATGATTTTTTCAGTAGTCATGTATGGATGTGAGAGTTGGACTGTGAAGAAAGCTGAGCCCCAAAGAATTGATGCTTTTGAACTGCGGTGTTGGAGAAGACTCTTGAGAGTCCCTTGGACTGTGAGGAGATGCAAGCAGTCCATCCTAAAGGAAATCAGTCCTGAATATTCATTGGAAGGACTGATGCTGAAGCTGAAACTCCAATACTTTGGCTACCTGATGCGAAGAACTGACTCATTTGAAAAGACCCTGATGCTGGAAAAGACTGAAGGCAGGAGGAGAAGGAGGTAACAGAGGATGAGATAGTTGGGTGGCATCACCAACTTGTGGACATGAGTTTGAGCAAGTTCCCGGGAGTTGGTGATGGACAGGGAAGCCTGGAGTGCTGCAGTCCATGGGGTCGCGAAGAGTTGGACACAACTGAGTGACTGAACTGAACTGAAAATTCGTCCCGAAATGTAACAATTTCCCTACTATGTATGGACATATTATGTAAACCACTTAGAAAAGCTCTTCACACCTTAAATTCTACTAAAACATTATATTGATATACAGCATCAGATTTTTCAAATTCCCTAAACCTGTTTAATTACTACTGTGGTTTAGGTCACATGGAACACGTTGTACTATAATCCAGGAAAACATATCTCTTACAAATTCCCTCTTTTGTTCTCCTCATCTCAGTATCAATCAGATACTGAGATACTTCAAATTTCAGGTTAACGGGTTACATGAACTTTAGAATTAACCTATGATAATAATAGTAAATTATACTTGACAAACATATTAATATTAATCACTTTGCATTGAGTGCTAGCTCTGTGATAGACATAAGGTGAAGTGTTTGTGTGACTATTCTTTAATTCTCACTATAAAGAATGAGATTGCCATTTCACTGATGAGCAAACTGAAGCCTCAAATGGTTGAGATCACATAGAAAGAGAGTAGAGTGCAGCTCTGTCAGATTCTAAATAATGTAACAAAACATAAGGTTAATGAAATAACAGACACCTTACTAAACTAAAATAGCTCATGTATTCTCAGGATGTAATTTAGACCCTGAAAAGAAAGTAATATACCCAATTACTATTAGCATTTGAATGAGAGAAGCAATTTCATTGTTAAATATTCTATTACTCATTTAAAATTTGATCTACACCAGACATTTTTAAAACAAAGTATATAAAGAACATAATTTGAATTCAAATGTTAAGTGCTTCTGATTCTAGTGGAAGCATTGCTAGTTGTTTGGAATTCTCAAATGACTATCTATAAATTGGACATTTACATAAAAGATGTTTTATTTCTGAAGGCATATAATTTTGAATCTGCAGAGTGTATATGTGCCTGTTTTTGTATAGTGAGTCAAATTGGAATGCTGTTACCTGAAGAATAGGATCTGTCATCTTTAAGGCTGAAATGTAACCCACGTTCAAACTACTTAATTGAAAAAGAGAATAGTAACAGTGTGTTGCTTCTTTTATATGCTTCATATGGAGTAAACTGTCAAAGAGTAACGAAAGGCTTTAGCAATTCCAATTCTAATGACTTTAATAACAGATGCAAGGCTAAAACCCTATACAGCATCATGAAAATTTATCCCACGTGTGCTTTAATCATATGTGCTAACTCTACCAACAAAACCAGATTGTTCTAGCTGTCACCATAGCATATCAAATATAATGTGAATGCATATGGTGCACTGTGTTGATTTTTCTAATAGCATTCAAACATACCACCAGTTTCCTTCTTGACTTTCTTTAATGTTAACAATGAACCTTAAACCAAGATGATGATGGATGGAATGCAAAATTAAATTATAATCTTATTCTCACTTCAAAAAAAGGAATCATGGATTTTTCTGTATATAAGCTAATAATTAATAGAATTACTGAAACATCATTAGCATGTTTGTTTGCAATCAGAAGTCACCAGTGAACTGATAATGTGCAAAACTTTTTCATAGGAAGTCATTTAGTATGTGTATTGAGTACCAGAACAAACGTGGAGATAGCTGGATATCCACAGAATCCTTATTCTAAATGAAAAATAGGTTTGCTTTAAAATATCAAGTTGAATGCCTAAAATGCATTTCCTTATTTCTAGAGATCACTTATAATTATCACTTTCACCATAAATCATTTCACTATTTTAAATTTATTTTTATAGTAAGTCTTCAGGCCAGAAAAGTATTATTTCCATATTATTTCAGAGACTGACTCCCAGAAGTTGAAGCTACTCATGGAACTTTGACTGTAATGTTTGCAGAAATTACAAATTATGCATCTACCTTTGGAAATACACTAGAAGGATAAAGCAACTGTATCCAGGGCTTTATTTCTTTAAACTTTCCTACATCCAAATATGTCACTTTGCCTTTCTACTTGTTTTTGTGTTCCTCTGCCTTTACCATGAGAGCATTCCAGTGATAGCCTGTTAAATAATGAGAAAATTAGAGAGACAAATCTACCCAGTCACCCATTGTAAGGTCAATCTATACTGATCAGGTGACATATGAGTAAATCCAGATGAGCCCAGACTAAATGGTTAAACTATCAATACAATCTTGGGAACTAAATGAACACTTGCTGGTATGAAGCACTGAGCTTTGGGATGATTTACTAACCATAATTGTAGCAATAGATCATTGATTCACATCACTGTCTTTTGAGTTTAGTGTTGAACTTGTGTTTAAAATATACCACTAAATGGAGCTGTGCCTAATTTAAACATTTAGAATTCATTTTTTTCCCCACATTCTTGTACTTAAAAAACATTCATTAGCTTTAAGTAATATGTGTTTTTTTTTCACCATATCTGTCCTCAATCACAGGATATCTGGTCTGTTTAAGTAGAATGCCCTGTCAACACACTGGCTTGGGAAATAGCATACTGCCCCACCCGTATCTTCTTATTCAATCAATAGAAAGACTAGATCTTTTTCTAAGTAAATTCTATTTCCAGGCCAATTCATAGTTCATCTAGTTTAATCATTGTTTAGTGAGTAAAATTTCAATCCCATTCAATTTAAATGCCGTGGAACTTGTCCTTGAGGTCTGTAAGAACTACTAAATCCTTTTAAAGTAGAAATTTCTGGAGTAGCTTTTGTTCTCCTCATACTTAATGAACAGTGGTGTTCCAAAAATGCAAAATCTTTTTACCTACAAGAAATATGGGCGTGCAGACTGTGGTCCACAGGCCAAATCCTACTTGCCACTTTTTAATCAAGTTTTATAGAATACAGTAATACTGATTCATTTATATAGCTGTAGGCATGCAATACGGAGAAGGCGATGGCACCCCACTCCAGTAATCTTACCTAGAAAATCCCATGGACGGAGGAGCCTGGTAGGCTGCAGTCCATGGGGTCGTGAAGACTCGGATATGACTGAGTGACTTCACTTTCACTTTTCACTTTCATGCATTGGAGAAGAAAATGGCAATCCACTCCAGTGTTCTTGCCTGGAGAATCCCAGGGACGGGGGAGCCTGGTGGGCTTCCGTCTATGGGGTCGCACAGAGTCGGACACGACCGAAGCAACTTAGCAGCAGCAGCAGCAGCAGGCATGCAACAATGGCAGTTGACTAGTAAAGACAGAGAACGTCCTTTAAAGGCTAAAGTATTTACTATTAATATTTGACCTTTCATAGAAAAAGTTTACTGTCTCCTGGCCTATGACATCAAGTATTTCTTCAATTTATCTTTTGTTTAATTTTAAATATCAGTCATAGGTTTATCCTATTTTTCATATATTTTACCAAGTCCAATAATTATTTACATGCATTTCAATGAAACATTTTACATTAAAATATTTATGCATTTTTATGTAAACAAAGAACAGAATTAAATAAGTAGATGACAGATAATGAGAGGTATTATTTTCCCCTCAAAAAGCAGAATAAGTCCAAATGTTTCATTTGATCATTCAGAGTTCTCCGTCATTTAGCTGTCACTATACTGCAATTAATTCATCATTACATTATTTTTTACTCTATTATTCTTTAAAATCATACCCCACAGAGGAAAATTCTCCTGTTCATCTTCCACTATTCTCATTGTCTTCACTTTCCATTTTGAAATGTATTATTTCCTTTAAAAAATAAGAACAAACATTTGCAGGAATCATTGTTCTTGATAATTTTATTAGCCTAAACTTTTCAAATCTTCAAATGCCAATTGTATGTTAATCTTTAAGATAATTATACAATTATGTCTACTTCTGATGTCATATTTCAGATCAGAAATTTTCAAGCAAAACTCCATTTTACAAGCAAGATATAAGTACTTAAGTCAGGTGTAGTCTTTTCATGTATTTTGCATTTTCTAAAAAATGAGCAAATTGTTGGATTCACAATGTTTACTCAGCTTTTTTGAATAAATAAATTGTCAAAGAGTTCAAATTAAAGAGGACAAGATGCTCAATGAGTCTGGATTCAAATAAAGCACTGGCATTACATAGTCAAAAATAAGTAGTGCAAGGTCAAATACAATGGTTTGAAATTGAAAACTGTGGGACTAGAAGAACATATTCTGAGAACTAGCTATAAAGCAATATAAAAACAGTCAATCTTAGAAAAAGGAATCGATATGTTTAATAAACATATATCAAGTGTTCAAAATAAAAAAAAAAACTGATTTGTAATCTGTGTATCTCAGTATATGTGAAAATATAACTATTGGCTCAATGTCTGACATCATCACAATAATCTGTAGAGAGTAGCTATGCTTAATTTTTTCAATTATGTATTCAATCAATGAATAGCATATCTAAAAACAGTAAAAAGAGTTTTCTAAAGTCAATGAAAGAATTATGAAAAGAATTAGAGATGTAATTTTGAATACAAGTGACAATTTAGTTTATAATGAAAAAATGTAACCATCATTTCCAAACCATTTTGTAAAAGAAACTGTCAGCTTTCTGCCACTGAGATATTAGTATTTTCATCAACTCTTGATTAATAGGGACAACAACCCTCTGACACAGTCTCCTTATATTATCCTATGTGACCTAAGACTGGAGAAAATTTACACAGAGATTAAATATAAAATACTTAAACCATTTAGTGCTTTTAAAGGTGAAAAGGTCAGATTTTTATTGCTAGTCAAGTCACAAGGATTAGTAGAACACTCCTTTAAAAAAAAATGAAATTCTGAATGTTTTATTCCCTATTATCAGACCCTTTTTAATTTCAAAACCTAATATTTAAATACCATGAGGGGGAAATGCGGTTTTCTGAACTTTTCAAGGTGAGGCTAAAATTACTCTAAGAACAGTCTCTCTTGGGACATCTATCTCCTTAAATAACCCTCTGACAGTGTGCTACTTAAAATCAGAATGAATTTTGTATTTTCCAGTTAGACATCAGATAGGAATTGCAAATGCACTAAAATCGTTTTATTTGGTTTTATATTTTGATAAAATATTCCAGGTAAAATTTCTCATATCATACTCTTATTTGTAAATCCTCTGAAGTCAGAATAGCTATGATTAATTATTGGAGAGTATTATAAGATACCAATCTGATGTAGAATCTTATTTGAAAACGGCAAAGCTTAATTACATTCTAGAAGAAGAAATATTTAATAAAAAATAAGAAAAGAATAAAATGTGACATGAAAGAGCTATTCATTTTTGTACATTTGTTAGCATTTATAAATGCTTGTAGCATGTGTCCAAAAATGAATTTCGATTTTAATAATCACTGAGGAGAGTGCTAGCAAATAATAGTTATAAGAACAAAGTTATTAAATGATTGAGTTAATTTACTAAGCCTTTGTGTGCATCCTCACAATGAAAAAAATCTGAAGGCTGAAAGGAAAGTATTAATGAGATATTTGGCTTTTGGAGACGCTTAAGCATCAACTGGAAAATTTCAGCATCATGAAAAGCCTGGAAGATAAAATACTGTGAAATTCAATCTTATTGGGCCTAAGGAATGCAGGCAGAGACAATCTTGGGATAAACTGTTAGCTCAGCAGGTCACAAGGCTGAGCAGTAAGAGTCTAAAGACACTTGGAGGTGCTCAAGGAAAACTGAAAAGAAAGAAAAGAACAAAGTGGTAAATAAATGAAGACATAAAACTTGGCTATCTCAAAATTGAGCTGCATGTATTGCAGGAGAATTTATAAATTAAATTCTGAAAAATTTAAAACCTAATGTTTAAGAGAGGGAAATGAATTTCTGCCTTCCCACTTCTAACCTACAAAACTTCCCCCTGCCCCTTTGGAGAATTAGTGCATCTGAGAAGAAGATAAACATATCAGTCATTAGTAGCACTTATTAACATCTTTAAAGGCCCTGTGAAATCTAAAAGTAACCAGATCAATCAATTTATTCTGTTTTTAACTTAAAAATGCATTTTTAAACAGACATATCGTCTGTTGTCTGGGTTGATTTGCCCACTCAAAGAGGTGGTGGGCATTCGAGGTGGTAGGCATTCTGCAGAAGATCTGTATTTAATTAAAATTGAAGATACTTACAGATCTCATTTCTTAAAGATTTTATTTTGAATAAAAGAAGAAAATTTGGATAAAAGCAAAAGAAAAAGGAAAAAAATATATGTATTGAGGGGACCACATGATTAGATCAAGATGTGTTCTAGACTTGAAATCATAGTTCACTTATTTTTGCTGTCTTTGTTATTCTATCTTTCTATAGAACAATTTATTCTTAAGGCAGGAAGCAACAGTTAGAAATGGACATGAAACAACAGACTGGTTCCAAATAGGAAAAGGAGTATGTCAAGGCTGTACATTGTCACCCTGCTTATTTAACTTCTATGCAGAGTACATCATGAGAAACGCTGGGCTGGAAGAAGCACAAGCTGGAATCAGGATTGCCAGGAGAAATATCAATAACCTCAGATATGCAGATGACACCACCCTTATGGCAGAAAGTGAAGAGGAACTAAAAAGCCTCTTGATGAAAGTGAAAGAGGAGAGTGAAAAAGTTGGCTTAAAGCTCAACATTCAGAAGATGAAGATCATGGCATCTGGTCCCATCACTTCATGGGAAATAGATGGTGAAACAGTGGAAACAGTGTCAGACTTTATTTTTGGGGGCTCCAAAATCACTGCAGATGGTGACTGCAGCCATGAAATTAAAAGACGCTTACTCCTTGGAAGGAAAGTTATGATCAACCTAGATAGCATATTGAAAAGCAGAGACTTGACTTTGCCAACAAAGGTCTGTCTAGTCAAGGCTATGGTTTTTCCAGTGGTCATGTATGGATGTGAGAGTTGGACTGTGAAGAAAGCTGACCGCCGAAGAGCTGATGCTTTTGAACTGCGGTGTTGGATAAGACTCTTGAGAGTCCCTTGGACTGCAAGGAGATCCAACCAGTCCATTCTGAAGGAGATCAGCCCTGGGATTTCTTTGGCAGGAGTGATGCTAAAGCTGAAACTCTGGTACTTTGGCCACCTTATGCAAAGAGTTGACTCATTCAAAATTCTCTGATGCTGGGAGGGATTGGGGGCAGGAGGAGAAAGGGACAACAGAGGATGAGATGGCTGGATGGCATCACTGACTCGATGCATGTGAGTCTGAGTGAACTCCAGGAGTTGGTGATGGACAGGGAGGGCTGGCGTGCTGCGATTCATGGGGTCCCAAAGAGTCCGACAGGACTGAGCGACTGAACTGAACTGAGCTGATTCTTCATACAGAGGTCTATAAAATGATAGATTCATTAGAGAACATCCATCACACTCTACACAGGATGGAATAACAAATGTGGGAACAGAAAGGTACTAGAATCTAGGTATATATTAATTTAAGTTGAATTGTTTTTATTTGCTTGTTTACTATAGCATTTTTATGAGTTAAATTAGGTCCTACCCCCTATCCAAAGAAGACATGTTGAAATCCTAACCCACAGAGCCTGTAAATTACTTTATTTGGAAAGAAGATTTTGCAGATATATTCAAGTAAAGATGAGTTAATAAGATTAAGCCCTAATCCAATATAACTGGTATCCTTATAAGAAAAAGGAAATTTGAACACAGGGAGATGGTAGTTACCCAGATGGAGGGAAATTTTGCCCCAGATTAAGTATACCTAGAGTCTCACCCATACTTGACTTATGTGATTTATCATATGATATTTGGGATATTTTGTTTTTAAGTTAATTATCCTTAGATAGTGCTTTCAAAACGATTGATTCTGGAATGGGTTAGTAAGACTTTGGAGATGTTGGAATGGAGTGTATTTTACATGTGAGAATTACATGATTAAATCATTGGCCATTTGTTTTCACTTTATTTTTGTTTAATTTTGTAAATGTACTCAGTACTAATTAATCCAGTTTAAATGTGTTCAACTATATAAGATATCTAATTCTCTTCTATTGGAATTATTTTTTTCTATAGTCTTTGATATTATATTTAAATCTATATTACACCCTATCTGGATTTTTCCCAAGAGCTGTTATTCTTGAATTTCACCCTATCCACGATGTGGCCTTCCTTTATCACTGGATCCCCATTTCAGGGATTCCATGTCTTCCTCACATTTACTCTCTTGTTCTGGTAGAGCATATTTTCTTCTAGTACCTTCTAAAGAAAGGGAGGATAGCACCTGAATCAGCCAAGCTTTGATCAGAGAAGCCAAACTACTGTTGATTTTTAACAAAGATTTTTTTTTTGCAGGGCTCAGACCTTCCACTGATGTAGGAAATGGTGGAGCACCCATTGCAAGCTGGTGTTTCTGCATGTAGTATTTAGCCTGTAGTCAATATAGGTTAGCTGGATTGGCATTTGGGAAGGCAAGCTGAATGGGCAGAAGAATAAAGATAAACTGGAACTTGAGTTGACAACTGGAACATGCAAGGACATAGTGGGATCGTCTTCTGTCACCGCCCACCCTGATACTGGGAATGGTTGGCAGAAGAAAAATTGTTGCTCATTGCCTTAGAGATGGGCTTCCCAAGTGGTGCTAGTGTTAAGAATCTGCCTGCCAATGCAGGAGACATAAGAGACGGGTTCAATACCTGGATTGGGAAGATGCCCTGGAGGAGCGCATGGCAACCCTCCCAGTATTCTCGCCTGGAAAATCCCATGGACAGAGGAGCCTGGCAGGCTATGGTCCATAGGGTCGCAAAGACTCACACATGTCTAAAGCGACTTAGAACACCACAGAAATACACATGCCCTTGGTCTTCAAATCTAATGAAGAATATCTCTTTCGGTTCTCTTTTGGCTAATGTTAACCAGAAGAGGGAATTCCGGAAACAACTTGATTTTCAGTGAAACAGAGGCAAACATGTATATTCACATCTACAATGTAAAATTCTTGACTTCCAAGATGCTCTGTGTATGGATTTATCATTTATCATAGCTTTTTATCAGCTGACACCAGTTTGTTAGAATATGGACAGGACACACTTCTACAGTAAGGAAGCACTCACAGAGGTTTAAGTAGTAATACATGAAGGATTTTGCTTCCATCTAAAGGTCTCCTGCTTTCACACGAGAGCAAATTGTACCCTCTGGGTCCAATTGTCCTTCATGGATGCCAGTTTACATTATTCCTGTATTTTTATCATTTAAGTAATTTGGTGAAGGCTCTTTGGCAAAATAATAGTTATTAATTCTGAGTAAATGTTTTGTGGAGTATGAATTTGAAGTTAATAGAGTAAGGAATAACTTGAAATTTCAGTACCATAACAAACCAGTGCTTATCAGAATCTATTGCTCTATCTAAAGTTTCCATTTAATGAGCATACTAACATTTCAGCATCCATTATACACTGAAAAAAAGTTTTCAATAATTAAAGATAATTGGCAATAGAAATAAAACGAGCAGATGAAAATGACTCTGCATTAGACATTGGCAGCCTGCTCTTTTGGTGTGTGCTGGAAGAAGAGAAGAGAGGATGAGGATTTTAAGTAGCAATCCAACTGGTCAACTGTGTCCTTATTATTTTACACTTTTTTTTCCACATCATATACTTCAACTTCTATTTAAAAATTATTTTATAAGGTTTCCTCAGATTGCCCACAAAACACTATTCTGGGGTTAAATGCCAATCAAATTATAACTATATTTAATGATTATACAGTGTCATATTCTGTCAATTAGCATTAATTTATAATGTCATTTAAACAGCCAAATCATTTTGAACAACTTACTTAATACAAAATACCTTAAAAAAAATCATTTTCCAATATAATATCATTAAGCCTAACACGATCTCATTGGGGATATTTTTATTGTTTAGATACAATAAAATATGGGGGGCTTTATTTTATGTTGGTACCTATAGGAAAGAGGAGTGTCTTTTATGTCATTAAGAAAATACCAAAAGTTAAATTACAGACTCTTCAGTTTCGTTTAAATTCACATTAGATTCCTGTGTACATTAGATTTATTACTGAATGTATTATTTGATAACATTTTTGTTAAAAATATCACAACACTATTAATTGGCTATACTCCAATATATGAAAAAATAAAAAGTTAAGAAATTACAGAAGGAAACTAGTGAAAAAATATTTGGGCATTAAAATTAAAATTGCATCTTTATTATTATTTTCCAAATATTCATGAAAATACTGTAAATAGAAAGCACACACAGATTCATATGTACATATAGAGGGGCGTACAAAGATGTATACCTTACACCACACATACATATGCACAATTGTACTCACATATGTGCATGTTGTCACATACAGTCATTGTGGGACAGTATTGGGTCTGTATTTTTATGACAGGCATAGTACCACTCTCCAGCCTCTCCACTTCAAAAAAATATTCATAGACTATAACTCTGAGCAAACAATAGTGAAGGAAGAAGTGAGGATGGCAGAGGACACATTTGTTGTTCAGTTGCTTAATTGTGTCCAACTCTTTGCGACCCAATGGACTACAGCCTGCCAGCCTTCCCTGTCCTTCACCATCTCCAGGAGCTTGCTCAAATTCATGTCCACTGAGTCGATGATGCCATCCAACCATCTCATCCTCTGTCACCGCCTTCTTCTCCTGCCCCTCAATCTTTCCCAGCATCAGGGCCTTTTCCAGTGAGTTGGCTCTTCACATCAGGTGGGACACATTACATTCTGTGATATGCAGATTTCTTTAATGAAATGTTGTATGGATGGTTTAAGTGTATTAGAGAAGTAGAGGGAAAATAAAATGAGCAGTGTGTGGCTGAGCTTTTAGTTTTACATATGTTCTGGTTAATGAATATCTGAGAGATAAGCAGAGAAGCTAAGAGACTTCTAGATCATCACAGATTGCTGTATTAAGAGAGATAATGGAATTTGGACCTATGCATATAAAAGCATTCATCATGTTTAGAGATGAGGGGAAATTAGATGAACAGAGAACAGAGTTAAACACAATGAAATAAAGTAAAACAAAGCAAAATTCAGCATCTCCTCTCCCGGTTCATGTATTCATATAACAAATATTCCCTGAGGTTTTTTTTTTTTTTTTTTTTAATATACCAAGAAAAGAAGATACCACAATCAAAAATCCACACTTCCACAAATCTTACACTTTAGTGAAGAGAAACATAGAAAACATGACATATTTAAACACAGAAAGTGATGTGTTATGATAAAAGAATAAAGCCAAAAAGGTAGGCAAGAGTGTAGACAGAGGGATTTTAAATAGAAGACTCTTGGAAGATAATACTGAGAAAAAGACATTGAGCATAGACCTAAAACAGGCAGACTGTGGGCATTTCTGAAAGAGGAATAGCTGCAATCGAGAAAGAACAAATACAAAGTTTTGAAGGGGGCGTTTATTTAATGTGACTATAGAAACAAGGCAGCCAGTGTGACTGAAGTGAGAAAAAAAGGGGATAAGAACATACAATGAGAGAAGTGTTGGGTTGAGGAACAGGGATGTCGAGAACATTTTTGATTATGATAATATTTATATATTTTACTATGAGTCTGATGGCAAGCTCTAACAGGAGCCTCAGTGGAAGAATGACATGATCTGACTAATCCTTTAAAAAGGTGACTTTGATTGCTATTTTTTAAAATGTATTTATTTTTTTAAATTGGAGGATAATTGCTTTACAGAATTTTGTTGCTTTCTGTCAAACATCAACATGCATCGATCTATTAGGAGGATATCATAATGATTCAAAAGTAAGATGGTAGTAGCCCAGATAAAGTCATGGTAATTACAGAAATGTTATGGAGGGATTTGATTCCATATGCATTTAAAAAATTCTGCATTCTGCTCCATCTAATATGACTTAATGAAAAGGACACCTTATTTCTGTGGTTTTCTTCCCCAGAACGCATTACTATACTGCCGGGGACCAGCCCCGGCTGAACCAGGGTATTCGAAGGAGAGACGGCGTAGGTGAAGATCAGGAAACAATTGCTTAATTAAACGTTAATTAAGGATATAAAGAGTAATAGAATGAGGATAGCTCAGTAAAATTCAGTGAAGAAAAGAGGCTGAAATAAGGATAGCTCAGTAGGAAAATTCACTGAAGAAAAGAGACTGAATAAAATTCCAAAGCAGGGAATTAATGTCACCTACGAAGGCCGCAGGCGTCCTCCCGTTCTCCCGAAGGAGAGGAGACACTAAGGCCTCCCCGGTCGGATCTTAGAAGCCCAGGCAAAATTAGTAGGCTTGACAAGCTTCCCTGCCTCAGAGGAAAAATTCAGCTAGAAGGTGAAAGAAAGAACGACATGGGGACACCAAATTCCGGTGAACAAAAGGAGATACTTTATTTTCCAAAGCAGTTTTATACCTTAAGTTGTGCATAGAGGATAATGGGGGAAGGGGTAGAGGCATGCAAAGACAGCAGTTCCTGATCCTTATCGAAGTCAGGCTTTCAAACTTATCATATGCAAAAGTTTAGGTGATTTACATCATCTTCTGGCCAGGAAGCCTGTTAACATTTTAAGAAACTTATTTTTCTCTAAAGGTGATTATTTTAAAGTCAGGCGCCAGCCTCCAAAAAGCATTGGAGAAAGTTGCATTCCTATAGGGCAAAGGTGAGGTGGGCTCAATCAAGAAAAGAATTAACTCAAGGGTCCAAGATTACAAACATTGAGGCGACTGCTTACATTTCTATACACCCATTATATCAATCAATACACCGCCAAGGACACAGTAGGTAAGGGATATGGAGACTTAGCAGCAAACATTGGCCCAACAAGTGAAAAACCCTTCACCAATACAATTTCTAATCAATCTTTTAACTACTCAAAGGAACCTGTGTTTAGACAGTTTAGAACATCTCCTGCCTCTCACAGTTGGGAGGCTCTGAACAATCACATGTTGCCGGAAAAAACCTATTCAGGCAGGCTAGAGGACTTCCAAAGGAGTTTGTAGGTTGAAACACTGTCACACCCAAGAATTATTAACTGGAGCTGTAAGCTAACTCTTTTTTCAGAGAGAGGTAGTGGGGGACAGCCCCCCGTAAAGTCAGAGGTGTAGGTGACAGCACAAAGCAGAAAGTAGGCAGACTCTGGTTTTGGGGGTAGATTGCTCGAGAATTTCCAGGGAGACTCCTGAGGCTTGATCCCGCCTTTGCGTATGCCGAGCCTCCTTCCTCATGACCTTTGTCATGGGCGGAGTTCCTCACGCTGGCTACCGGCAGTGATAGAATTCCAGTTGAGCTATTCCAGATCCTGAAAAGTGCTGCACTCAATATGCAATATGCCGGCTCCCGGCATCATACCCTATGAGAACAAACTCAATCACAAACCCGAATTGAGGGATATTTTGTAAAATGTCTGACTAGTTGTCCACATGTGCAAGTGCTCAGTCGTTAAGTTGGGTCGAACTCTTTGCTACCCCATGGACGGAGGAGCCCACCAGCTCCTCCATCCATGGGATTCTTTAGGCAAGAATACTGGAATACTGGAAGGAGTTGCTATTTCCTCCTCCAGGGGATCTTCTTGACCCAGGGACTGAACCTGTGTCTCTTGCATTAGTAGGTGGATTCTTTACTGTGAAACCATCAGGGAAGTTCAGTTGTCCTCAAAATTTGTTAATAAAAGAAAAGAAAAGATAACTGATAAAATTTCACAGACCTGAGAAAATTAAGGAAAAATGATGATGAAATGCAATGTGAAAACTTGGATTGAATCCTTGGAGGAAAAAAAAATAAAGTTGCATTAGTGCAAGATCTGATATAATTCATTTAACGTATGTGACTTAATTAATAGTATTTTTTACAATGATGAGTTTTAGTTTTGCTAAATGTATCATGACAGATGTTAACATTCAGAAAAAATAAATGAAGGGATATAAAAGAACTCGCTCAACTATCTTTACAACTTTAATGTAAATCTAAAATTATTCTAAGTTTTAAAACATATTTTCAGTTCAGATCAGTTCAGTCGCTCAGTCGTGTCCGACTCTTTGGGATTCCATGAATGGCAGCACACTAGGCCTCGCTGTCCATCATCAACTCCTGGAGTTCACTCAGACTCACTTCCATCGAGTCAGTGATGCCATCCAGCCATCTCATCCTCTGTCGTCCCCTCCTCCTCCTGCCCCCAATCCCTCCCAGCATCAGAGTCTTTTCCAATGAGTCAACTCTTCGCATGAGGTGGCCAAAGTACTGGAGTTTCAGCTTTAGCATCATTCCTTCCAAAGAAATCCCAGGGCTGATCTCCTTCAGAATGGACTGGTTGGATCTCCTTGCAGTCCAAGGGACTCTCAAGAGTCTTCTCCAACACCACAGTTCAAAAGCATCAATTCTTCAGTGTTCAGCCTTATCACAGTCCAACTCTCACATCCATACATGACCACAGGAAAAACCATAGCCTTGACTAGACGAACCTTTGTTGACAAAGTAATGTCTTTGCTTTTGAATATGCTATCTAGGTTGGTCATAACTTTCCTTCCAAGGAATAAGCGTCTTTTAATTTCATGGCTGCAGTCACCATCTGCAGTGATTTTGGAGCCCAGAAAAATAAAGTCTGACACTGTTTCCAATGTTTCCCCATCTATTTCCCATGAAGTGATGGGACCAGATGCCGTGATCTTCGTTTATGAATGTTGAGCTTTAAGCCAACTTTTTCACTCTCCACTTTCACTTTCATCAAGAGGCTTTTTAGTTCCTCTTCACTTTCTGCCATAAGGGTGGTGTCATCTGCATATCTGAGGTTATTGATATTTCTCCTGGCAATCTTGATTCCAGCTTGTGCTTCTTCCAATCAGCATTTCTCATGATGTACTCTGAATATCTTATGGACTCTGTGGGAGAGGGAGAGGGTGGGGAGATTTGGGAAAATAGCACTGAAACATGTATAATATCATGTATGAAATGAGTCGCCCGTCCAGGTTCGATGCACAGTACTGGATGCTTGGGGCTGGTGCACTGGGACGACCCAGAGGGAGGGGAGGGGAGGGGAGGGAGGAGGGTGGAGGGTTCAGGATGGGGAACGCGGGTATACCTGTGACGGATTCATTTTGATATTTGGCAAAACTAATACAATATTGTAAAGTTTAAAAATAAAATTTAAAAAAATAAGTTAAATAAGCAGGGTGACAATATGCAGCCTTGACGTACTCCTTTCCCTATTTGGAACCAGTCTGTTGTTCCATGTCCAGTTCTAACTGTTGTTTCCTGACCTGCATACAGATTTCCCAAGTGGCAGATCAGGTGGTCTGGTATTCTTATCTCTTTCAGAATTTTCCACAGTTTATTGTGATCCACACAGTCAAAGGCTTTGGCATAGTCAAAAAAGCAGAAATAGATGTTTTTCTGGAACTCTTTTGCTTTTTCCATGATCCAGCGACTGTTGGCAATCTGATCTCTGGTTCCTCTGCCTTTTCTAAAACCAGCTTGAACATCAGGAAGTTCACAGTTCACATATTGCTGAAGCCTGGCTTGGAGAATGTTGAGCATTACTTTACTAGCATGTGAGATGACTGCAATTGTGCGGTAGTTTAAGCATTCTTTGGCATTGCCTTTTTTTCGGGTTGGAATGAAAACTGACCTTTTCCAGTCCTGTGGCCACTGCTGAGTTTTCCAAATTGGCTGGCATATTGAGTGCAGCACTTTCACAGCATCATCTTTCAGGATTTGAAATAGCTCACCTGGAATTCCATCACCTCCACTAGCTTTGTTGGTAGTGAAGCTTTCTAAGGCCCACTTGACTTCACATTCCAGGATGTCTGGCTCTAGGTCAGTGATCACACCATCATGATTATCTGGGTCATGAAGATCTTTTTTGTACAGTTCTTCTGTGTATTCTTGCCATCTCTTCTTAATATCTTCTGCTTCTGTTAGGCCCATACCATTTCTGTCCTTTATCGAGCCCATCTTTGATGAAATGTTTCCTTGGTATCTCTAATTTTCTTGAAGAGATCTCTAGTCTTTTCCATTCTGTTGTTTTCCTCTATTTCTTTGCATTGATCGCTGAACAAGGCTTTCTTATCTCTTCTTGCTATTCTTTGGAACTCTGCATTCAGATGCTTATATCTTTCCTTTTCTCCTTTGCTTTTTGCTTCTCTCTTTTCACAGCTATTTGTAAGGCCTCCCCAGACAGCCATTTTGTTTTTTTGCATTTCTTTTCCATGGGGATGGTCTTGATCCCTGTCTCCTGTACAATGTCACAAACCTCATTCCATAGTTCATCAGGCACTCTATCTATCAGATCTAGGCCCTTAAATCTATTTCTCACTTCCACTGTATAATCATAAGGGATTTGATTTAGGTCATACCTGAATGGTCTAGTGGTTTTGCCTACTTTCTTCAATTTAAGTCTGAATTTGGCAATAAGAATTTCATGATCTGAGCCACAGTCAGCTTCCAGTCTTGTTTTTGCTGACTGTATAGAGCTTCTCCATCTTTGGCTGCAAAGAGTATAATCAATCTGATTTCAGTGTTGACCATCTGGTGATGTCCATGTGTAGAGTCTTCTCTTGTGTTGTTGGAAGAGGGTGTTTGCTATGACCAGTGCGTTCTCTTGGCAAAACTCTGTTGGGCTTTGCCCTGTTTCATTCCGTATTTCAAGGCCAAATTTGCCTGTTACTCCAGGTGTTTCTTGACTTCCTACTTTTGCATTCCAGGATTCATGAAACAATTTGCTGTATGATATAAGGAAACAAAAATGATATTAAGAATATCTGCAATAATTTTAACCTGACTAATTAAAAGGGTCTTTCTTTTCCATATAGTGTTTTAGATTTTCCAAAGTATGGAACTGGAGTCAGAGCAGAGAAGACAGGAACATAAAATTTGAAAGAACAAATAGAGAAATATATAGGTAGATAGGGAGAGAAAGAGAAAAAGGTATTTGGGAGATTAAAAATGAGAGACACAGAATCAGAGCAAGGACAGTTAGTTAAGGAAGAATAGAAAAGGAGAGATTAGTAGAAATGTTATTGAGACTTATGGATTGTATCAATTTTAATGTTTATCAGGAAAAAGTATATGCTGGAATTTTATTTATTTTAGGCTTGGATATATTTCCTCAAAAACACTTCACTACTGAGATTGGACAACTTGGTCCCAATATCCGTAAGTTTGAATCTGTTTTTGTTGTTGTTGTTTGCTTTTTAATCTTCACAATTTCAAGGACAAAAACAGAAAAAATATGGTTCTTTGAATTGAATACTGCAGAATTAGAAAACCATAATATCATCCTGAAAAAACAGAATAAAACCCTAATTTTTACAATTAATGACTGCAGAAAAGAAATTTTAGAAAACAAACATCATAAATCTAAAAACAAATAGGAAAATATATGCTGAAAATTCAGATAAGTTGATGTGATAGCAGGTGATTGTTTGGCTTTAGAGATTGCTCTTGTTTGATTACAGAGAGTGTTGGCAGAAAAAATATATTCTCTGTGTGACATGTCGAAAAACAACAGGCCATGTAGTAATCAAGGAATGAACATGTCAAATAAAGAGGAAAAACTAGTATAAATCCTAAAGATGGTAGCTAGTAGGGTGTCTGTAAGAAGAGAATAAAGGTCAACAGGACCACAGCACTGAAGGCAATGTGCAGAGAAATATGAGATGGAGTCATATAGGTAAAAAGAATCCATTCTTGGTTGTTGATCCTAAATAAAGAGGGTTGGGTTTTTAAAGTGGGAGCAAGGGAAGAAGGAGGTGGCTTAAAAAAAAGAGGCTAACATTTCAAATATATATATATATATATTCACACAAATATATATGTGTGTGTGTCTGTGTGTGTGTGTCTGTGTGTGTGTGTGTACTGTGCTGTGCTTAGTTGTTCAGTCATGTCCAACTCTTTGTGACCCCATGGACTGTAGCCCGCCAGGCTCCTCTGTCCATGGGGATTCTCCAGGCAAGAATACTGGTTATATGTAAATATGCTTTGAAAGAGTAGATGTAAGAGTAGGACTATTATTGCCAAAAATTGAATATCACATACCAGTAGAAACTGATATGTGAGTCTTCATCAGATGTTTAATGTGCTTCTTCTTTGTATGAGCTTCTTGAGTAATGAAGTTGGGGTAATGTAAGTTGTTCGGCCAAATTCCTCGGAGCAGAAGTCAAGTGTGGCAGTATCTTTGACTTGAAACTCATGACAGACAGTATTTCCCTTGATTGCTTTCATCCTCACTATGATAACCTCTGAGGCCTGGTTTTCCCTATGGTGAACACCATCAGACTGTACTGAACTGACAAACAGGTAAACCTTTATTGTGTTAAGCCACAAAGGTTTAATGGTTTGTCGGTTGCAACAGCTAGCATTAATTATGCTAATATATGCACCTGTTAAAATTATGTTCAGAAATATATTAAATTACTTGAGCCAGAGCTTATGATATTGTGCATAACAATAAAATCAGATATGAAGCCATCCATGTACCACACCCAAAACACATTGCATTCAAAATAACTGGCAAGAAGTATAGCAAAAGAGTAACTATGCTTATTTCTGGACAGATTATTTTAATTTATTTTTATACATCACTCTCTATTCTGTTTCTCTTCATATGTGTGTGTGTGTGTGTGTGTGTATATATGTATATATTTACACATTTCGGGCATTGGGAAATTTGTATTTTTAAACAAGCTATGTATACATTTTTTTCTTTTTTAAATTAATTTATTTATTTTAATTGGAGACTTTACAATATTGTAATGGTTTTTGCCATACATTCACATGAATCAGCCATGGGTGTACATGTGTCCCCCATTCTGAACCCCCCTCCCACCTCCCTACCCATCTCATTCCTCAGGGTCATCCCAGTGCATCAGCCCTGAGCATTCTGTCTCATGCATCGAACCTGGACTGGTGACCTGTTTCACGTATGGAATGTACATGTTTCAGTGCTTTTCTCTCAAATTATCCCACCTTTGCCTTCTCCCACAGAGTCCAAAAGTCTGTTCTTTACATCTGTGTCTCTTTTGCTATCTAGCATATAGGGTCATCGTTACCATCTTCCTAAAGCCATGTATATTTTTAACAAGAGAAGAATAAAGAACAATTTTTTTAGGAAGTAGAAGTTTATTCATTCCCTTTGTTCGTTACTAGCAGCAAGGCCTCAAGGGAATCACTTAATTTCTGGGGTCTCACTGCCCTCATTGTTCAGTGGGAACAGTTCCTTACCTAAGTACAAGCAGGGGCTCATGGAGACCACTTTTTAAAGACCATGAAGACATATGCCTCTGTGGCTCGTTACATGTATTTAAAGTAAAACTCTTCTTTATTTTCTAATTCTCCATGAACTTATGGGTGCTATGCTGCTAAATCTCATATAATACCCCTATTAATTCTCACATTATATATAAATCCAATAACTTTGACTCACAGAACTTATTTCAACTTTAGTTATTTCGTGTATCACTTTTCTGAACACTATCCAAGTTCTTCATTTATATCCCAAGTGGAATACAGAACACCAGTAATGTTCTATTTAATGCTGGCTGTGTTTCAAAATGACAGAGTTTTATTTATGTACTATTGGGAAAACAATTTTGAAAGTATAGTTGAATCACATGCACATATATTTAATGCTTATATATTTATACATATTCATATGCATATTGCAGAACTGTAAAACACATAAATCATTTAATCATATTTTGTGCTTTTCAGTGTTAACATTTAGACATTAACTTTTTTGCTGATGCTGGGCCTATTTGTCCTTAGAGTCATTCTTTGCTCTTCTGTGTATGCTTGGGAAGTGGGTTAGAGGCCTTGAGTATGTGTTTCCCATTTGCTCCTACATGGAATCGGTGAATGAGAGGCAGTGGCAAAAGTTGAAGAGCAGAGTGGTAGGAGAAGCTGGGGTAATTTTTTCCTTTCTTCCCTTTGGGAAACACCAGCAAGAGAAGTGGTGTCTCCTTTATACCTTCATCTTCCAGTGGACAGCCTGCCTTGATTTCATCTTCAGTGTAATTCTGGTTTCCCAATTCTGCTTCTCCCTTTTATTCTTCAGAACAAAAACTTTAGTAAGGAGAAGGCAATGGCACCCCACTCCAGTACTCTTGCCTGGAAAATCCCATGGATGGAGAAGCCTGGTGGGCTCCAGTCCATGGGGTCGCTAAGACTCCGACACGACTGAGCGACCTCACTTTCACTTTTCACTTTCACGCAATGGAGAAGGAAATGGCAACCCACTCCAGTGTTCTTGCCTGGAGAATCCCAGGGACGGCGGAGCCTGATGGGCTGCCGTCATGGGGTCGCACAGAGTTGGACACGACTGAAGCAACTTAGCAGCAGCAGCAGTTGTCATCTGCTACTTGTTACGTACATGATGTTTTGCTATGCTATATGCTAAGTCGCTTCAGTCATGGCCGACTCTGTGCGACCCCATAGACGGCAGCCCACCAAGCTCCCCCGTGCCTGAGATTCTCCAGGCAAGAACACTGGAGTGGGTTGCCATTTCTTTCTCCAATGCATGAAAGTGAAAAGTGAAAGTGAAGTCACTCAATTGCGTCTGACCCTCAGCGACCCCATGGACGGCAGCCCACCAGGCTCCCCCGTCCCTGGGGTTCTCCAGGCAAGAACACTGGAGTGGGTTGCCATTTCCTTCTCCAATGCATGAAAGTGAAAAGTGAAAGTGAAGTCGCTCAGTCGTGTCCGACTCTTGGTGGCCCCATGGACTGCAGCCTATTAGGCTCCTCCGTCCATGGGATTTTCCAGGCAAGAGTACTGGAGTGGAGTGCCATTTGCATAGCCAATGTTTTCAAATCATAAGATAATTTATGTTTTCCTGATTGGATCCTAACTGGTACAATTGATGATACCTAAAGTTCCCTTCAGGTTTAAAACTGAGTGATTTACAGCTATATCAATTATTATTCATTTTCAAAGTATTTTTTTCTATATATTCACTCAATAATATGAGATTAATATCCACATATGAAATATACATATAAACATATATTTATTCATATATATATACAAGTTTGTATATATATGTATTTGTTTATATATATGTTTGTATATGTACATAGATGGTTGTTTGTATTCATTTAGTATACTTATAAGTACATTTACACAATTGTGTGTATATACATACAAATATAATATGTGTATGTGCATGAAAAAATAAGAAAGCAGAATGAGGAATATTAAGTGGAGGGATACAATTTCAAAAAATGTTAGAGGTGGGGAAAAGAATTTCTTCATCTTCATCAGTTGAAGATGGATTCCTGGAAGAAGTAGAATTTTATCTATTATTTAACAAAAGAATGCTAAGTTCTAAATGGATTGATGGTGATGGGGTGTGTGGTCATGTCATTTGCACAAATAATATCTTGAGAGCAGACTTGAATCTGAGTGGGACAATCCTTTTAAGATGGCATTAAAGTCATCCTGGAGAAGGCAATGGCACCCCACTCCAATACTCTTGCCTGGAAAATCCCATGATGGAAGAGCCTGGTGGGCTGCCGTCCATGGGGTCGCTAAGAGTCGGACACAACTGAGTGACTTCACTTTCACTTTCAAAGTGGTGCCTGCAGGCAGACCTTCAAATGAGATTCTGAAGTTGAGTTTCTCATTTGTTTCTCAAGTTACAATGACATATTTTCAGATAAACAATTCAATATGGTGCATGTTGTGGTATGCATCTCAGAGTGCCTTCAAAAAAAGACATGCTAAGCTGCTCAGAATACTACTTGAAAATGGCTTCTGGGGCTCAACTTGTTCATGAATTGTTTCCGCTGCAGAGAGTTACTCTGTAAACCATTACAACATTTCCATGAGGAGCTGGCATCCAGTGACTGAAAAAAATGGATAGATAAAGGCTTTACTATCTTAGCCCACTTTGGAATGATGCTGAAGAGTCTTTTAAGTTCCAGAGTTTCCCTACATAGTTGATCAAGGCTGCATTAGGCTTGCTTCACTGTTCAAAATATCTCTCTGTCCTTTCTTTCACCCTTTCCACAGTTGTAATATAATAAATTATATTTATTTTATTTATTTATTTATTTATTTATTCCACAGTTACTCAATAATAAATATCTTGAACACTAAACTCTGCTCAGAATCTTTTCCCAGGGATCTCAACCAAAATAAGATTACTTGAATTGTTAAATAGATTGCTGTATATGAAAGCAATGTTTTGTTATATCAAGTAGAGAATGTAATAATCATATGTCTTATCAAAATAGGGGTACAAATACTGTGGCATGGGATGGTTGCTTCTGAATGAGCTAGAAATCTATAAGTAAAGACATGATAACCTCAAGATTTTGGAATATTGGCTCAAAGAATAGATGGACATCAAGAGAAGAAGTTCTATGGACATGGTTTTTTAAAATAAAATGTTTTACCTCTGGCATCGCAGAACAACCTGACAATGAATTAGAGCTCAAATTGAATTGTAGGTTGCAGAATTATTAAGGAAACTAAATTCACAATCTCAGTATGCATTTCATTTTAACCTTGGAAATGAATGGCAAGTTGAGATTTCAGATGAAAAATTTTTAATAGATTGAGACAAGAGTTGTTTTGAACTAAGTATCTGTGTATCCCTAAACTTCCTATGTTGAAGTCCTAATGTGATGGTGTTTGGAAGTAGGCCTATGAGAGGTAAATGTGTCTTGGGAGTGAATCCTCCATGATGAGATTAGTGTTCTTTTAGAAAGAGAAAAAGATGCAGGGAGCTCAAACTAGTGCTCTGTGACAACTGAGAGGGCTAGGATGGGGTGGGACAACAGAGTGAGGTTCAAAAAAGAGGGGACATATACATACCTGTAGCTGATTCACGTTGCTGTATGGCAGAAACCAACACGATATTGTAAAACCATTATCCTCAGTTAAAAATAAATATTCTTTAAAGGGGGAAAAATGAGAAAATAAAACTAGCCTTTTCCCCCTCTATTCCACATGTGGATATAAGGAGATGAGGACTCTATATAAATAAGGAAAAGGACCTTTGCCAAGAATCTAACTGTGCCTGCACCTTGACCTTGGACTTCTAGCCTCCCAAATTGTGAGAAATAATATTTTTAAGTCACTCAGTCTATGGTATTATCTTACAGCACCCCAAACTGACTCAGACAGAAACATTAAATACCCTGGTATCCCAGATCATTCCTAGTAGAAGCAGTTTCCTCTCCACTGTCTGCAAAAAAATATCTTTCCAGCAATTAACTGATCAGTAATGACTTTATCTTTCAATTGTTGTCTTACAAAAGGATACTTACTCTTTTGCAGAACGCCTAACACTACTCATTGCATCCAAGTCTGTAACTAGAGTTAGATCCCAGCATGTTCCAAAGCAAGACCTGTTATATCTTCTCCAAGAAGAGAAAACATACATTTACAAGCTCAAAGATGATTTAAATCCTCAGGAATCAGGGAAATATGCATGAGGATATATACCAGGGTTTTAGACTAAGATGGAAGAAGTATGGTATTGGTTTGAGCCTAATTTATGTGTACGAGTGCACTTCTCCAAGTCTCCAGTCTTAATATTCTAGCTTATATAACTAGAAGTGGTTTTAACAGTTTATTTTCTGTTTTTTTTTTGTTGTTTGTTTTTGTTTTTTTAATGAAAATCTGTTTCGGCAATGGCCTACTTTCAATAAGATTTAAATGTTTGATTTTTTCTTTATGCAATACAGAGGAAGAAATTCAATGAAAGGGAATGTTTTTATTGGGACACTCTCCTCACTAATACATTCCATGTTAGTACAGGAATTCATGCTGGTGAATGCATACTTGAATAGTTCTACAAGTAACTATTCTTTGAAGGATGAAGTTGATGTAGGAAATGCGGCTATTAAAACAGCATCCCTGATTTTAATGAAAAATTATAGCAGCTTGAAACAATGGGTGAGTGACAGCATTTAGCATTTAGAGATGAAGAAGTTGAAATTGCCTCATAGGCATCAAGAATTCACAGAAGTACCGAGTTGACAATGGGCTCACCCACTATGAGGATAGACACTAAAGTGTTCTTTGATCTGTGTAATTGGGATATTTTAGTTATGGTGACAGAAACCTAGCTTGAGTTTTTGTAACAATTCTCAGACATAAATCTTTCCATCATAACCTGTTCCTACAGCATCATAATTGAAGGGGACACTGAAGAAGAAGGTGAATCTTTCCTTCTTTGAGGAAGAACCCTTAAATAAGTCCTTGAGTATGTATAGAATTTTTCTTTCAAGCCTTCCCTAAGGGACTTTGAGCTACCTGTAACCTTGGTGGGTATGATTAGGGACAGAAAATATCTAAACTCTACAGGGATTAAGAAACAGCCTGGATTGATGCCAACCCCTAGGAACACAAAAAGAAAAGTCACCAGGTTCCACTGATTATAATGAAGACTCATTTAGATCAGTTGATAAATGGAATTTTGGTATGAATATGTTATAGTGTATCCAGTCTGCATATGGTCCTATCTATTGACTACTTCCTCAGTTCCGTAATCCATACTGGGATGGTCATATCACTGTTTCACCCAGGGTTCAACTTGGAAAACAAAGACCTCATTTTTTCAAACAGAAATGTTTCTTCCATAGCCAAGGAGTCAAACTGAAATGGACTCTATCATTTTTATTTCTCATTCATTAAACTAGACTTTACTGGTTTGAAATTCTCAGTTCTCAAGGTCAAAATGTTCCCACCAGAGGATTAAGGGAAAAAAATGGACCTATGAAGTTGGAAAGTGAATGCATACCCGGCAGTATTGGACTCCTTATGTTTCTGAAACAATAGGTAGACAGAAAAAAAAAAAAAATAGAAATAACTTTTCTGATTATATAGATCCATTTCCATAATTTCTTCAGGTGGAAAATTCGGTTTCTGTTAAATATTAGAGACAGGAAACTCTTAATACATATAAATCTTTTATTTCCCTTTATACTTAAATATTTAATAAGAAAAATAGAAAGCTATAGAAACCCAATAATGGCAGAAAAAATAAAGGACAGAAAATTAAGGCCTAAGTTGTTGGGTTATCCTACATCTAAAGAAGCCTGACCAAATCTGGAAATGACACAATAAAATCTGATGGGCATAATTTCTCATTCTCAGGGAATCAACTGTCCAAGATGGATGCAAGGACAAATAGAACTTTGGGTACCCACTTTTTTTTAAGGCAAGACTAAAATCACTTTTATGAAGGCAGACACATTAATATATATTAAGCAAAGATTATATATGAGTAGAAGAGGAAAACAAATGCCACGTTGTATTAACAGTTTCAAGTCTTTAACTATTTCTGTTCTAAATGCTTAAGACAGTTCCTATTTTCCAATTTGGATCCTGATTGATACAGCACCACATATAATACAAGCACTTAAGTTATTGGAAACTTTATGAACTTCTTATCTCAAAGTTGTTTTTCTAATTCAAGACATAAATTGTATTCTAGAGACTGAGATATCTGTTTCCCCAAGGAGAACATGCTTGAGACATATTGAATGTCAGAAGAGATAATATACTCATAAAGAACTTATCATTGCTCTAGAAAAGCCCAGAGAAGGAATAAATAATGCCAATTTCACTTTCTTCGTTTTCACATCAATAAAGACATTGATTACAATGTCACACGAGAACTCTGTTCTATCCCATATTTTAAATTTTAATCAAGTTGGGATTAATTGGTAGCTTCAAGTGATATTGATCCAAGACTTCCATTGTGAAGAACCTTGGAAACTGAAGGATTTGAATAGACAACTTTCTCTGTGTCTCTCCAAGAGCAAATGCTTCATGCAATATAAATTCTTTCATTAACTTTTAAGGAGGTGACAACTTGTAAAGTTGATAATAGTAGTTAATTATAATATATTTTGCACAAATATCCGTTGCTTTTAATGTGTTTTCCATATTGTATGAGTATCTGGAGCACAGATTTTTCAAAGGCACAGGCATCTGCAAAGGAACTTCAGAGTTTCATTAGAAACTTTAGGAAAGTATTGATTCCTCCTATTCTTCTCATTAGTTCCAACAATGAGGTATCACCTCACACCAGTCAAAATGACCATCATCAAAAAATACACAAACAACGAATGCTGGAGAGGGTGTGGAGAAAAAGGAGCCCTCTTGCATTGTTAGTGGAAATGTAAATTGATACAGCCACTATGGAGAATGGTATGGATGGTTTAGTCACTGGGTCATGTCTGATTCTTTTGAGACCCCATTGAATGTAGCCCACGAGGCCTCTCTGTCCTTGGGATTTTCCAGACAAGAATATGGGATTAGGCATCCATTTCCTTCTCCGGGGGATCGTCCAGACTGAGGGATCAAACCCAGTTCTCCTGCATTACAGGCAGATTCTTTACCAACTGAGCCACTAGGGAATGGAGATTTCTTAAAAAATTAGGAGTAAAACTGCCATCAGTCAGTTCAGTTCAGTTAATTGCTCAGTCGTGTCCAACTCTTTGAGACCCCATGAATTGCAGCACACCAGGCCTCCCTGTCTATCACCATCTCCCGGAGTTCACTCAGACTCACATCCATCATCCATCGAGTCGGTGATGCCTTCCAGCCATCTTATCCTCTGTCGTCCCCTTCTCCTCCTGCCCCCAATTCCTCCCAGCATCAGAGTCTTTTCCAATGAGTCAACTCTTCACATGAGGTGGCTAAAGTACTGAAGTTTCAGCTTTAGCATCATTCCTTCCAAAGAACACCCAGGGCTGATCTCCATGACCCAGCAATTCCACTACTGGGCATATATCCTGAAGAAACCATAACTGAAAAAGACACATGTTCCCCAATATTCATTCCAGCACTATTTACAATGCCCAGGACATGGAATCAACCTAGATGTTCATCAAAGGATGGATGGATAAAGAAATTGTGGTACATATACACAATGGAGTATTACTCAGTTATAAAAAGGGACACATTTGAGTCAGTTCTAATGAGGGAGATGAATCTAGACCCTATTATATACAGAGTGAAGGAAGTCAGAAAGAAAAGAACAAGTATCATATATCAACTCATGTATATGGAATCTAGAAAGATGAACCTATTGAATGTATGGGTATTAAAGATGAGAAAGATAAATAAAAAATAGTATATTTATTGACCAATTAATGGAAAAGTAATCAAAATAAAGTCAACTTAATACTTTTATTTCTTATCTATAAAAACTTTATGTTAAATTGAGATATTGTGTTGTATACAGTATATGTCCAAATAACTCATTTTTATCTAGCATTTTACTAATTTAACAAATAAATATACAAAGGATTATTTTGAGTATTATTTTCAAATTATTTTCTTATGAATAATATTTTCAAATAGCATCTAGTGCTATTTAGAGCTGTCATTGGATCAAACTGCCCTGCAATTTCATTTAATTCAACTAATTTAATTATCAACTAATTTTGTGAAAAGTGAAAGTGTTAGTTGCTGAGTCGTGTCCAGCTCTTTGCAATCTCATGAACTGTAGCTCGCCAGGCTCCTCTGAGCCTGTGGAATTCTCCAGGCAAAAATACTGGAATGGATCAGTTCAGTTCAGTTCAGTCGCTCAGTCATGTCTGACTCTTTGCGACCCCATGAACTGCAGCACGCCAGGCCTCCCTGTCCATCACCAACTCCCGGAGTTCACCCAAGCCCATGTCCATGGAGTCGGTGATGCCATCCAACCATCTCATCCTCTGTTGTCCCCTTCTCCTCCTGCCCTCAATCTTTTCCAGCATCAGGGTCTTTTCAAAGGAGTCAGCTCTTCTCATCAGGTGGCCAAAATATTGGAGTTTCAACTTCAACAGCAGTCCTTCCAATGAACACCCAGGACTGATCTCCTTTAGGATGGACTCATTGGATCTCCTTGCAGTCCAAGGGACTTTCAAGAGTCTTCTCCAACACCATAATTCAAAAGCATCAATTTTTCAGTGCTCAGCTTTCTTTATAGTCCAACTGTCACATCCATACATGACCACTGGAAAAACCATAGCCTTGACTAGACAGACCTTTGTTGGCAAAGTAATGTCTCTTCTTTTTAATATGCTGTCTAAGTTGGTCATAACTATTATCTTTTAATTTCATTGCTGGAGTGGATAACCATTCCCTTTTCCAGGGGATCTTCCAGACCCAGGGAATGAACTACATTGCAGGCATATTCTTTACTGTCTGCACCTCCAGGGAAGCCCAATTTTACTCAATATAATTTAAACATGGTGCATAAAAATATGTTCTTCAAAAAATCAAATATGCTATATTTTTCATTTAATTACTACTGTTAGCACATTACTTAGTGGGATTTATAGGTTATTTCTCTAACAAATTATCTCTTATTGCAACAACAATATGGAATGCCAATATAGTTTCTTTTGTTTTAATTATCAAACATCAGTGTTTTAATATAACACAATAATTATTTTATTACTTCATAACGCACTTTGCACTTCGCAAATATTTTCTTATTTGATATAATACTTAGATAGTTTAAATGGGCAAAAGCATAGATACATTCTAATTATTTTCCAGTTAAAATTCTTTTTGTTGTTGACTCTTGTGACCTCACGGACTGTAGCCTGCTGGGCTCCCCTGTTTGTGGCATTTCCCAAGCAAGCATACTGGAGTGGTTCCATTGTTTCTCCAGGGTATCTTCTGACATAGGAATTGAATCTGCATCTCCTGTGTTGGCAGATGGATTCTTTACCACTGAGCCACCAGGGAAGCCCCAAGATTCTTTTATATGGAAGCAAAAACCTCACAGATTTCTATAAGCAAAAACATATATTTATTGAGAGATTATTAGATTTCACATTAAATATGTGGCAGTATTAACTTTAGGAAGGAAAGGAACTAAAAGATAGGACTTTTCAGAAGGGAAGGTGATGAGCTATACCATAACCTCTATAACAGCAGTAGTTGAGATTTTCTTTCGAGCATAGCCACAGTCCTCAGCCAACTTCAGCAGTCCCCAATCTCCAGGTTTCTTTGTGCAAATTCCAGGTTCTGGAATGGAGAATTTGTGTATCAAATTTGGAATATGTGTAGAAAGATTCTTCTGAGTGATGAAAACTTCCAGACCCAAAAAGCCCAGAATGAAAAGAACAAGAAGCAATAAACTCTAGTGCATCATTAGGTGATAAGAAGTACTCACATTACAATTTGATTCCTCCACACTTATGTGACTCATGAGAAAGAAAGGTCTATATGTAGGTACCTGGCTAGAAATACATATCTCATTTTTCAGATAATACTGAGTCTAAATGTATTGTCTCTCAACTAGCACCATATAGTAAGTATCATTAACTCATTTTATTAGTGTAGCTATGTTGAGATTAAATCAATGAATCTCATGAACATCAATCTATCGATACCCTTTTTTGGCTGGTAATGACTTCTTTGGCTAGAATTACTATAGAGTGAAATGCATTGTTCAGATGGAGTTTCTGGATGAATTATGAAGATCAGAGAAATACAATACAAATCTTTATTACGTAATTATTATGTAAGAATGAACCGCTAGTCAAAATATGATGTAATGGCATTAATTTGTCCCCAGAGAGTAGGTTTCCTTTCTATATGGTACCACAGCTAAGCATAGCATTGGTTGCTGCTATAAGCAAATTGAAAATTCAGTGGAGTTGGTTAGGGGATGTCTGTGTCTCCCAGACTCTGCCTGGCCTCCAGTCTTATACCATGTCTGCCTTATACATGAGCAGAGTAAACCATCACACTATCACACTCTGTGGTAGACATAAGGTGGAGGTCTGACATCCACAGAGTGATCGTCCTCTAATTATACAGAACATGTTTTTTCAATAAAGAACTTCTGATGAACATGTATATAGATTTGGATATTTTCATGTGCTGGAGTTTGTAAGGAAATGTACAACATTAGTCCCCCCAATACATTTATACTGATTCTCAGTCTTGTTCCTTTGCATCTAACCAGTCCTTTAGCCATTGACAAAGAACAAGGAACAATTAGATATATAGATTACTGGGTATCATCCATCACAGTCACTCCTCCTAGGTTAAGGCTATAATGCAGAGAAATTTATAAATCAGTTTTGATATGTATATTTTCCAAATTTAATGAGATATAATGAACATATAACACTGGTTAGTCAAATAAAAATAGCATGCTTCCTAGAATAACGAAGGTAAAAAGAAAATTCTGTGCATGCCACATTGGAATGATGTAAGATTAAAAAGTGGAAGAAAAAAGGTGTTAGCTGTGTAGCCATGTCTGACTCTTTGGGACCCCATGGACTGTAGCCTGCCAGGCTCCTTGGTCCATGGAACTCTCCAGGCAGGAATACTGGAGTGGGTTGCCATGCCCTTTTCTATGCCCTTCTACCCAGATCCATCATGAGTCTCCTGCATTGAGGGCAGATTCTTTACCGCCTGAGCTACCAGGGAAGCCCCTGTCTTTGTTTGTTTGTTTGCTTCCCCCACTAACATCTTGTGCCTTTCTCTGCCTGTTTCTGTTATGCTGCAGGTGATGGCTGTGGGCTCCATCTCCTGAATTATCTAACACCTTAGTTTCTTTTGGGAGTAGGCCAATGGAAGACATTAGTGGGAAGAAAGAGGGCAGTGAAAAAAGCTCAGGGGTTTTATAATCTCCTGCCCTTCCCTATCTCACATGATTCTGGCAATTGTGTCTTTCTTCTAGTTATAGCTTCTTTTTGGAAGTAATTAAGGTCTCATCAATTGGAGAAGGAAATAGCAACCCACTCCAGTGTTCTTGCCTGGAGAATCCCAGGGATGGGAGAGCCTGGTGGGCTGCCGTCTATGGGGTTGCACAGAGTCAGTTGCACACGACTGACGTGACTCAGCAGCAGTAGCAGCAAGGTCTTATCACCTTTCAGTTGGGCTCTTGTAACTATTATCCTTTCTTTGCTACTTCAGGGGTAGGGGTTCTAAAGATTCCTTGCTATTGCATCTCATTTCCCTTGTTAATTGACCTATTCTTGACTATACTTAGGGCTTCCCAGGTGGCGCTAGTGGTAAAGAACCTGCCTGCCTATGCAAGAGACATAAGGGACTCAGGTTCGATCACTAGGTCAGGAAGATCCCCTGGAGGAGGGCATGGCAACCCACTCCATATTCTTGCCTGGAGAATCCCCACTGACAGAGGATCCTGGTGGGCTACAGCGCGTAGGGTCACAAAGAGTTAGACACAACTGAAATGACTTAGTACACATGCTTGACCATATGTATGTAAATATTGGCTACAGTAAATTATATTTACTACCTCATTGAATATACTATATCAAATTCTTTTGAGTATGAATCTTGCAATATCTTGGCTAATATTGACTCTGACAACATTTATCAGTGAATATCTTGTTCATAATGGAAGTCATCCCAAAAGATATCTATCACATTATAATCTTTGAGAGAATTAGCATTGGAAAAAAATCACATGATAATCCAAAAGTTTACAATGTATTTTAGATATTTCTTTAACATTGTTATAATTTGGTAGCTGTTATATTAACAAGAATGACACACTATTAATATTTAAAATAGTGGAGTCCATATCACTTGTCATTCTTGATTATTATGTAGTGTTTTCCCCGTAGTTTTAAGAACAAGCTTCATTATATAAATATAGTGCACATATGGCAACACTAATAAATGAGCAATTGTAGTACACTAAAGTGAAAGAAATACATTTACTTGCTCCCAAACATGTGTTCTGTGTAATGACATTAGCTTATACTATAAATTTAGTAGAAATATTGCCAAATTTTAAGCAATATATACAAGTAGCATAATTATGACAAAAAATAGTAACAATTGCTGTCATTATATCTAGAAATACTAGTACTGACACTAAGAAGAGGGAAGTGGATGGGGTGGGAGAGGAAGCAGAGGAGAAAAAGATTAAAAATATGGTTAACACTTAAGAAGATTGACAAATACCTGACAATGTGCAAAGTGCTTGACATTCCTTGTCTCATTTAATCAGCACAAAAGAACAAAGGTTTAGGCAGAGTTATTATGCTCATAATATGAGCAGATGATGATGTAAGAGAGGAAGAAGAAGAAACTGAAGGACAAAGGGTATAGCCTACCTCCTTGTTCATCCAGCATGTTTGGGAGTCACAGCCTTGTGACCTGATTAATCACAAGTTCAGTTCAGTTCAGCTCAGTCGGGTCCAACACTTTGTGACCCCGTGGACTGCAGCACACCAGGCTTCCCTGTCCACCCCCGGAGCTTGCTCAAACTCATGCCCATTGAGTCGGTGATGCCATTCAACCATCTCATCCTCTGTTGTCCCCTTCTCCTCCTGCCTTCAATCTTTCCCAGCATCAGAGTCTTTTCCAGTGAGTCAGTTCTTTGCATCAGGTGGCCAAAATATTGGAGTTTCAGCTTCAGCATCAGTTCTTCCAATGCATATTCAGGACTGATTTCCTTTAGAATTGAATGGTTTCAAGTTGTAATTAACCTTTCCATTCTCATCCCTTTCAAATTCAAATATTCTACTGTACTTCATCACCTATGTTTTAAAGCTGCTTTTACTAATTTTCCAACTAGACTGCAGTAAGATGTCCCACTGATTGATTCCAACAAATTCCTTCATTCCTTCACCTCATTTATGAGGCCCTTTCCTTGAACAGCCAGATTAGATTGTACAGTGCCTATTTCATGAGTATAATGACTCCCATGGATAAATGGTGCTTCTTTCTAAAGTCAGTTCTCTCTACTCTGTTTATTCACTTGACAAACAAACAAATGATAACTGTACACAGGTTACTTTTCAATGTCTCTTTAATGCTAAAACTGTACTTACAATCTCACTGTGGCTGCAACCAGCTGACTAATTTCATGTTATGTCCATGACGCATAAAGTTAAAGTGGACCATTGGTTTTGTTCAAATATTCTACCCTCCTCTTCTTGTTATTTCATATTTCTACTGTATTGTATCCTGTCTTCACAGTCTTCTTATACCCCTTCACCAAAGTCATAAGGAAAATTTAAAAATCCTATAATGGTTTCCTTTTAACCCAAACATGTTTATTCTGACATTTGTGTTCTTTCTAAAGCCAGTCTACCACTTGAATCTCAGTGTCTTTCCCCTACCCAAGCTGTGACTCCTAAAATTTCCTATTGCCCTACTTGTTGTTGTTAAGTCAACAGCAGTAATTTGTTGTTGTTGCCCCACTACACATTATCAAGTTTTAAACCATCTTTTGAGTTGTAATTGCATATGGTAGAATGTGCCCCACATCCACTTGATTGATACAGCTTTACAGTATGCATGTCTTCAAATTAGACAGTAGAAATCCTCCAACATTATTCCTTAATTTAAAAATTGTTTTGGAGAGTTGAGGTGCTTTGCATGAGTCACCATGTTCATTTCAACAAAACTACCTGCTGGCAATTTGAATAAACCATGTTAAATTCATAGTGCAATTTTAGTAAAATTAACATCTTAAAAATATAGAACTTTCTTTTCCACAAAATCATCATATTTGTCTATTTATTTATTGAAAAATAATTTTCAGTGACATTTTATAATTTTCAGTGAAGTCACCTCAAAGTTATTTTGTTATACTGACCTTCAGTATTTCACATTTGTTAAAGTATTATATATGGTAATTTAAATTTTTATTTTTAATTATTTGTTGCCAGTTTATAGCAATATAGTTGATTTTTTGTATATCAACCTAGTATAATATGAACTAGATGGATTTATTTTCAATGTCTAGTATCTTAGGGTTTCTATGAATATTTCATGTCATCTGTGAATAATGAAAGTTTTCTCCTTTCAAATCTTTTAGTCTTTATTTTACTTTATTTTTCTAGCTATGCCCTCTAGTGTAATTAGGAAGAAAAGTAGTGAGAGCAGACATTCATGCCTTATTATTGCTATTAGGGATAGTGTGTTCAGGCATTAAGTATTATGTATATGGAAAGCTATAGATTTTTTCACAGATGCCCTTAATGAATCAGGACAGTTCCCTTCTATTTTCAGTTTGCTGAGAGTTTGGCTTTATGTGCATATTTATTTTTAATTATGAATAGATGGTGAATATCTTCAAATGCTTTTTATTCATCTATTTCTATCACCATACATATTTTCTTTTGTGTTATTAGATAGTGAATTACATCAATTATTTTTTAAATAAGTCAAGTTTGTATGATTTGGATAAATACACTTGATTATAATGTATATATTCTTATGTATTGCCCAATTTGCTTTATTTTGTTAAGAACTATAGCATCTACATAAATGGGGATTATTATTATTTATTTTTCTCCCCAGAGAGCCAACTGTTAAACTTATGCAGGACACTACTGAATTTTTATTTTATGACAAAAGTTTCTGAATATGTACATATAAACATATATGTATGTTTATATACATACAATTTAAAATGTTTATGCTTCTAACCTATCTTTGTCCTTATATTCAAAACATGCTTCTTTTTGACAATTATAATTAGATGCTCCTGTTTGTCTTGTCTGATAACTTTGGTCTTTTCTTGAGAGTTTAGAGGTTTATATAAACATGACTGATGCTGTGTTGTGCTTAAGTTATCATTTTGCTGCTTTTTCCTAACAGACCCATTTCCCCTTTGTTCCAGTTTTTCTCTTCTCCTTATTTAGGATTAATTGTGTGCATTTTTATTTTAATGTTCCATTTTCGGCTTCTATCTTTTTTGATAAATTTTAGTGAATGAGTCCTTAGCAAATTATTCATATTTTAATAGTCAAATATACTTTCATATAATTTATCATATTACTCTTAAACGTTTTTGAATTTCTCTTGCATTTGTCTGTTTCACCTTTTAAAATTCTGATTGTGTGTGCTTGTACTTTCTTTTATTTTCATGTACACTTTATTGCTTTTCTCTTAAAAGTGATTCTTGGGTGAATTTAACAAGCTAATTCATTTTTGTTCTTTCTTCATTATTATTTCCTTGTTTTATTTTTGTAAGTTTTTTTAATAATTGATAATTCAGGTTAATTCACTGTGTTCAGAGAATTTCTTAGCTATAAACATTAGTATAAACATTACTAAAAGTAATCCTGTGATTTGAAGTATAAGAATACTCTGAATAACCTCTGGAAACTGGCTGGTCTTATTTCGTTTAACAAGTAAAACTATCACTTTTGAAGAAAAGTTTCAAGTCCAACACTTTATATCACATACCATGTTAGAGACACAGTTTAAAATTTTTACAATAGAATATGTGCGTGCATGCTAAGTCACTTGAGTCATGTCTGACTCTTTGCAACCCCATGGACTGTAGACTGCCAGGCTCCTTTGTCTATGGGATTCCAGGCAAGAATACTGGAGTGAATTGCCATGTCATCCCCCAGAGAATCTTCCTGAACCAGGGATCAAACCCTCTCCTCTTATGTCTCCTGCATTGGAAGGTGGGTTCTTTATCCCTAGTGCCACCTGGGAAGCCCACAGTACAATATGCTTGGTTCAAATACTATTTTCATTCTTTTGGGTAGTTTAAACATTTTAGAAATTAAATAGTTATGTACACAATTTAATTATAAAACTGTTTATTATTGGCAGAGTATTAGCAGAATTTTGTCCATTTAAGGTGTTAGCAAAACACATGTTTAAATAAATACCTAATTTATCTCAAAGAGTACTACTGATTTACTTAAACATCCCAAAGAAAGATAAAGTTGGAATGAAAACACATATCCCTTGTTTCTCAGCAGGTTATGCTTGCTTATCCTCGCCATTATGCTTAATTAGAGTTTAAAGATAGGTTTCTTGCAAAATTATTTTTCTGCCATCTGCTGTCATTCGGTTCCAGATTCCTTGTCACTCTAGAGTAATAGAGACAATCTTCTGACAGAATCCCAATTGTCAGGCTGCTATGTTGATTGCTACCACTTCCCTTTGAACCTAATTAAAGATTTCTTATTTTCATCAGGGCAATCATATTCTTTTCTGTTTCAGTCAACTTTAGTTTAGTCGTGAAGTGCCCAAGTACAATAATGCTATAATTTTTCTCTGAGATTATCCATGTTTTCCTCAACATATCTTTTCTATTCTTCAGGAAGGCAAAGTTCATTCTAAATACCAAGACTACCTAAAGAATTTTCAACAACTGTATATATAACACAGAACTGTTACTTTTTAAATAACAACATACCCCAAAATTGGCTAACTGTATAAGGAGCCTGAAACTTTCAGATACATAATTGTGAAGTTCACATAAGGATATAAATGTGGGCTCCCAGGTGACTCAGTGGGGAAAATATCTGTCTGAGGTACAGAATACACAAGAGAAGTAGATCCAATCCCAGGGTTGGGAAGATCCCCTGGAGAGGGCATGGCAACTTCTAGCATTGCCTAGAGAATCCCGTGGACAGAAGAGCCTGGGAGGCTACAGGTTTGTAGCCTGGCAGTCCATAGTTTTGCAATGAGTTAACCACGACTGAAGGGAAGGAGCATGCATGCATGCAAGGATATAAATGTAAACTATTACAAAAGGTGAGATATACAGAGCCACTAACTAATGATTTTACTTTTCACTGTACATCAGCATATAAATATGTAAGTGCAGATAAACCTGTATTTATTTTTTTTGTTGCTACTGTGACTGGTGTTTAGATTTGTTCATTTGTTTCTGGTTTACATGAGATAATCAACATTAGGATATATTCACTAATTTTTATTATAATACTGGAGAGTTTTTGTTTTTAAATTTGGTGGGCTTCCCTGATAGCTCAGTTGGTAAAGAATTTGTCTGCAATGCAGGAGACCCTGGTTAGATTCCTGGGTTGGGAAGATCTGCTGGAGAAGGGAGAGGCTACACAGTCCTGTATTCTTGGTCTTTCCTTGGGGCTCAGCTGGTAGTATCTGCCTGCAATGCGGGAATCCTGGGTTTGATCCCTGGGTTGGGAAGATTCCTTGGAGAAGGGAATGGCTACACACTCCAGTATTATGGCCTGAATAATTCCATGGGCTGTATAGTCCATGCAGTTGCAGAGTCAGACACGACTGAGTGACTTTCACTTTTGTTTAGTTGGTTGATTTTGCTTTCTGTTTCTTTGATAGATTACACTAGCAATTTCCTTAAATATTAGACTTGGTATAATGCCATAAGATAACATTTCTCTTCTAAACCTTCCTATGTCTGAGTCAGTATTTTAATAAAAATTCAGTGGCCCTAAGATTTTCAAGTAGAAGATTAGTCTCATTTATAGTGTGTTGCTTATACTGTAGGTGTTTGTAATTGCTTTATAAGATGTTCCAGAAGCTTAATGATCTTAAAGGAAATTTGAAACATCTTATACCTAGGAGTATATCACATATTTACTTTAGAGTGATGTTAGCCTATGGATAGAAAGGTTGTTCTTTTCCTACAATTTGCTATTATATGCTTTTATTGTTGGTGCTGGAAAAAATGGACTCTTGCAGTCTCCAGAAGTACCCATTGTCTGTCCAAAACACATAGGAACACACATACCTAGGTACATACACATGCATACACACACACACATTCATACATGCACACCATTGTGCAAATGCCTGAATCTCAGAAATTACTAGACACATAGTTAATGACAATGGGACTCTTCTCTCCTGAGTTGTTTATCCCAAATAATTTCAACAGGAGAATAATTGCACTTCACTCATTTGAAAAGACCCTGATGCTGGGAAAGATTGAAGGCAGGAGGAGAAGGGGACGACGGAGGATGAGATGGTTGGATGCAATCACCGACTCAATAGACATGAGTTTGGGTAAACTCCAGGATTTGGTGATAGACAGGGTGGCCTGGCATGCTGTGGTCCATGGGGTCGCAAAGAGTTGGACACTACTGAGTGACTGAACTGAACTGAACCTATGTGCAGTGCAGGAGACCACCTGCAATGCAAGAGACCTGGGTCCATTCCTGGTTTGGGAAGATCCCCTAGAGAAGGAGATGACAACGTACTTCATTAATTTGCCTGGTGAATCCCATGGACAGAGGAGCTTGGCAGGCTACAGTCCATGGGATTGCAAGAGTCAGACATGACTTAGCGACTAAACCACCACCAACCTGTTGGAGAAGAGAAGGAAAAGTAGAAGGAGAGGGAGTTTTTTCACAAACAAATTGAATCTCAATTCCATACAGGGTTTTCTATTGGCTTCCAAAGATATCTACATTTAAAACATGTTTTTTATGTTTTGTTTTTTATACAAAGAAGTTTAGCTATACTTCATCACCAACAGCATTGGGAGGAGTGAACACAGTTTACATCTGTAATATATACCTGATGAAGAAAATAGTTCAAACAGGAGTTAAAAATGCAATAGAACCAAACTAATCACATCTGGAAAACTTGACTATATATAATCAGCATCCTTTGTATTATTTCAAAAGCTGGAGGATTTATCTCTTATGCTGTAGACAGTAGTAACTATAATTCTACAGAGCCACTTAAAAAATTTAGAATCTGGAATACATTTTGAGAAAATTCATGGAAATATACGTATATTATATATGTATTTAATTCTGGGAAGTTATATGTATTAATATTAGCTGCATATTAAACACAATAATGACAAGAGATTAACACTGAAGTCACATAAAATTTCAAGATTATTATGATATATTTTATTATAAATAATATGCCTAAAATATGAACAAGAGAAAACTTTTGGATAATTTTTTTCAATATAAATGTATTTATTTTAATTGGAGGTTAATTACTTTACAATAATGTATTGGTTGAGTTAGTAGGTATTTTCATTCTTTGGGGACAACACTTACTACTTAATAAAACTCAATAGTTTTAATTGGTAAGATGTTAAATATATTAAGAAGTAAAGTTAGGGAGCCATGTATAAAACTCAGTGTCAACTTGATAAAGATAAGAGTTCACTCAGGAAACCTCCTATCTCAATTTTTTTGATATTTTAATAAAATGGCAGTTGCTGACTTTAAATCTTATTCTATTTTACATATTTTCATGTATTTTTTGTTCTTACTATTGTACAAACACATGGTTTTACAAATATCCATCCTTCATATATGAGGAAAATAAACTAAGATTCTGAAAGATTTAAAGGTCTTTTACGTGGCGAAGATTTTACATTACAAAGATATTGCTTCTATAGTTTCTGTCCTAAAAAGGGCATTTTCCTCTCCCTCTTCTCTAACATGGCTTAGGTTTATGCATAAGAATATTGATTAGATATATGTATCTTCATTGGATGCTGTAGGTAAAAGAGAGATTTGTCACTAACTAGCTGAGATTTATTGGTTTCCTCAATTAGTCTACCTTACTTTCTTCTGGAGTATGAGCTTAGATTAAGTGAATTCTAGATTTCTTACATCTTCAAATGCATAGTGCATCCACGGTTATGTAGGATCCCTGATACCTTGAATAAACCTGTGAACTATTCACTCAAAATAAGTCCAGGTACCATAATATAGAAAAACATGGCCACTATAATACAATTCCAACTTACCTCTGCTGCATCATCAATTCACTACCCAGGAATAGCCCTACTTACCATTCTCTGAAGATATCTTGCTGCATCATAAGGTCTCATTCAAACAATTTCCACATCTATATCTGGCACATTTGTATTTCCAAAGCTGAACTGTAGAATGCACTCCTGAATATATTCTTATGTACCCTCAATAGAAAGTAACCACCCCACTTTCTCTGCATTTCAATGGAAAGGCATTTATGTGCTTACAAGAGTACTAGTCATAGTTTCTGAAAATAAATTGCATAATGTATTTCACTGTAGTTAGCTCTTTGCACGAAGAAGTGCTCCATAAAAATGTCTGTTTGCTTTGAAAATCAAGTGATATGTATGTTGTTATTTATCTTTTAAATGTTTTTCTACTTCTAATCTTTCTAATCACTTTTCCACAGAATTGCATTGAGAAATAAAAATTCAGAGAAATAAATAAGTTTAAAGTAAATATATAAAGACTTAATGATATAAGTTCTGATGCATATTTTGATTTTAAATTAATCAGTTCTGGAGGCCTGCTAAGACACACAATGAAAAATAGTGAAGTTGAATTATATCAGTCCTTTTTCTTTTTCTTTGTTATGATTGAATTTCACATTTTGGAAAGAGAATAGTAACTGAATATAAAGCTATTATCATTTCTTCATGTCAAACAAGAGGAAAAGGAAAGGGGAATATTGGTATACAAGGTGATAATATATGTGTTTTGAACCAACGAAAATTTTATAGAAGATTAGTCATCCCTTTTTGGACATCTGAATCTATTAAATCAGGAAAAACTAGCAAGAGTTGATAGGGCACAATATTTATGTGCTTATATTTAAATGGAATTTTAAGCACTATTAATAGAGCACTATTTTCATGTCACAGTTTAGCTTAATGGAATAGAGTCAGTTATGTAAGAGCACTGGTAGTGTGTGACTGATAACTAGCGTATTTTAGGAATAAAAATAAATTGTAAGGAAATTTTTGTAAAAAAATCTGTTTTGAAAGGCTGAAATATGGTGATTTAAATGAAAATTCTGTAGTCATAATACTTATATCTGGTTAGACTGAGTACAATTTTTAGAAAAAGGAGACTGAATCAACTTTGAAAGTCTCTTAAGAACCACATCACTTTTAATCACTGAAAAAATTATAGGAATAAGTTACTGCTAATGAGTTCAACTTGTATAATATTCTGAAGAAGTTAATATTAGCAGTTTTGAGTATTATTAAGCCAAATGTATACAGTCCTGCAAAATCTGTGTGATGAAAACATATCTGAATTAAAAAAAAAAAAAAAAACTATTAGTCCTGAGATGCTGGAAAATCTTACCTTGTTAATACACCCTGAGGATCGTGTTAGGATTGAAGTTTAGTTGTACTCATCTGAAGTTTCCAATTTCTAAGTTAATGAAGAGATCCCAACAGCTTTTCTGTAATGTCAGTAAAGAGCTTTAATGACAAGAGATTAATCAGTTTCCAAGGCAGCAATCTTTGGGGATATCTACCCCATTAAGACAAGGAAAAGAAGTGGCAAAAATTTATGTCATTAACAAACAAAACAAAACAAAGAAAAACAGGCTGAGAGCACTTTTGCTCCTTAAAGAAATTACAAGGGAAAGCATCTTGGATTTAGTGGTGCATTCACATAATTAAAATAGCCAGGATTTTCATTTCCTTCTCAATGTAAATCACTATTGAGAAAAGCATCTGCCACCTCTGATACTTCCTGGGCAATAAATTTCAATGAATTAATCATTCTGCCTATTCAGAAATTCTGAAGAGTGATAGGGCTTGCCAATGGGCTGTAGAATCCTTGGCTCATTGATTTTTAGATGCCAGCAGAGATTGAAGAGGCTGTGAAATGATTTAAATAGAAATAAAAGAAATGAATCAATCTAGGTTAGGTTTACTTACTTAACTTTTTACCCTTTAATCAAATGTAGATTATGATATTACATGTACATAATAGTAAAATAACATTGGTGTATATGATCTTTATGCTTAAAGACACCATGACTTTGGGTTAAACATGAATCTGAGTTTAATTTTCAAAGGAAACATCTTAAAATTCTGATACAGCATTGATCAAGCCAAGTCCCTTAAAACTAGAGTGGCTATATAATTTATCAATTAAACAAGGCCAGTTTTAAGGTTGAAATAAACCACACATATTATTATGTAAAGCTACAGGTATAAAACAGAAACCATGGAATCAATGAAGGTGAGGAAAGAGAACAGTGGTTAGCAGGTTTTAAACCTGACCACTCAGTAGATATTTACTGACAAATGTTTGATGGGATAAAAAAGTCAATATAAATTTATAAAGTTAGGAGTAGAGCGGTTAGTGGATTAATCAAGTCAGATATCCTCAATGTTACTCAAAGATCTTTGTAATCTTGTGGTCTTTATAACCATTTAAATACACAGTGTCCTAACTTGACAGTTTATTTAATGAGGACAGCAATTCTTTCCACCTGCCTTACAGGGGTGTGAGAATTAATAAGATGAAATTCCTATAGACATTTTGAGCTCTGCTTGGGAAAGTCACTATATAGCATTCCTAGAGAGGAAATTCACTAGAGTGTGAATTACAGTTTTGCCACAGGAAAAACGGTTTTTCAGTAAGGGTGGATTCAAAAGATTTATTCTCCTATATTATTATGTGATGATGTGATATATATTAATTTGAAGGTCCCTGCTTCATAGAGATTTTTGAAAAATTAGTACCTTCCCCTTTTGAGAATATATGTTTTTGTTCATTTAAAATGTGTTTATGGATCATCTCTCCTTTAAATTTTGCCTACAGCAGAACACACTATCAACTCCTTATTTAAATACCCTCATATGAACCTCCCAGTAATAAATGTCTCTCTGGCAGAGAACTATGATGCTTTCATCTCTCAGATAACTATCAAGACAGCCAGATTTAATTGTCATCATTAAACACAGGAGGTCAAGATTGGATCTCAAAGAGAAGGATGAGGCAATTGAGGATGAGATGGAAAGCTGCCTCAAGTTCAAGGATAAGCCTATGACTTCCTGTTCTTCTTCTTATCTGTACTAGTTTCAGTGAAGTTCCTTTTAGCTAATTGTTTGCATGGTCACTGGATGAAAAAATATATATAATGTCATGAAAATGACATTTATTTTGTAGTCAAACATCTAAAATTTTCTGTCTTGTGTACTATATACTATTACTAGTTGTATGAGCTTAGGGAAATAATTTACTATTTCTAGCCTCAAATATTGGTGGGAAGTTTTAATGAGATCCAGTATATAAGGAACTTAGCACATAGCTGTATTTTAATGATTTTTTGTTTTCCTTTTCCTCCCTCCTCTGCTGTGAAAGCCATCTGTTTCTGCCTACTCTGTTCTGATTATGGGTATTTGAGTACATTTGAGATACTCTATACCACTCTGATCTCTAATATTATTTATGTACTCAAATTTTTATGAGGTATGTGGATTTTGATGATTCTCTGTTCACACCCTCTGATTCTTATGGTTATGCTCCTTATGCCCTAGAAACAGGTTCCAAGGGCATAAGGAGCATAATTTATACATAGCATATACACTCCCCCAAATCAGTACATATATATTGAGTATATCATTCACTGACTTTTATTATTAGTAGCTTTGCTCAGTTAAGAATCTGCCTATAAGACAGGAGACCCAGGTTTGATCTCCAGGTCAGGAAGATCCCCTGGAAAAGGGAATGGCAACAACCCAATCCAGTATTCTTGCCTGGAGAATTCCATGGACAGAGGAGCCTGGCAGGCTACAGTACAAGGGGTCACAAAGAATCGGACACGATTGAGCGACTAATGCTTTCACTTTTTTGTTCAGTTTGCCTCCTCAATGGAATTATAAAATTCTTCCAAGCATTAAGCATCATAGTACTAAGTGGACACTAATAAATATTAGTAAATTTATTGTCTCCATTGGTATATGGAGACTGAGTCATCTACAGAATGTTCTTCAACACAGTCATTTTGAGTAACAAAAAACTTCAGTTTGTTGATTAGCAATAAATAAGCTAAAATTCAGTACGAAAAATCTCAATGTGTTAGTAATAGTTATTGAAAATTCACTAAATCAATAATCTCTAATTTATACGTGAAGTTTAAATTCTAAATTCTTCAATTTGTTACATATCAGACTTTAAATTTTATGCAATGTCAAACCAGACCCTTGTATTATCTTACAAGGTTTTATAAGTATCTTCCATGTCACTAACAATATTGTGTCAGTTTTATAAAAATAAAAATGTGTCATATATTACCTGTGTTCTTCCATGTCACTAAAAATATTGTGTCATATTTATAGAAAAAAATGTGTCATATATTACCTGTGTTCAGTGAACACTTGATGAAGATAAAGTCTAGTTGGGGGTGGGGAACCAGCAGCAACTCACAGATGGTTTGCCTAAGGTACGAAATTAGACAAAAATGCATTTAGAAAGTATAATTCAAACTATTTATGATGGTAAACTAAACTCTATCAGTTATAGCCTAGAGCACAATATAAGATTCATTGTATATTGCAATTTGCTACATTTGAAATCTAACATCACTGGACACCATTAAGAAGAGCATTTTCAAACCCTAAATGCTCACAAGCTCACCACAAGATGTATATAGCTCTAGTTGCATCAACTTCTTTCTCTGAATGTCACCTTTGGCAGTACTGTACTATTACAGTAATATGTTTCTAGCTCCAGGAAAAACAAAACTCTCTGTGTATTACTTTAGAATGAGGGGGAGCAAAAACCTCTGGAGGAAATGTGAGACAGAGTTTTATGGGTATCAAGAAGTTATGAATTAGGACAGTAATTAAGTGAAAATTAAGCCAATGGCCTTGCCTTAAGTTGTATACAGCAATCACATAAATTATTAAAAATATGGGAAGACATTTAAAAAAATATATTTTGGTTTCCAAGAGGTTAAAATCTATGACTTGATTATCTTTTCCTTCACAAAGGATGTACCATGATTTTTGTACATCCTATTGTGGTCAATTACTTTTTATACATTGACTAGTTACATTACAATTTGTAAACTAATTTGTAGAAGAAGGTATCTGAATATATAGAGAAAAATGAAGGTGAAAGTTAAATATAAAAATCATTTTCATTATGGATAAAAGAACATGAAATATTTTCTGATTTTGAATAATTGAGAATAGAAATTCTGAATAACTATTAGAATAGGAATTAGAAAATTTGGTCTATTGAGGAATATTGTAATTTTTTCAGGTGTGTTAATACTATTTACATTTAAGCTAATCAAAGGGAGTACTTCTTTAAAAATGCGTGCTAAAATTTGATGGATGAATGGAAAAGCTGTCTCAGAATTATATGAGAAGAGAATGTGGGGCTATAGGTGGTATAGAATAAACTTTAAATTGAGGCAGAACAAGGGTCTATTATATCCTGATTACTTTTTATATGTTTGAAATTCTCCATAATATAAAAGACTCAAAAATAAAATAAATAAAAATAAAATACAACTTTATAAACAATTTGATATTTATTATTTTTATTGTTTTAAATGTTTAAACATTTATACTAGTGTTTTTATTTATTCTCTTGATTTTATAGGAAGATGACTAAATTATCTACAATGATATTTTGACACCTAATTTCCAAAATTAAACTTAGAATCACCTAACTTGTCTTACTTCTCTGCAGCATTATTTAAATAGCCAAGATATGACACTGAAACATCATAAGTATCCATGGATTGATAAATGGATAAAGAAAGTTTGTATATGTATATATATGTGTGTGTGTGTATATATATATATATATATATGCTCTTCAATCTTAGAATTAAGTCTTATCATTTTATGACAACATGAATGGACCTCTAGAGCATTATGCTATATGAAATATGTCAGACAGATATGAAATATATCAAATACTATATGATCTCTTTTATGTGTGAAATCTAAAATAAAAAACATCAAGCTCATACAAAGAGCAAGTGGATAGTTGCCAGAAGGCTTGGTGCCGGTGGGGAGAAACGGTGAAGGTCAAAGAAAAAAACATATACATACATACATATATAAAGAAATTGCATTTTTTTTAATTTTATTTTATTTTTAAACTTTACATAATTGTATTAGTTTTGCCAAATATCAAAATGAATCCATCACAGGTATACATACATTTTGTTACATTAGTGATTGGATGAGTTGGTATTAATAGAATGCTTGTAGACCTCCATGCCTTGTTCTCATTTTCAGTGATGATTGTTCAATTATTTGACATTAAGAATGATAGAAACTGTGGTTAAAAACAGCAGTCAAAGTACATGCATTACCACATTTTATTACACTAAATATAGTTTATGCTTTATTTTAAAATAATGTCATATAAATTATATATTTATGAAAATATTATTATAAAATCCATTTTCAGATGAGAATGAATCCATGTATATGTACGGCTGAGTTCCTTTGCTGTTCACCTGTAACTACCAAAACATTGTTAATCAACTACATCCCAATACAAAACAAAAAGTTTAAAGTTTAAAAGAATACTCCCTTTCAGTTATACTAGTCAGTGATTATGAGATTAAATGAAATTATTCAGAATGCGAAAGTAAAGGAAGATGAGAGCCACTAACACTTTTCTAGGTTTTAAGCGGGGGAAAATTCTCTAAAACTGAGAAGATTCAGAAAAACTTGGCCAATGAACCTTTGCTTGAGTTACGGTGAAGACTGGGAATGAACTAAAGAAAAAAAAAAAAATTCTACTCCTCTCTGTTCCTCTTGCTCACAATAGAGTGACAAAGGAGGCAGAGTTCAAGGAGAAGTATTATTGGTACATTTATTTTTTCCAAAAACAATCATTCATTTAAATATTAACCAAAAAGTAAATATACTTTAAAATTACTATATATCAGTATCCCTCACCAAGAAGTAAGAAAATAAATTTGAAATTTTTGCAAAAGACTTTATCAACCACTGCAAGAAATATATTTATTAAACTCATGGCTTTAATTTTACTTTTATTAGTATTCTGGCATTTATTTTATATTTTGATTATTTATGTATATAAATAGTCATGTAGATTTTTAAGTACTTTATTTAATACACACCTGTATATTATTACTCACTAAATATTATTTAATTAAATAATGGTTTTATTGACAAATAGCTAAGTTATTAAAAACCACCAGTGGAAATGTGTTTAAGAGTTAAATGAAATTATTGGGAAATAATTATTGAATTACCGAGTTATATTTATTGAGTTATGAGAGTGAAGTCACTCAGTCGTGTCTGACTCTTTGTGACCCCATGGACTGTAGCCTACCAGGCTCCTCCCTCCATGGGATTCTCCAGGCAAGAGTTCTGGAGTGGGTTGTCATTTCCTTCTCCAGGGAATCTTCCCGACCCAGGGATCGAACCTGGGTCTCCTGCATTCCAGGCAGACGCTTTAACCTCTGAGCCACCAGGTTATAATTATAGGTAAAAATAAATGTTTTCCTTTTACACCCTTGACTGCATGCCTATGAAATTACCTCTCAGACCCACTCCCAGCCTAAATTTCATACTAATTTTAAGCAAAGACAATTTCCTATTCTGTTCACAGGACATGAAAATATGTCTGATGTGAAAAATTAATCTCAGTGGAGAGATTTGAAGTACTTAAAATAATTTTGTCACAATATTGAGTTGAAAGATATGTTAACTAAATTTATATGTTTTTTACCCATGTGTACCAAAAATAGGATTATTCTGTTTAACAGTCTGCTCAATAAAATAGTTACTTATTAAGAAATTAGTGAATAAATCTTTCTTTTTTTTACTGTTGAACCACAAGGAAAGCCTTACCTAGATGCCCATCAGCAGATGAATGGATAAGAAAGCTGTGGTACATATACACAATGGAGGATTACTCAGCCATTAAAAAGAATACATTTGAATCAGTTCTAATGAGGTGGATGAAACTGGAGCCTATTATACAGAGTGAAGTAAGCCAGAAAGAAAAACACCAATACAGTATACTAATGCATATATATGGAATTTAGAAAGATGGTAACAATAACCCTGTGTACGAGACAGCAAAAGAGACACTGATGTAGAGAACAGTCTTTTGTACTCTGTGGGAGAGGGAGAGGGTGGGAAGATTTGGGAGAATGGCATTGAAACATGTATAATATCATGTATGAAACGAGTTGCCAGTCCAGGTTCAATGCACGATACTGAATTAATCTTTATTAAACAATCAATAACCAATTTTAAGAAAAAGTATATAAAATTTGTAGGGGGCTTCCCTGGTGGCTCAGCAGTAAAGAATCTGCCTGCAAAGCAGGAGATGCAGAAGACACCGTTTCAATCCCTGGGTCTGGAAGATCTCTTGGAAGAAGAAATGGGAACCAACTCCAATATTCTTGCCTGGAGAACTCCATGGACAGAGGAGCCTGGCAGGCTACAGTTCATGGAGTCAAAAGAGTCAGATGTGACTGAAGTGACTTAGCATATAAAATTTGCAAGAAAGCCAATACATAAATAATGGTTTGTTCCTATAGTGCCATACTAGAACATTTCTTAATAAACCCATATAAGAATAATCTGACTAAAAAAGTAACTATTAGTATAGAGTATTTATTAATGCTTAGCTTTTATAAAGTTAGATGTCAACATATGCAAAGTAGTAAAATTCATTTTTCTTCTATATTAGACAAAATAACCCCAAACTTTTGTTTTATTTTTCTATGATAGATTAATCTGTCTTAAATTTAACCTGATAATCTTACTGCAGGATTTATATCAAGTTATGACCAACCTAGATAGCATATTCAAAAGCAGAGACATTACTTTGCCAACAAAGGTCTGTCTAGTCAAGGCTATGGTTTTTCCAGTGGTCATGTATGGATGTGAGAGTTGGACTGTGAAGAAAGCTGAGTGCCGAAGAATTGATGCTTTTGAACTGTGGTGTTGGAGAAGACTCTTGAGAGTACCTTGGATTGCAAGAAGATCCAACCAGTCCATTCTAAAGGAGATCAGCCCTGGGATTTCTTTGGAAGGAATGATGCTAAAGCTGAAACTCCAGTACTTTGGCCACCTCATGCGAAGAGTTGACTCATTGAAAAGACCCTGATCCTGGGAGGGATGGGGGGCAGGAGGAGAAGGGGACGACAGAGGATGAGACGGCTGGATGGCATCACCGACTTGATGGACGTGAGTTTGAGTGAACTCAGGGAGATGGTGATGGACAGGGAAGCCTGCTGTGCTGCAGTCTATGGGGTCACAAACAGTCGGATATGACTGAGTGACCGAACTGAACTGAGCTGATATCTTTATTCATACCTATATCTATAGCAAAAGATCAGTTTATCAAACTCTTTGCCTCAACCTTTTCATCTTCATTTTCCCTTATTAATAAGCTAAAATTTTGACATATTATCACTCTATATGTGGGAAACTTATATGTTTAACATTTTTAAAGTTATGGTAATAGTAATCAGTAAAAATAACAACTAGTTTGTGTCATTTTGTAAGATTATATCATCACATTTAAATAAAGAAAAGATGCTTTGGGTCTATTTAAGAAACATAAAGAGAGATGAATGCTTTATGCTTTCTCCATATATAATATCCCAAAAGAAAAGCATTAACTTACTTCTTATAGTCAATATGTGTGGCATCCCACATAGAACTTTCCAATACATTATATTGGATTTGAACCCCTTGTTGAAGACTGAACTTTCAACCTAATAGTGGTTAGAAAAAAATATTCTCTATGTCTGGCTTCAGACTCAGAAGTTTATGTTTCAAAATATTCTGGATTCCTCAAAGTGTCTAAGAATTAATGTTGAAAATAAGTTCTTAATTAGTTTAACAGCATTAAGTAATTCTCTTACATGGAATCTAAAGTTACTCTAAATGCGTTATATATCTATCCTGAACCTACTATACATTACCGTTGCATCATTAATAAAGAGAAAGGGAACATGAATTTATATTTATCAATGTTCTATGCTGTTGGTGGGAAGTACACAAATTGCAATCTATTTGGAAACCTTTCTTTCAGAGCTGCATAGGCCAATTCTATAAGACTGTTTACTAACGCATATATATGGAATTTAGAAAGATGGTAACAATAACCTGGTGTACGAGACAGCTAAAGAGACACTGATGTATAGAACAGTCTTATGGACTCTGTGGGAGAGGGAGAGGGTGGGAAGATTTGGGAGAATGGCAATGAAACATATAAAATATCATGTAGGAAACGAGTTGCCAGTCCAGGTTCGATGCATGATGCTGGATGCTTGGGGCTGGTGCACTGGGACGGCCCAGAGGGATGGTATGGGGAGGGAGGAGGGAGGAGGGTTCGGGATGGGGAGCACATGTATACCTGTGGAGGATTCATTTTGATATTTGGCAAAACTAATACAATTATGTAAAGTTTAAAAATAAAATAAAATTGGAAGAAAAAAAAAAAAAAAGAAAGGGTTCACTGGCGTAAATATATTAGTTTATATTCTGATAAACTTAACATTTATGCTTAAATCAAAGGATTACAGATGCATAGGAAGGGGAAATGGTAGCCCACTGCAATATTCTTGCCTGGAGAATCCCATGGACAAAGGAGCCTGGTAGGCGACAGTCCATGGGGTCCCAGAGAGTCAAACACGACTGAAAGTGACTTAGCACCGGCACAGATGCATATTTTCAGTATCTTGCTAAATTAGTAAAACAGCTGCACATTTTGAAAAAGAGTAAGTTTCCTGAAAGAAGTGCACACTTATCTTTTGTATTCCAGCAATTTGTGAAGTTAGTGCTTTCACATTGAGTCGCTACGTTGTCTCTGACTCTTTGTGACCTCTTGGATTGTAGACCGCCAGACTCATCTGTCCATGGGATTTCCCAGGCAAGAATACTGGAGTGGGTTGCCATTTCCTTCTCCAGGGGACCTTCCTGACCCTGGGATTGAACATAAGTCTCCTGCTTGATCGGCAAATTTGTTACCAATGAGCCACCTGAGAAGCCCCCATGTTGGCAAGATTGTGTAACCAAGGGAAGAGAGCAAAGTGTGGAAGAAACAATGAATTTAGTAACCTTCAGTGTTGGATAACTGCAGAGACATATGGTAACTCTACATCATATACTTCCTGAATGTGACATGTGGTGTAAGTGTTTCTGTCCATTTGTTTATGAAAAATTGTAAGCTAGCACTTCATCAGTTTCCTCAACCATTAAGTTTAAACCATTGTGGACCAGATGAGGTAGTGTCACTCAACTGTAAACCCCACAGGGCTGCCAGAGATTTGGATTATGACTAGAAAATAGTTAACTTACTAAGTTTCTTTTTTGTAATATTTTCCATAATAAGAGAAAAAAATAGTTATTTATCAACAAATTCACTCATATATTTGATCTTTTTGCACTTATTATAATTTATTTCCATTTATATTTTGCATTTAAAAGTACAAAGCTAAGAATTTAAATTTACACAATTATGCAAACATTTGTGAAAGAGTTGTCATGCATCCCAGAATATATGTGTATAATAGCATTAGCAAAAGCATACCATTAAGCGTGTAATACATGACAAAAACTAAAACTTCAGTGAGGTGGTCCTCATTATATCAGTTTCTTTAAATGACAAAACTTGGACTTCAGGATGCTCTGGAAAAGTTGCCCAAATTCATAGAATTACTGAGTGATAGACATATAATTTTAATGAGGTCCTTATAAAGCCCAGGCTTTTTCTGTAGCATAAACCTAAAATTTTTAGATATTTTATATTTAAATAGTATGAAATTAAAATTGTATTAAATATTATTTAAATTAAAAATGGATCTTAAATTTATACTAGACATTATTTAAATATTTATACACATTTTATGTGAGATATATACTATCAGGAGGTAAAATTTAGAAATGCCTACGTAAGTGTGATGGTTGAAGTTGTAGTAGATGAGTTAACTGAGAGAGGGCTAAGACCTAAACTTGAGTTTCAGTATGTCACATGCACAAATGAGGATCAAACAGAGCCAGCAATAGAGGAGGATTACAGAACTGAATACATGAAAGTGTTACAGCATGGACATGAAAGACACTTTTTTGAGAAGTGGTGGTGGTGGTAATCAGTGCAAAATGTTCCAGGTATGTTGGAAAATTGAAGACTGAAAGAATCCTCATTTTAATTTTCCCCTTTAGTTTTAAAGATATAACTTCAGCTTGAAGAGGTGACTTAGATACTGTCAAAATATTCACATAGATCCACATATATTCACCTATATAGATCAGTGTCATGAGATTAATTCTATGTTGATATAAGGAAATTGAAAGTAAGGCAGCAGAATAGATAGGGATATTTTGTTGATCTATTCAACTGCTACATAATCTTTAACTATTTTGATAGCATCGCCTACTCCCTGTGGTGTTGGAAAAGACTCTTGAGAGTCCCTTGGACTGCAAGGAGATCCACCCAGTCTATTCTAAAGGAGATCAGTCCTGGGTGTTCTTTGGAAGGAATGATGCTAAAGCTGAAACTCCAGTACTTTGGCCAACTCATGCGAAGAGTTGACTCATTGGAAAAGACTCTGATGCTGGGAGGGATTGGGGCCAGGAGGAGAAGGGGACAACAGAGGATGAGATGGCTGGATGGCATCACTGACTTGATGGACGTGAGTTTGAGTGAACTCCGGGAGTTGGTGATGGACAGGGAGGCCTGGCGTGCTGTGATTCATGGGGTCGCAAAGAGTCGGACACGACTGAGCAACTGAACTGAACTGAACTGAACTCAGAGCAAACTCCAGGAGATAGTGAAGGACAGGGAACCCTGGCATGCTGCAGTCCATTGTGTTGCCGAGAGTCAGACTTGACTTAGCGACTGAATAATAACAGTCTCATTTTTACATTACAGCCTTCCCTGGTGGCTCAGATGGTAAAGAATCTGCCTGCAGTTCAAGAGAGCTGAGTTCGATCCCTGGATCAGGAAGATCCACTGGAAAAGGGAATGACTACCCACTCCAGTGATTTTGCCTAGAGAATTCCATGGGCAGAGGAACTTGGCAAGCTACAGTCCATGTGGTCACAAAAAGTCAGACACAACTGAGCAACTAACACAATGTATACACTTGATCACAAATTAGTTACAGGTTGTGGCTCAGTTGATAAAGAATCTACCTGCAATGCAGGAGACCTGGGTTTGATCCTTGGGTTGGGAAGATGCCCTGGAGAAGGAAAAAGCTGCCACTCCAGTATTCTGGCCTGGAGAATTCCATGGACTATATGCCACAGAGTTGCAAAGAGTCAGACATGACTGAGCAACTTTCACTTTTGGTATAAACTAGTTTAGCAAATATGTGTCAAATGTCTACTATATATCAGGCACTAAGGTGATATATTGGCGAACAAGACTAAAAGATCACTGCTCTCATGGGAGCTAAATTGTAGTGATGTAAAATTTGATACAAAAATAAAGATATAGGCTGGAACATTTTGCATTTTGAAAAGTGCTGTTTAAAAGAAAACAAATAGATTATGGGACACAGAATAATCAGTGAAAGATTCTCTGAGAAGCAAATGCCCAGATGATATTAAATTTTCCAAAATTTTTGTAGGGAAAATGCCTGTGAGAGAAATTGAGGTAAGTCTAGGCAAGTCTAGAAGAGTCATCAGACTGCATTACAAGTATGATCCCCAATCAAGTCAGAGGAAGGAAAGATTGAAAGTGAAAATATCCTGATTTCCCTGCAGCCTAAGAAAAGTTTGACAGGGCCATGTGGAGTCCTGGAACCAAGGTCAACCATCAGAGAATCTCTGTGCCTCCTAGGGAGCATCCTGCCCACGTATCCTTGCCATGTCCATCCTTTGGCCAGGAGCAACCTATAGGAAGAAGGGGACCTTGGTGATAACACATTTTAGAGAATAGTGGCTGAAGCTTTGTCAGATCTTCCTTCTGGTTGGATGTCTGAGAAATCAGTTCTCATGGCTGCCACAATAAGCCAGCCAGAGATAGCATATTCTGAGTAGAGCAGATACACGGTATTGATGTGGAAAAGGGGGTGACAATTAGGAACATAAAGAAGGCTGTCTGTCTGTGGGTGTGCTCAGTCATGTCCAACTCTTTAAAATCCCATGGGCTATAGTCCACCAAGCTCCACATCCACGGAATTTTCCAGGCAAGAATACTGGAGTGGGTTGCCATTTCCTCTCCCAAGGGATCTTCCTGATCCAGGGATTGAACAAAGACTGGTAGGACCAGACAGTAGTGAACCAGAGGAAGACTGTAAAATGGTATCATGAGATTGGAAAGGTCAGCTGGATACAGATCCCACTGGACTTTCCAGACCATGATAAAAAGATTTTTATTTTTAAAGAAGCAGTTATAGAGTATTAATCAAGGGGGTGTCATTATTCCATCAATAGTATCAGATAGCGCTGGGTTTTGTATAGAGAAAAGATTAAACTGTGAACAAACTCAAAACAGGGAGACTATGTGGAGAACCCTGACTTTACAGAAAGCTATATTGTATTAACAAAATGTCAGTAGATGTGCAGAGAGTAGTTTTGTTAAACATATAGTTTTAAAACAGAGACTGTGTAGTTTACTTTTGATTTATGTATGACGTTTTAAGAAAAGAGAGGAATAAAGAATTATTCTTAGCTTTGAGCCTGGGCTTCATAATTTAATATGGATAAGGATAATGTAAGGTTTGTTGTTGTTGTTACATTTTTCTTTTTTCTTTTGGATTATAAAATGTCATTTATTGTTATAAACTTAGAGAATCAATAAGTGTAATAATAAATTGAATATTGCTCATATTCTATATACAGTAGCAGGTTTTAATTTTGTTCTTACTAGTTTTAATTTATTCCCTGATATTGATATTTTGTGAATGTATTATAAAGTTTATGTAATAATCCTAGTATTGCTTCTACCTTTTTTCTATATGAGAACCTTTATATTGATGTATAATATTAAATCATATATGCAAGTATTTAGCATGAGATTTCCATCACATGTAGCCATTAAAGTCATTCTCTTTTTTTTTCTTTATTAATATTGTATGAACATCTTTAGGAATTAATCATTTTTGAATTTCAAATTAATTTTGAAATGGATACAATTGAGGTAATGAATATTTATAAATTTTCTAATATTTCTAAATTAATATTTCACTTCTATCAGAGATGAATGCAAACACTCATGTCATAACACTTATCATTGCATAGTGCTGTTTTATAATCTTTTGTCATCACAACATTAGAATAAATGTGGTGAAACTTGCCTTAAAAAGGAATAAAGTCTACAATTAAATCCCTTTTATAAGTATTCATTTTTATTTTCTCTATTAATTGCATACAAGTGTTTTCCCTTTCATGCATGAGGAAAAATTGTCTAAACATGAAAGTACCTATTTTAGGTTACCTGTTCTCTTATGCTGATAGATATTACTTCTTATCTTGATATTTGTCTGGTGAAAAAGTGTCCTAAATGAGATACTATGTCCCTGGTCTTCTTAATATTACTTCCTTTTATAACTCTAATGATCCCACAGTTTAGAGCAGTTTGAATTTTTTGATAATGAGTGCTGGGGCTATAACCGCATAGCTTTGATAGTCCCCCAAAGCACACTAAACATTGACACAGTGAAGAACAGCCCACTCTAGGTTAATGACTTTATACTGGATAATCTCAGGACGACATTCTGTTGGCTCACCGAGCTATTATTCTTGCTACACACACGTGCGCAAAATAAGTAAGAAATCTACCTATGCAGACAAAATCACATACTCTGTGTCTAGACTCAAATTCTGAGGTATGTCTATACCATAATATCAAACAGTATCAAAGGGTTTAACAAATTTGAAGGCGAACTTGATAATCTGAGCTTGCTTTGTCCAGCAGATCAGAAAAATCTGAGTTTGTTTGACGAACACTTGTCACTAAAATTACCTTACTGATTATGTCATCTTCCTTTGAAGATTCACTTAAATAAAAGAATGAGCTATTATTAAGTCATAAGAAATCACACACCACATTTATCCATAGAAGTAAAACTATGTTTGTCCATATTTTTGCCTCCTGAAATGGCTTATATGGTGATCATCAGTTTGTACTTGGCATATTTCACTAGATTCTTTTCAGGAATTCAATAAGAGAAATATATAACCCCATTTAAAATGTGAGGATCTCAAAGATAAAAGACATTTTATACCACAGAAATAAAGAACAGAAAAACATTTGACTCCAGGAATAGAACCAATTTTTCTCAATTAAATTATATTTTAACAAAACATAATTTTTAAAAATTTATTTTCTTTCAGTAAAAACTTGCATGTACTGATAGGATCATATGTGAAAACAGACATGGCCTGATCTAATTTAGAATCCTAAAACATAACAGACAAAAATGTATCATATAAATATGAATAAACAAGGCTAGAAGAAATTTTTTACAATTTTTAAAAAATAGAAAGCAATAGATAATTAAAATGCATGTAAAGAGAAAATAGATTGCATACATTTAAGATATCTAAGAAAGCTTTGTATCATACATTTATATGTCGTGTGAATATATATTTGTAAACGTTTTACTTATTTGTTCCAGCTTTATTGAGATATAGTTGACATATAACTCTAAATTTAAAGTTTACGACATGATTTGATGCACATCAGTTCAATTCAGTTCAGTTGCTCATCGTGTCCGACTCTTTGCGACCCCATGAACCGCAGCACGCCAGGCTTCCCTGTTGATCACCAGCTCCCGGAGTCCACACAAACTCATGTCCATTCAGTTGGTGATGCCATCCAACCATCTCATCCTCTGTCGTCCCCTTCTCCTCCTGCCCTCAATCTTTCCCAGCATCAGGGTCTTTTCAAATGAGTCAGCTCTTTGCATCAGGTGGCCAAAGTATTGGAGTTTCAGCTTCAACATCAGTCCTACCAATGAACACCCAGGACTGATCTCCTTCAGGATGGACTGGTTGGATCTCCTTGCAGTCCAAGGGGCTCTCAAGAGTCTCCAACACCACAATTCAAAAGCATCAATTCTTCAGTGCTCAGCTTTCTTTATAGTCCAACTCTCACATCCATATATAACCACTGGGAAAACCATAGCCTTGTGTAAATGGACACATATGTATTATGAAATGATTGCCACTGTAGCATCAGCTAACACTTCCACCACCTCACATAATTATGCTTCTTTTATGGGGGTAAGAATATTTAAGATCTACTTTCTTAGAAAATTTCAACTATTCAATATATGACAGTTAACTACACCATGGTGTGCATGAGATTTCCAGAACTTATTCATCATATTGCTGGAAATTTATACCCTTTGACCAACATCTCCTTCATTTTCTCCATTCCCAAGCCCCTGGTTGTGGCTTTATTAAATTCATACTTCTAAATAAAGCTCAGGGACATCCTGTGGTGAATGTTATTTTCCCAATAATATTAATTAAATGAAATGTACTTTCCCAAAAAAATTCTGAGGAGTCAGGTGTGTACTAGCAGAGAGAGAAGTTAACGCATTCTATTGCATGTAGAGAGGTGGCTTTCGAACAGTAAGGAAGAGGGGTTTTTGTTTTTTAGTTTTTTAGTGAAAGGGAGAAGAAGCAAATTGTAAACTGAATCATACATTTTTAGCTTAAAATATATTTATTTATTTGTCAGTATAGCAACATATTTATGAACAAATTAAAGGCAAACTCTTAAGAGAGACATTGTAATTGTCTTAGAATATTTTTAATATTCTAATGCTACTTAACTTTATACTACTTAATAATGCTTTTCTTTATTTTGGACCTCTCTGCTGGCTCACACTGTAAAGAATCCTCTCACAATGCAGGAGACCTGGCTTTGACCCCTGGGTGAGAAGATCCTCTGGAGAAGGGAATGGTTACCCACTCCAGTATTCTTGCCTGGAGAATCCCATGGATAGAGGAGACTGGTGGGCTACAGTCCATGGGGTTACAAAGAGTTGGACATGACTGAGCGACTAACATGTTCAACTTTATTTAACTGTTATTTCTATATAGTCTCTGTTAAAAAATGAATACCATTAATAATAGAATAATATTAGGACTCACTTCAATGGAAAGTCATTTAATACTTCTCTTTAGTTTTCTCAAAGCTCTTGATTTAACAGAGTAAACAAGGGTTAGGTACAGACCTGAAGGACAGCTTAATCTTGCAATCATTTCCGCTCATGCTGCAGGCTTCCATTTTAGCTTTATTCATTACAGCCCTAAAGCTCCTGCTTTCTAAATGTGTAGGTTAGAGAAAGTACCTTGGAGTTCACCTGCTCAAGATTAATAATATCACTCCAAGAAGATTAGAGCTATTACTCTTCCTGACCTGATCCAAATGGTACAAATGGGATTTTAAGGATGATGTCTGTTCAGAGATCCTACAGAGTGATGATGTGCAGGGGAAAGCTACCCTAAGGAATCAGGAAAGATAGACTGTCGGGGTTGTACCGGTGATAAGCCATTAGCTTTAGCTATTATCCAAAGAAAAGATTATGGCTATAAATAAATTCATCCAGGCCTTTAATACAATAGATGGGCAGACCAATGGATGGACAGGCCAGGAACATAACTATTATTTGAAAAGAAAGCCTTTGGCTAAGTTCTTATTTCACTAGCAGAATCTCAGGTAATACCAGGTAGAAAAAAATATGCTTTGTTTTGTGTATGTGTGTGTGTGTGCATGTGATCTAATTTAAAACTCTAGAATTTAATTAAATTTAATTTAAAATTGAAATTGAATTTAAAATTGATTGTTGTTGTTGTTGTTGTTGTTCAGTTGACAAATTGTGTCCAACTCTGCGACCCCATTGACTACAGCACACCAGGCCTCCCTGTCCCTTACTATCTCTTGGAGTTTGCCCAAGTTCATGTCCATTAAATCAGTGATGCCATCCAACCATCTTATCCTCTGTCATTCCCTTCTTCTGCCTTCAGTATTTCTCAGCATCAGGGACTTTCCCAGTGAGTCGGCTGTCCGCATCAGCTGGCCAAATATTGGAGCTTCAGCTTCAGCATCAGTCTTTCCAGTGAGTATTCAGGGTTGATTTTCTTTAGGATTGACTGGTTTAATCAATTTAGGATTAAAAAAAAAATTCTCAGAAAGCATTCATTCTTGCCCTACTTTTAGGTTACTGTTTCTGACCATGAAGACTGGGGCTTTGCACTTGTCCAATTGAAAAATTTTTTCTGAAGGCTGCCTTGACTCAAAGAAGCCTTCAAAAATGTAGATCTATTGACTGTGGAGAAGAACAGCTACTGAAATTATACATACATTTTTTTTTTTTTTCATGATACTCTGCATGCTGCTGCTAAGTCGCTTCAGTCATGAAGAACACTGGAGTGGGTTGCCATTGCCTTCTCCGGATACTCTGCATACTGGAGTATGCATACTCTGCATAGTGGCTTTCATATACCACATATTTAATAATAATAGCATTGATAACACCTAATGCTTACATGGAGAAGGCAATGGCACCCCACTCCAGTACTCTTGCCTGGAAAATCCCATGGATGGAGGAGCCTGGAAGGCTGTAGTCCGTGGGGTTGCTGAGGGTCAGACACAACTGAGCGACTTCACTTTCACTTTTTACTTTCATGCATTGGAGAAGGAAATAGCAACCCACTCTAGTGTTCTTGCCTGGAGAATCTCAGAGACGGGGGAGCCTGGTGGGCTGCCATCTATGGGGTCGCATAGAGTCAGACACGACTGAAGAGACTTAGCAGCAGCAGCAGCAATGCTTACATATGTGACATTTTTTCATGTACTTAATATGCACTAATTCATTTTGCCCTCACAAGTATTCAGTTATTTCTATATACCCATTTTAAAGATGAGGAAATTGAGTGATAAATAGGGTAACTTGCTTATTCTTCCCATCTTAAAAGATTTACCTTATATTCATCTAAAATCTTTTTTATCTACTCTTAATCATCCTGCTTTCCTTCATCACTTTGTCAGGCATATCTTCCTGATCCCCCAAAAGTATGTCAATCTCCCTATTGTTTGCTCTCACAGCACAATCTCCTTTGCAGAAAATATGTTGCCCTCTTAAGTTCAATTTTACAAAACAAGCCTCCCTGGTGGCTCAGATGGTAAAGAGTTTGCCTGTAATGTGGGAGACTTGGGTTTGGTCCCTGGGTTGGGAAGATCCCCTGAAGAAGGAAATGGCAACCCACTCCAGTATTCTTGCCTGGAAAATCCAACAGACAAAGGAGCCTGGCAGGCTACAGTCCATGGGTTGGCAAAGAGTCGGACAAGACTGAGCGACTTCACCTAAGAATATATTGTGGAAAAAAAATCTATCATAGCATCAATCTTAATAATGTTGATTATTTGTTAATATTAGCTATTGTTTCTCTGCTCCCTAAAATATAACATCAAAATACTGTAACTTCATAATATAGAACAGTGCCTGAAACTTAGATTGTCCATACTTATTAAATGAAAGAAGAAATGGAGTAATTGACTTTAGAATTGCTAGTTTGTCAAATGTTAAGGAAATGGTTGTGAAGATAACAAAGGAGGGGCACAGTTAAATAAAACTTTCTGCTCTTTAGATAGATAAAATGGTTGAACAATGATGCTGTTCATCAAAAAGTAGGCACAAAAAGGAAAGGTAAGTATTGAAGGAGGGAGCTAATGAGAACAGTGTTTGATATATTGACTTTAAGGTATCTGTGACATGTTTTAGAGTGTGATTTCCAGTAGGCTTTTAGAAGGGAAAAGCTTGAGTCAGGGGAGGACTCATTGGTAAAGGAAGATTTGTACATCAGCAGCATGTAGGGGCGGTCATGTGTGCATATAGACACTACCAGAGAATGGTGAAAGTGAGAGTAGTAAAAGCCTTGGATAGTTTTGCAGACACAGTTTCCAGTTCAGCGAAAACAAATGGACAGAAGTACAGTCCTAGGATATTTGTTTCTAAAGTTATGATCCAGATTCCTTTGCTTTGGTTGTCCTTATTTTCTTAATATTAATGTCTAATTGCCATCCATTTACAGTACCTGCAAATGTCATAGTCGTCTATTGTTTTTCAACATGTGCTGACACACAAAAAAAGGATGTAGGTGGATTGTGAAGGGGAATCATCAATTTGTTGCTGCGTAATTAAGTGCTGTCTGAAATTCTTTCATTCTATCAAGGTTTCAAGATTTTATTATATTGTTTTTTGATAAATATTTAAACATTTCCCTTAGAAAATATGGGGTCAGAATATATGCGGGTACTGCAATTAGAAATATATTGACTTTCTGCTCAATATTCTGTAATGCTTATATGGGTAAAGAATCTAACAAAGAGTGGATATATGTATATATATATCTGATTCACTTTACTGTGCACCTGAAATTAATGTAACATTTGAAATCAACTATACATCAATAAAATTAAAAAAAATAAATATATTGACTTAGTTAATGATAGTAGTGTTGGTTACATTGCCATCAAGTCAGAAACAGTGAAAAGTTTAAGACATTATTCTTCGTACCTACTACCGAGTTAGCCTGCACAGTGTCATATATGTTTTCTGACACAGGACAGGAGACTTAGATCATACAGGCAGGCAGTTTATTACTTATCAGAAAATGCAGCAGTTAGAGCAATACTTTTGTGTTGATTCCCCAAAACCCAAGCCCCTAGAGCAACATGATGAAAGCCAGATACTGTCGTGCATATGTAGTCAGCTTCCCTGAAGGCTGACTGGGTAAAAGAATCCTGCTACAATGCAGGGGATGCAGGAGATGTGAGTTTGATCCCCGGGTCAGAAAGATCCCCTAGAGAAGGAAATGGCAATCCACTCCAGTGTTCTTGCCTGGAGAATCCCATGGACAGAAGAACTTGGGGGCTGCAGTCCATGAGGTCATCAAGTCAAGTTCGACTGAGCAACTGAGGACACACACGCACCACAGGAAAGGACCTCTGTGGTTAGAACACTCTTGCGTTGATAAAAGGCAGCTGGCACTTCTGTTCCTCCTCCTCTTTGAAGAAATTACATATTAAGTAAATTTTCCTCTCTACTTTATTACCCTGGAAAGTAAGCAGATGTTTGTAGGCAGTGGAGGGTAGAACCTTACTGGCTCCAAGTTTTCCCGACATCTCTGTCTTTAGGGAGATACCACCTCTAACTTCTAAAGCTGCCTGTTATGCAATCATTCTTTTAGTACCTTTTGTCAGAATAGCTGCAAAACTGCCAAAGTTATTTTCTAACTGGTGATAGATGGAGAGATTTTATATAAGGGGAAGTTACCTTTAGTAACTTCACTTACTGTAGACCTCTGAAAAAAAGTAACAGACAGATACCAATGGATAATGTATGTAAAAGTATAGTTCAGACCACGAGCAGAGTAGTTGGCTAAGAAAATAGGGTCTGTTCAGGTTGTCTATTACTGCATAACAAATTATTCCCAAAGTTAGTGGCCTTAACAATCTGTTATTTTGCTTGGGCTTTTCTAAGGCTGGAATTCGGGAAGGCTCAGCTATGAGGTGCATCACCTGGTACATTTACCTGGTATTAGCTCCGGGTAACTGAGGACGAGCCTCCACTTCCAACGTGACTCCTTCTTTCATATTTCTGTCCTCAAGTCTCCTTAGCCTATCTTTTCACACAGTCTTATTCTCTAGTCTGTCTCCATGTGGTTTTGGTCTTTGGTTATCCTCAGTGTGGCCATTCAATGTAGACTTCTAACATGGAGGCTATTTCCCTGGGGATGAGTATTCTAGTAAGTTTCTCAATGAACAGAATAGCACAGAATGTATGGCCATCTTTAATCCATTGCATTATTTTTCTTTTAAAAATTATATGAATAATTTTATATATAAATAAATATAAATAAGAGTGTATTAGTTTTACATTAATACCATAACAAATAATCACAGATTTAGCATTATAAAAGCACAGGCATTTACTAATCTCCCTGTCCTATAAGTCAGACTTTCATGTAGGCTTGATTAGTATTGTTCTAAAGGTCTTATGAGGCCCAAATCAACATGTCGCTTGACTTGGGCTCTTATTTTGAGGCTCCAAAGGACAATTCACTTTGAAGCTTATTGCACTTTTTTAGAAGAACAGATTTCCTTCTCATGTCTTCCATGTGTCTGTAAATTAGCAAAGTCACTAGGAATCTCTAATTTTACCTTCTGCTAAATCTCTCTGACTTTGTCTTTTGGTCTCAACTGAGAGAAGCTCTACTTTTATGGGTTTCTGTGATCACACTGGGCTCACCCAGATAATTCAGGGAAATCTCTTTATTTTAAAATTAACTGATTAGTAAGTATAGTGTTGGGATTGATTTCCTTCCCAGAATTTTCAGAATGTGACCTATTTAGAAATAGGACCTTTGAAGATATATTACTAAAGATGAGGTTATGCTAAATTAGAGTGGGCTCTAATAACAGTATGACCGCAGTTCTTATAAGATGAGTAGAGGTCCTTAAAAAGGACAGAAATGGTATGGACCTAACAGAAGCAGAAGGTATTAAGAAGAGGTGGCAAGAATACACAGAAGAACTGTACAAAAAAGATCTTCATGACCCAGATAATCACAATGGTGTGATCACTCACCTAGAGCCAGACATCCTGGAATGCAAAGTCAAGTGGGCCTTAGGAAGCATAACTATGAACAAAGCTAGTAGAGGTGATGGGATTCCAGTTGAGCTTTTTCGAACTCTAAAAGACGATGCTATGAAAGTGCTGCACTCAATATGCCAGCCAATTTGGAAAACTCAGCAGTGGCCACAGGACTGGAAAAGTCCGTTTTCATTCCAATCTAAAAGAAAGGCAATGCCAAAGAATGCTCAAACTACTACACAATTGCACTCATCTCCCATGCTAGTAAAGTAATGCTTAAAACTCTCCAAGCCAGGCTTCAGGTGAACCGTGAACTTCCAGATGTTCAAGCTGGCTTTAGAAAACACAGAGGAACCAGAGATCAAATTGCCAACAATCGCTGGATCATCAAAAAAGCAAGAGATTTCCAGAAAAACATCTATTTCTGCTTTATTGACTATGCCAAGCCTTTGAGGTGGATCACAATAAACTGTGGAAAATTCTGAAAGAGATGGAAATACCAGACCACCAGACTTGCCTCTTGAGAAATCTGTGTGCAGGTCAGGAAGCAACAGTTAGAACTGGACATGGAATAACAGACTGGTTCCAAATAGGAAAAGGAGTACGTCAAGGCTGTATATTGTCACTCTGCTTATATAACTTATACGCAGAGTATATCATGAGAAACCCTGGGCTGGAGGAAGCACAGGCTGGAATCAAGATTGCTGGGAGAAATATCAATAACCTCAGATATGCAGATGACACCAGCCTTATTATGGCAGAAAGTGAAGAAGAACTAAAGAGTCTCTTGATAAAAGTGGAAGAGGAGAGTGAAAAAGTTGGCTTAAAGCTCAACATTCAGAAAATGTAGATCATGCCATCTGGTCCCATTACTTCATGAAAATAGATGGGGAAACAGTGGAAACAGTGGCAGACTATTTTTCTGGGCTCCAAAATCACTGCAGATGGTGACTGCAGCCATGAAATTAAAAGACGCTTACTCCTTAGAAGGAAAGTTATGACCTACCTAGATAGTATATTAAAAAGCAGATACATTACTTTTCAACAAAGGCCCATCTAGTCAAGGCTATGGTTTTTCCAGTAGTCATGTGGATGTGTGAGAGTTGGACTATAAAGAAAGCTGAGCACTGAAGAATTTATGCTTTTGAACTGTGGTGTTGGAGAAGACTCTTGAGAGTCCCTTGGACTGCAAGGAGATCCAACCAGTCCATCCTAAAAGATATGAGCCCTGAATATTCATTGGAATATTGATTGACTAATGCTGAAGCTGAAATTCCAATACTTTGGCCACCTGATGAGAAGAGCTGACTCATTTGAAAAGACCCTGATGCTGGGAAAAATTGAAAGTGGGAGTAGAAGGGGACGACAGAGGATGAGATGGTTAGATGGCATCACTGACTCAATGGACATTAGTTTCAGTAAACTCTGGGAGTTGGTGATGGACAGGGAGGCCTGGCCTGCTGCAGTCCATGGGGTCGCAAAGAGTTGGACACGACTGAGTGATTGAACTGAACTGAGAGGTCCTTATAAGACACAAAGCAAGAACACCAAGGGTCACCAACAACCACTAGAACCTAGGAAGGAGGCAAGAAAAGATTCTTCCCTAGACCCTTCAAGGGAGCTTGTTGGTGGTGGTGGTTAGTCATTAAGTTGTATTCAACTATTTTGGGACCTTGGGGACAGGCTCCTCTGTCCATGGAATTTTTCAGGCAAGGAACAGATTGCCATTTCCTTCTCCAGGGTATCTTCCTGATCCAGGGATCAAACCCACATCTCCTGCATTGACAGATAGATTCTTTACCACTGTCTCACTTAGGAAGCCCTCATACTACATTTGATCTTAGCCAAAAGGCTGAGAAGCAATTCTCAAGAGACTTGTGGATTTTGTGTGGATTTAACAGGGAGTCACACCATTCGAAAAAGCCTGCTCCACAGATCTTTCTGAAATAATCCCTTTTGACTTTTGGCTTTGCTGAAATGGATGATGGACCTTAAAATGTCTAGAGTGCCTCCGACTTGATTAGGTGATCTGTGAGATTCTGAAGATCCTTCTGAGACTGAGTCCTCTGATCTCTTGATCTTTCTGATGTGTTAATGAAACTGTTTACCACCACACCCACTGTTTTTTCACTGTCACATTTTCTGAAGCAGTTTCCAAATTTTAGTGTGTCATCTGAATGGACTGAATATTTCCCAGTTGTGAAGTTCTGGTTCATTTTTCTTTAACAAGTCTCTGAATTTTTCTTTCCACTCTCCTGTTTTACTGTAAGCAGTATCTTTAACATTTTGAAAATCTTCTGAGTTCAATAACCATATTTGTTGCTTACACATTCTGCTTGGCGTATAACCCCAGGACACAATGTTGCTAAGCATTCTGAAACTATATAACAAGGATCCTATTTCCTACCATTTCCGGAAGCATTTTTCTCACTGACTTCAGAACCCTCATAGCAGTACTTTAGGATATTTCTTACTGTCTATTCAAAACAATCTAGATTTTTACTCTTATGCTTCTCAAAATTCTCTGAGTCTAATCCCACTACTGCATTCCAAAGTCATTTCCATATTTTTTAGGTATTTGTTACAGCAGTAATCTTATCATTTCAGTGTAGGTAGACTCCTCACATGTAGGCTTTCTTCCCAGAGACCAAGAATTCCACTGAGGACTCCTCAATGGAAATAGTAGCAAAGAATTTTTGGAATTGTGTTTATAAAAAGCATAATAATAATTTTGTGAGAAAGAGTGATTTGCTACCAAGGAAAGCAAACTATTGCTAAAATTGCTAATTGCTAAAACTGTTTATCAATCTCCTTTAATTTGAATTAATATTTTAAAATTTATTAAAACAGGCTGAATAGTAACTTAGCAATTTGTTGATAAACCATTTGTTACTAATTACAGTTAATATGATTTAAATCATATATTTTAAAAGAAAACTATATTGTATGTAACTTGTATGTAACTACTTCAGATTAATTTTCTGTTATGTAGAGAATGTCAGTTTTTACTCATGTAGACTTACTCTTTATCATGTTATTTAAATTTATCATAAGATCTCAGAAAAATAACTAAAAAGTCAAACATTTACTTAGAGTTTGTATTAAAAATATTAGAATTAGAAATAAGCAATAATAATTTAAGGATCTCACAGAGATTACTGAAGGAAGTAGAATAAATGCTATCCAAAGAAAAACATGGAGAAATGTGATATTACTTAACCTCTTCTCCACTATGAAGCAACTAAAAGATCAAATTTTTGGTCAAATGACAGTTCAATGGCATTTCACTTCCCAGGAAAAATGAGTTCAGAAAATGCAGCCTGAATTCAAGCTTTTATGAAAGTTCAATGGGAGCCTAATAAAAAACTCAAAAGATAAAATCCCAGATATTCTCTAGCAGTACTTCTTGAGGAAGTTACTTTTATTCTTGGAGATTTAAAAACTTTGTAGTAGTATTCTGGGAGTGGTATCAGCTAAAAATCAGATGTGTCTTATATGTGTTGATTTGTTACATTAAGGGTTAAAAACAATTAAATGGACAATATATTTGAAAATATTACATTTAAAGAGTCTTAGGGGCTTAGATGTTTTCTTTATTATCAAATTAAAATTTTAACATGTCATAAAATTACTTTAATTATATTGAAAATCAAATCATTTTTTAAATTGAAAAATGGAAATAACAGAGCTAGAGAAAAGCAGTAGTTTGTATGAGTCTCAAGTTCAGGTAAGTCACTCAGTTATGCCGACTTTGCGACCCCATGGACTGCAGCATGCCGGGCTTCACTGTCCATCACCAACTCGTGGAGCTTGCTCAAACTCATGTCCATCCATTCGGTGATGCTATCCAACCATCTTATCCTCTGTTGTCCCCTTCTCTTCCTGCCTCCAATCTTCCCAACATCAGGGTCTTTTCAAATGAGTCATTTCTTCGCATCAGGTGGCCAAAGTATTGGAATTTCAGCTCCAGCATCAGTCCTTCCAATGAATATTCAGGGCTGATTTCTTTAGGATTGACTGGTTTGATCTTCTAGCAATCCAAGGAACCCTCAGGCGTCTTCTCCAACATCACAGTTCAAAAGCATCAATTCTTTGATGCTCAGCTTTCCTTATAGCCCAGCTCTCACATCCATACATGACTACTGGAAAAACCATAGCTTTGACCAGACAAACCTTTGTCGGCAAAGTGATGTCTCTGCTTTGACTCAAATTAATGAGTCTCAAAGAGATGCTCAGAGAAATTAGACTAAATCATATCTAATAAAGTGGGAAAATATGTAAAATGTGTCTAATCTCAATCAAACATGTAAATTCTATATAAGTATATATATATTAATTTATATAACAAAAACTTTTATTATACATATATTTTATATATTATAAAAGATACTAATAGTAACTATAGAGAATGCAAATTTATTATATAAACTTTATATAATTATAATATACTATATTTATTTTATATTAATGTGTCACATTCGTGAATATATATTTATCTACATAGGTTTTATTTATAGTTTATAGGCATGTAAATATATTGTATAAAATATAATGAACTGAATTATATATATCTATATGATTGTTTTCCTTCACTTATATAATTCTGCATAAACATAAGGAAATTTTAATATACCTTTCAGTGCTAACTAAAATGATTTTGGCATATAAATGCAATTTATTTTGTTTATCATCACTGGTGTACTACAAGCCCTGTATAGCCGTTCTAAATCACTTAAAGTTTCATCATCTTGTATCTAATTATTAGAATCCTGGCTAGAATGTAGACACTTCAGTATGTGTCAGAAATTGTCTACAGAAAAATGAATTATAATTTTATTTGTTTTAATAAAATCACTGTTATTTAAGAAATACTGATAGTGTATATTAATGCTCTATTTTACACTGTGCTACCATGTGCTAAGTCACTTCAGTCATGTCTGACTCTTTGCAACCCTATGCACTGTAGCCCTCCAAGCTCCTCTGTCCTTGAGATTCTCCAGGCAAGAATACTGGAATAAGTTGCTGTGCCCTTCTCCAGGGTATCTTTCCGACCCAGGGACTGAACCTATGTCTCCTGCATCTCCAACACTGCAGGCAGACTCTTTACCATCTGAGCCACCAGGGAAGCCCCTATACACTGTTATGAGCCAAGTCTATGCTATTTACTAACATTAAACCAATGAAAAATAAGTATATAATCCCTGCTCTCTTGGAAAGTAACTCCAACAGGGATACAGATATTGAATAACATGTAATCAGTTATTTCAAACAATTTTAGTGCATACTAACAGGATTCTATGGTGGCATATGTGAAAAGGACCACATCAAGACTAAATGTTCAGTGGAACTTTTTTTGAGAAAGAGTTATCTTAGGTAAGCTGTGAATAATTTAGTCTGAATTAACTGAAAATGGGGAAGAATATTCTTAAAGAGGGGATGGCTTGTAGTAAGGATCCAAAACAGAAAATAGTATAGCCATTAAAGGAATAAGACAAGGGTAGTTTAATCAAGTGGCTCAGATGACAAAGCATCTGCCTACAGTGTGGGAGACCCGGGTTCAATCCCTGGGTCCGAAAGATCTCCTGGAGAAGGAAATGGCAACCCACTCCAGTATTCTTGCCTGGAAAATCCCATGAACGGAAGAGCCTGGTAAGCTACAGTCCATGGGGTTGCAAAGAGTTGGACATGACTGAGTGACTTCACTTTCACTTTCTTTCAAGTATTATAAAGTTGGCAATATTTAGATTTTTCTGCCCTTCATGTTCAAATTACAAGGTTTGGGTTTAGATGAAGAACAATGAGCAACTATTGAAGATTCTTTAGACAAGATATTATGGGAACTTGGTATAGGACACAGATCATAGGGGTGGAATTAAGTCAAGATTACTTAAAAGTCAAGTCTGTAAAGCACAGTGGCTAGTCAGATGTGGAGATCTGAAGGAAAGAACTCAAGAAAAACTCAGATTTCTGCTTTGCACAGATAGGTAAATAACATTACTATCCACTGAAACAAAGAGCATTATAATGTTTGTTTTCTTTTTTTTTGTCTGCATTGTTTTTACTTTGTTCTGTATTTTCTCCTTATGTGGGAAATGGTGATGAATTCAGGTTTTAACATTTCATGTTAAAAATACTTATATAGTATCCATATAGACATGGGTATTTTAAGGTATCCATATAGAGGGCTTCCCACAGACACGGTGGTAAAAGAATCTGCCTTCCAGTGCAGGACTTGTGGGTTAAATCCCTAGGTCAGGAAGATCCCTAGAGGAGGAAATGGCAACCTGCTCCTGTATTCTTGCCTGGAAAATTCCATAGACAGAGGAGCATGGTGGGCTACAGCCCATGGGGTCACAATTTATGTTGTGGTTGCTTGTGTACAACATGGCAAAATACATGATCTATGATATTTTCTGTTAGCCCTACCTCCCAGTGTAAGTTTATGACAAAAGTCTTGGGCATTTACTTTAGATATTACCAGAAGGAGCAAGCTTGGAAATTAAGTTTAGACCATGAAGAAATAATTTATGATATGAATTACCTAGGGAAAGTTAATTTCCTATTACAGGACTGTGGTGCTACAGGAGGTTACTTATTAGAATTATGTCATTACAATGCACATTCTTTACAGTGTTAAAAGTCATTAAAAATATTAGCAGGAGTTACTTGTTTCAACTCCAGTGTGTAAACAGATATATGTGGTGATCACTACCATTCTATGAGAAAACTTCTGGACAAAGTGAAAAATGTATAATTTTCTTGGGCCTGTCAGGGAACTAAAGACACCAAAAAAACCTATCACCTCAAATTGGAAGAGACGGGCATTCAGAGAGATAAAACCAAGATGTGCTAACATAAAATAAAAGTGGCTAAAGATGTAAGCTGGTAGAAGCATTTAATTGGCATGTTGATAAAATTGGCAGAGGCTGGCTGTGGACTAGTATAAGTGTGAAAAAAATCCTAGATAGTACATATTTAAGAAAACTCCATGACTTTTGTGATTCACCACCAAGAACCCCACCAAGCACTCATGTAACAAAGTCCTACATTCCATGGGAAAGAATTTTTACAAACTGTTATCTCAGCTAGTGGTAGGCAATTCCTGCTTACTCCAGATTCTTCCAGCTTTCATGTAAAGAGAAAAATTTCACCTAAAAAGAAAAATTTCAGTTTAAAGGGGTAAAGACTTCAAGGACATAAATTGAGAATGATATAGCTAGGGAAGCAAGTAAGTAGCAGCGGGGAGAAAGCTATGTAGAGGGAAAACACCTCTGAAAGTTAAAGAGACTAATAAAAAAAAAAAAAGTAGACAACTTGTAGGAACAGATGGGTAGTATATAGAGAGATATTGAATGTCTAAAAAATGTTGGAAATAACACTGTAACAAAATGAAGGATACTTTGATGGGCTCATCAATAGAATGGACATAGCTGAGGAAAGAATCAGAAAGCTTGATGATATGTCAGTGGAAATGCCTACAACTGAAATGTTGACAAGTAAAAAGAAAGAAGCTCTAAATATCCAACAACTGTGTGACAATCTCAAAAGATGTAATATCCATAATTGGAATACCAGAAGAAGAATAAGTATAGAACAAAGAAAATATTTGGAGTAATAATTACAAAGACTATTTCAAATTTAATGACAAATACATAACCACAAATGCAGGAAGTTCAAGCAATGTAACATTGCAGAATAAATACCAACATTTCTGTACCTGGGTATATCATATTAAACTGAAGAATATTGAAGACAAAGACAAAATTTTGAAAGTAGGCAGCCAGGAGGGAATGAGACTACTAATAGGTATGAGAATTACATTGAACATCTCTATAAAGCACACAAGTGAGAGAGTTGAGTAGAATATATAAAGGTCTATAAATAAAAGTTATGACCAACCTAGATAGCATATTGAAAAGCAGAGACATTACTTCGCCAACAAAGGTCCATCTAGTCAAGGCTATGGTTTTTCCAGTGGTCATGTATGGATGTGAGAGTTGGACTGTGAAGAAAGCTGAGTGCCGAAGAATTGATGCTTTTGAACTGTGGTGTTGGAGAAGACTCTTGAGAGTCCCTTGGACTGCAAGGAGATCCAACCAGTCCACTCGAAAGGAGATCAGCCCTGGGTGTTCTTTGGAAGGAATGATGCTAAAGCTGAAACTCCAGAACTTTGGCCACCTCATGCGAAGAGTTGACTCATTGGAAAAGACTCTGATGCTGGGAGGGATTGGGGGCAGGAGGAGAAGGGGACGACAGAGGATGAGATGGCTGGATGCCATCACCGAGTCGATGGACGTGAGTTTGAGAGAACACCGAGAGATGGTGATGGACAGGGAGGCCTGGCGTGCTGCGATTCATGGTGTCGCAAAGAGTCGGACACGACTGAGTGACTAAACTGACCTGAACTGATAAATAAAATCATCATCTTGGAATTCTTGTTTCCAACCAAATTTTACTGAACGCTGAGGGAATGCATTTGTAGCACACATGCCCTATAAGAAATATTAATAGAAAGTCTACAGGTAGAAGAAAATGATTAGATCAGACACTTAAATCTACATAAAAAAAGGAAGAATGGCATTCAGTTCAGTTTAGTTCAGTCGTTCAGTCATGTCTGACTCTTTGTGACCCCATGGACTGAAGCACGCCAGGCCTCCTTGTCCATCACCAACTCGGAATTTACTCAAACTCATGTCCACT